>NC_080676.1:3091250-3400375 GCF_030445035.2 Dasypus novemcinctus | reverse complement strand
CTCTCCGTCAGCGGACGCCCAGGGCGCGAGGGCCGCGACGCACTGGGCGGCAGCCTTCCCGCGCAACCGCACAGGGAGTCGGAGGCTGGGCCCTCCGCTCATCCATCACTGGCTCCCTGTCACCGCGCGGATCCACTTCCTCAGCCTGAAAACGAAGCAAGAATGGCAGCTACCGTTTGTGGACGGCTCACTGTGCGCCAGGCACTTTACGTGCATGTAATTCTCACAATAGCCCCGGAAGAATTTTTATTATCTCCCTGATACGGGTGAGAAAATAAAGAGGAAATGCTTCGCCAGAGATCACATAACCAGGAGGCGGAGGAGCTGGGACTGGAACCCAGGACTGTGAGACACCAGGCGGCCTCCAAAGCAGAGACAGGGGGGCTCTCGGGGATGCTGTGGCCAGGCAGGAGTCGGTTAAGAGTGGGTGTCGCTTATTGCTGGTGGAAACGCTGCAGGGGACAGCCCCCAGTCCAGGGGCCCCGTGGTGCCAAGGGCTGCCAAGCAGATGCTGGGGTAAACAGTCCTGAGACCTGCAGCCAAGAGCTGCTGTGCAGGCAGGGACAAAAATAGACTGTCTCTCAGGGACCCAGGCAGCAGGGCGGGCGTGCGTGCTCCAGGGCCTCCTGTCCCCCTCCTGCCCCCCTCCTGCCCCCCTCCTCTCCCCCCTTCCCCGCGGCCAGAAGCCAGGCTTCTGCAAGGAACAGAGATTGTAAGCCTTTCGCTCCCCGGAGGGAAAGGACTGTCAGGTGGATGCCCCCTAGGTGTGTTCAGGTTTTGGTGGGGCTGCAATTGGGGGGGGGGGGTCCTGGCCCCTAGCATCCCCACCCAGATCCCTCTGACAGAGGGGGCTCTCGACCCCCAACCAATAAGTGGGACCAAGGCCACACTTGGCCCCCTGCTCCACACCTTGCCAATCAGCCTGCAGCCCCTCGGCGGCCTTTCCCCTGCATGGATTCTGAGAGTCCGCAGCGCTGTGCGGTCTCCGCATTTCCAGAAAGTCTGCTCTGAGCCCTCTCGGGGACCCCGGGCACGGTGGGGACCGGGCAGGGCTCGGGCTGTCCTGGAAGAGTCCCGGGGCGCAGGCCGAGCGCTTCGAGCTCGCGGGGCGGGAGGCGGGAGGCGCGGGGAGCGGGCGGCGGGGCAGGCCGCCTCCGCCGGCCGCGGCCTCCGCGCAGGTCACGGCTCGGCCCGGGGATTTCCTTTCAAAGGTGACTTAGAGCCGCTTCCTCAGGGGAGCGCCCTCCCGCGCGGGCCTTAATGGCGAGTTTGGCAGAGTCAGCGAAACGCGGCGCGCAGAGGGTCTGGCGGCGAGGGAGCGCCCTCTCCCGCGCCCTCCCCGTCTCCCGCGCCCGCCAGCGCACGCACGGGGCCATTTGCAGCGCAGGCGACCTCGCGAGCGGCCGCGGCGCGCCGGCGGGGACGGCGGCGGCACCATGGAGCGGCGCAAGGACGGCAACGCCGTGGCCATCGACATGCTGCTGATCGTGCACTCGGACCCGCGCCGCGCCGCGCACGCCGCGCCCTCGGACCCGGGCGCGCCGCCGCCGCAGCCAGCAGGTAACGCGCGCCCGGCCCCGCGCCCCAGCCGCGGCTCCTCGGTCTCCTCGCCCCAGGGCCGGCCCGCCGGGGGCGCCCCCGAGCGAGGGCAGCGGGCCCAGCCCTCTCCCCACGGCCGCCTGCGCCTCCGCGCCGCGGCACCGGCGTCCCGTGGACACGCGTAGCCCCGTGATCGCCCCGGACTGACTTCCCCGCGGGCTGGGGGGATTCGGAGCGCGGGCGGCCCCTGGGAGCCTCTTGCCTCCCAGCTGCTCCCGGAAGGGTGCAGGTCAGGCTTTCAGATGCCGCGAGGGAGAAGCACAGCGCCTCCGCTTGACCCCTGGGTGGCCCCAGGCCCGCTCCCCCGCGAGGCACCGGGAGCCCAGAGGAGTCGGGGCTGGAGGAGAAGCCGGGCTGTAAGATGGGAAACGCCCTAGGGGTTCCTCTACAAGTCACGGCCTCAGTTTCCCGTTTCTGAGCCTCCCTCCCAGCCTGTGAGATAGAAGGCATAGAAGGTGTAAATGGAAGGCAGCCTGGGTGGGCTGAGAGTTGAAATCTGACCCCGCGCACCCCCACACCCCGTTTTAACAGATCCATGCGTTTTGGTTGTCCTACAGACTTTGGGGGAAGGGCAGGCTGGTAGAATAAAGTGACTATTTACAGAGCAGTGGTACACAGCAGGACCCAGGCCTCCCTGCTCTCCAGAGCACTCAGCGCCATATTCGGAAACTCTAGGTGGGCAATCGTGGAGGTTTAGAGAAGCCCCCAAGCCTGGGCGCAGGATGGAGCTGGCACGAAGGTGTACTGGGCTGACTGCGCGCCTGCTCTGGGAGCACGCCAGTTCTTGACCTGCCAAAGGAGCAAGATGGCTCCTGCCCGCGGTCCCCCCAGCACCGGAGCTCCTTGGAGTTTCAGCGGCTGCTCTGTCCCCAACTTTTGTGTCCCCTGAACCCCTGAGAACCTTTAACATCCACCTGATACCTGCCCTGAAGCAGCGGTGCCTTGGATGACCTTGGCCCCGCCAGCCACGCAGGCTGCATCTGCCCCCCACAGCCCTGGGGGGACCTCCTGGGGAGTCAGGCAGGGTAAGAGATCAAGTCTAGAGGACCGAAAGTTTGACAGGTGCTCCAGGCTTGGGAGAGCTGTGGGGGCCAGGAGCTGTTGTGTTAGTTGGTCCTTTAGTCTCCACGCTGATCCTGGGAGAAGGGGAAAGTACACCCCTAGAAACGGCAATTAGCAGAATTCGTGGGCAACCTGATGGAAAGGAGGCTTTTCTAGGCACGCGATGTGTGGCAAGGTCGGAAGGTCCTCTGATCCCATCTCCCTCCGGGCTCCCACACTAGAGTGGGGGAAGGAGGCAGAGAAGCCAGGCTGGGGGGCTGCCCCGAGAGGTGCCCACCACCCAGCCCAGACCCCGTGACCGCAGACCAAGGCGAGGGGCGCTCATGGCTGTGACGCCGGGGCGAAGACCCCTGCCTCCTGCGTCCTTTCTGCTGATATTTCTCTCCAGATCTCTTCCTGACGGAGGTTTCTCCCCAACTGTATGACGGTGGAGAGACCTGTGTCACTTGTTTACAATCAGTTTTGTGCACCGGAGCGGAGAAAAGCAGAGCGCAGGCCTGCACGGTCTGCGGGGCGGAGACGCCGCGCCCCCACCCCCGGCGGGGCCTGCGAGCAGGCCTGCTGCTTGCAGTTCAGCCCCGGGAGGGCAGGTTCAAAGGCCCGCTTGTCCTGAGGCTTTGGATCGCGGTGCACAGGATCCAAAGCCACCCCACGCCCGCCTCTAGGTGGCTGTCTCCTTCCCTCTCCAGGTCCTCCCCTGGGGAGCAGACTGTCCTCAGCTCTGCAAAGGGGAGGGAGGGCCTGGGTTTCATGTCAGAGGATCGTAAAGCACAACTCCTGCCACATGGCAGAGAACAGAGTGAAGAAGGAACCAGCGATGGCCTTGGAACTCGAGAGGAGTTGGAGGGACGGGGAGAGTGCGGAGAGGCTGGGTCTCCAGGCATCTTGGCTCCCTCGCCTTTCCTGTAATGTCCTAGCATTTTCCCAGCCATTCCCTTAGAATGGTGCTTCCCAAAAACACGCATGGAAGCTCTCACCGCCCACCAGCAAGGAGCGTTCAGGTATCCCCGTGCCCTGGAGGAGAGAGCCTAAAGAGCCGAAGCCTTAGGTTTTGTTCTCAAAGTCCATTCAAATTGTGCATTCCCCTCCATGACTGTGTCAGGGGAAATTCCAAGTGGTAAGCCACGGACGCTGGTAGTAGGGGACTCTGCAGAAAAGAAGGGGGCTGAGAAGGGCTTGGGGCCTCTGAGTGTTTGCGGGGTCGAGAACCAGGTTGGAGACGGAGCTTCCAGGAACAGCGTCTTCCCGTGTGCCATCGAGCTGATCTGGTGAGGAAAACCCTGCTGCCACCAAGGAGCAAAAGATGTGCCTTCCGCGCCAGCAACTTGATTTTATTGCAGCCACTGCCACTGCCAGAACGTATGCCAGTTCTGTGCCAGGAGCTCGTCCTTGCCGTCACCACTTCCACCCGCCGCCAGACAGAAAGCTTCCCTTCCCTCGCCTGTTGCATCACCCCTCCCAAGGTGGAGGCAGGCACCAGTGCAGCTACCTGACCTCGTCGGCCACATGCTCCATGCCACGGCCACACGCACCACTGCTCTAGGTGCCAGGAAGCCTGGGATCACCAAGTAGCTGGCATTTTCCATCCCTCCAACTCCCCAGGCAAGACCCGAAAATCGGAGAATTCACCCCTTGCAGGAAAGGGTGGGCAAAACAAATGGAAAATGTCATCTGAAATATGTTTCCATATTTTTGTGGTAGGATGTGGGAGTGGAAAATGGGCATCCATACTGCGAACCTTGTCCCTGGTGCTCCTGATAACCCAATGTTAAATGTTGTAACCTTTCAATGTTTTAGAGTCCCAGGGGTGTAGCCATTCGCCGGGAACCTCATACTCACCAGGCGGCCGCTCTCGGATCCCAGGAGAGCCAAGTTGCAGCATCCTGCTTTCACCCAGATGAGCCTGCTACCTGGGCCCCTCGGCACAGAGGCTCATACCTGCCCTCGTTACTTCTCAGGTTTCCAAGGTGTGGGAAATGGAATCCGGAGATGGCAGAAATTCAAAGGAAATGACCTTCATGGTAAATCCTCTTTTTCATTTTACCTTTCTTTTTCAGTCTCCGAGATCTAATACATTGAAAAATAACTGGGTTTCGCTCACTGGTTCCCTGAAGGCTGGTCTCTAGACATGTAATCACTCAGAAAGGGGCTGCTCTTGACCCTGCCAGACCTCTAGGGCCACTGTGACTCTGGAGAGTTTCCCCTGGAATCAGGCCCCCTGATTTCCTGGGGGCATCCAGGGGCGAGGCTGTGCTGCATACTTGCACACCCCCTCGTTTGCTGGCACAGTAGCTATTTCAAGATTATTACAAGACTCTTCTAAACATGAAGTAGAATGTAGTCCAATATGTGTCAGCCAAAAAGCGGATGGTGACAGTGGTTCTCGCAAAATCACCCAGAGAACTAAGAATCTGGAGTAAATGGAGAGGCTCTCAGGAGACCCCGAGCTCAAAAGAGATGATGGTTCCACCACTCCAGCCACCCTCGTCATTTAAAATTAAGTTTCATTTCTCTTTCAAATGGCATGCTTGCTGCATGCAGAAATTACAATAGCCTCTTTCTTTGTTTTCAGATGGCAAGACTGTGGGTAGAGGTACGAAGCTGCTCTTTGCTCATTTTGCTCGCTGGTGCCCTAGGCGCCCGGCCCTTGTCGCCGGCCGGCTGTCATCCCAGAAGGAAGCGGCCTGTGGCACGTGCTGGTGCGGTGTGCACAGACCTGGCCAAACATGGAGCGGATCCTGCAGGGCGCAGTTTCCCCTTGCTGCCCCATGCACAACTTGGGCCCGGGCGTTGGCGCGCAGGGGCGGGGAGCCGGGCAACCTGGAGCACTCCAGACTTTTCTCAGCAGCAGGTGTTTGGGCCGAGCCACCCCAACCCCCCTGCCCCCGCCCCCAAAGCTTGCCTGGCAACGGGCTTCCCCTGCTGTGATTGGCTGCTTTCCTCGGTCCTGGCCGAACTCTGCCTAGCAGCAGCAGCTACGGGGAAACCAAGTGTGCCGCCGCCCTGCCTATAAATACCTCGCGCAGCTGGGCCAGCCAATCACCCTCCTGGAGGATTCCCTTCCCCGATCGCCTTTCCTGGGCCAGCCGCGCTGACCTGCGGCCAGCCGTGCCCGCGGGCGGCGGCCTCGCTGTCCTCGCCGGGCCCCACGCTGGGGCGGCGCGCGTGCTGCACCTGGCTCTCAGCCCCACGCTCGCACCCGGAGCGGCTGGGGGGCCTCCACTCGCGGGGGAAGGCTGGAACGTGAGGCTCCTTTAGGGAGCGCGAGCCCAGGCGGCTCCGTGTCCCCCCACCCCTGTTCTAGGCGTCTGCTCGGAAGTGGGCAGCACGGAGCTGCAGATCCGGTCGGTGCCGGAGGGGAGTCCTGTGCAGGGAACAGTGGGCGGGCCAGGCCCTAAGGGCACGTGCCTTTGCAGGCCGAGGCACCGCTCCGCCCTGTCGCAGGCCCCCCGGCCCTTCTGCAGACCAGGGGGAGGCCAGAGGAGATGGCAGGCCAGGGTAGTGGCGGGGTGGGGGGTCCACTGCCTCGGTCTGGCCCCTCCCCAGCCTCCCTGCCTGCCCCTCTGCAGAGGAGGTGGAAGAGGAGCCGTAGACCAGGCAGCGGGGATGCGCAGGAGGGAAGCAGGAGAAGTTGTGCTTGGCGGGGAAGGGAAGCCACAGCGGTGCCCGGCCCTGCAGGCACTGAGCATCCCTCCAGAGCAGCCTGCCTCCGAGGGCGGCCGCGCGGCCCAGGGCACAGACAGCCAGCCCCAGTATGGGAAGAGTGTGCTCGATGTGTGACCCCAGAGCCCGCTGCCCACTGCCTCAGCTCTACGCCGGGCCAAGGCAGGCTGCCCTTCTGTGTCTCGGATGGAGGCAGGAGGCTGAGCGGGAGGCGGGGAGCCTGGGGCTCAGGGCCAGGCGGGACCCTCCCCAGTGGTGGGCCATCTGTTGAAATAGGGCTGGGACTGTCTCGGTTTCCCCGCTGCTACGGCACAGGCCACCCACTGGGTTGGCCTAACAACAGGAATTCATTTGTTCGTGGGCCCGAGGCGGCTTCCTCTGGGGTGGCCACAGTCCGGCTGGCCTCGGGTTCCTTGGCATCCCCGCCGCATGGCCCCGCCCTCTCCTTTATCTTCCGGGTTCCTGATCCCTTCAGCTTCCCTGCCTGCCCAGTTCCCCTTGCTTATGAGGACAGATGCCGCGTTGGTCACCTCCCACCTTCTTTTAGGCGGGGCCCGCCACCACTGAGAGTGAGTTTGCCAAAGGGCCTCTTTACAAACGGGCCCCACCCCCCAGGAGTTATGCCTTCTGTGGGGGCATGAGTCAGCCCCCCGCAGGAGCCTCCTACCTGCCCCTCCGCAGAGAGTGAAGATCTGCGGGGGGGAAAGTGCCTTGGAAATCGTGCCTAGTGACACCAAAATTGGGGGCTGTGGTTCCGTGGACCACGGGAGGCTTCCCCAGCCTGGAGGACACCCAGCCTGTGCCGAGGCGTGAGGGCGTGGGCGCACGGGCCCCCTGCCGTTGGTGTGGCGTTCCGCTGCGTGACCCTGCCGGCTCACCCTGTGCACACGGTGGGTGTGCGTGTGCCGGGGCTCAGGCTGTGGCTGTGCCTGGCCCCCAGCCCGCCCCCCCTGCAGGCACACTCGGTTCCCTGCTCTGCCCAGGGAAAGGTCCACCCCCGTCCAGTGGTCACCCAGGGCTCCCTGTCTTCCTCACCTAGAAAACCTGGCGCAGAAGCTGCACCTCCAGCAGACGCAGGTGATCACGTCCCAAGACAGCCAAGGTGAGTGACCCGCTGCTGCCCACCGTCTCGCTCCAGGGGCTTGTGCCCCGAGGGTGCGGCTTAGACCCGCAAGCAGGGCCCCGTCCCCTGCCCGCGTCCCGTGGGGAGCCATGCGTGGCTTCATGGTTTCAGAGGCTGCCCCCCCCACAGGACTGGTAAATAAAGCCCTTGGGTCACAGAGCCCAGGCTGTCATCGTCACCTTTGCTGCATCACTACAGCTCACACTCGTTGCGCACTATGTGAAGCCATTTCCATGCTCATACCAGTGAAGCTTTGCAAGCATCCAGCGTGCCTCGTACACTGACATTTTGTGATGAGGAAACTGAGGCTTGGCAAGGTCGTCACGTGGCCAGCCAGGGTCGGAGCCGCGGCAATCTGACACCCCCCTCCGAGGCCCCGGCTGTCAACCCTGGCACCGCTCTGCTTCCGCAGCTCCCCTGGAGGGCAGCCGGCCCCCGCTGGGGCGAGCCCACACTTCCCCTTGGGCCCTGGGCTTTGCGCCCGAGGCTGAGCCCTCCCAGGCCATTGCGCCCCCGCGTGTCCGCCTCGGCAGTGGGGGCGGGGCGAGGGCCCTTCCCTGGGAGTCCTCACTTTGCCAGAAAGGCTGCTGAGACCCTGCGGGGGGCAGGTGGAGGCACCTCCACTCTGGCTGCTGGGGAACAGCTGCTGGAACTGTGAGCGTGATGGGTGGGGAGGGAGGGCCCGCAGCCGTGGCCGGGGGCAAGGCCAGGCTGGAGACCCTGCCTTCACCCCGCCTTGGTTACGTTCTCCGCGTTAAAGACCAGAGGCCTGGGTCAGCACTCACGGCTCAGCCGTGAGAGGTCACCGAGGCTTGCCCACGCTTGCTGTCAGCGTTGACGTGTAGACTGTAAGGCAATTATCTGATCGTGTACAGGGGGATTGGCAGACCCCGAAGCAGGGTCCTCTGGGGGCCTTGGCAGTTCCCAGGCTCTTAGGGAATTGCCATCTGAAAGGCTCATCCAGCCTCCCAGCACAAACCTCCCCCCGCCGCCCCACCGCTGTGCACGGAGAGCCTGCAAATAGGTGGTTGGTGGGTTGTTTTTTGAGATTTCTTTTATTTATTTCTCCCCTCCCCCCCGACCTCTTTGTTTGTGCTCGCCGACTGCTCTCTGTGTCCATTTGCCGTGTGCTCTCTGTGTCTGCTTGTCTTCTCTTTAGGAGACTCTGGGAACCAAACCCGGGACCTCCCATATGGGAGAGAGGCACTCAATCACTCGAGCCACCTCCACGCCATGCTCTGTTGTGGCCCTCGTTGTGCTTCCTCTTTGAGTCTCCTTGTTGTGTCAGCTCACTGCGCCAGCCCGTCAGTCTGCTTATCGTCTTTGTCATCTTTTCTAGGAGGCCCCAGGAGCCAAACCTGGGTCCTCCCGGGTGGTAGGTGGACGCCCAGCTGCTTGAGCCACATCCACTTCCCTGTAAACAGAGGGAGACAGCGGTCTGGAGCACTATCCTTTCAGGCTAGAATTCCTGGGACTATGGCTCTGGGGCAGGCCCAGGGACCCCACGGTGGTCAGAAGCCCCCCAAGCCCTGCCGCCTTCTCTGAGCGCCCCAAGACAAGCCCAGGGCACCACTGCTTCTCAGAAAGGGACCTCGCAGCTCACAGCTCTGCACAAAACAAGCTCAGGAGCTGTCTGGCTACAAGGAGAGGGAGTGAGTCGCCAGCTACCTCATTCGGGTCTCACCGCAGCCCCATCCGGGGTGGTGGCGTTATCCCCGCGTGCACATCCGAACGCCGAGACCGACATTTGTGGCTCAATGGCCAACGCACCGCGCTACCTCATGGAGCTGGGTTCTTGGAGAGGGGCACAGACAGCAAGGCTTAGGGGGGAAAGAAAGCAGGCAGGAGGATCGGGTGTACCAGGGATGGGGGGTAGTTCCCCGTGGCTGCTGTTACAGACGCCCACACACTTGGTGGCTGAGAACATAAATTCCTTCTCTTGCAGCTCTGGAGGCAGGAGCTTCCCCGTCAGCTCCCCTGGCAGGTGTCCTTGGGGCTGGCACTCCTGGAGGCCCTGGAGCAGGGTCCCCGTGCGTCTCTCGGCGGCTCCAGCTTGTGGCCGCGTGCAGTCTCTGGCTGCAGAGCCACGTGCCTCCTCCTCTTCTCTCGTCACCGCTCCCTCTGCCCCCTCTATGGGGACACTCGTGGTGGCATTTCAACCCACCCAGACAGTCCAGGACAAGCTCCACATTTCAAGGACATCACGAAGTCCCTTTTGCGTATAAGGACCTGCCCAGGTTCCAGGGATGTGGGCATCTGAGGCCGCTACTCGGCCCCCACTGGGGGCAAAGTAAAATAGTGGAGTTGAGAAGGTGACATCTGAGTAAGGAAGGCGGTGAGGGAGCAGCTGCGAGGGTGTCGGGGGAGAGCACCCAGCAGGGGCAGCCAAGAAGGCCCGAATTGGGTCATGGGGATCGGGGAGGAGGTGACCGTAGCTGGAGCAGCGTGGCCTAGGCGGGGATACGAGGAGGTGGCTTAGGTCTCGGGACACTCTTGCAGGGCTGGGAGGTGGCCTGGGGACCCTGCCTTCAAATCTGACTCGACGGCCTTCTGTGGGTGGGGAGGACGCAGTAGGGGGCCGTGTGGAAGCAGGGGCCTGAAGAGGCACGGCGAGGGCCCGAGCAGGAGCGCTGGCCCACGCTGTGGACTTGGGGCGTCAGAGGAGAGGAGTCACGGGCAGGGCCTGGGCGCGGAGGATGAGGACGGGGGATGCCAGTGAGCAGCGGGGGAAGGAGCATGAGGAATTCATCGTGGCCCTGGGGGGGCGGCAGCCAGGGCCGAGGATCGCGTGCTGCCGTCTGGGAGAAGAGTGGCCAGGGTCCTCGTTACTCCACGTGCCGCTTTGCACCTCCTGCAGGGAGCCTTAAATTCGTGGACTGTTGCGTGATCCATGCCAGCCCTCGAGAAGCTTCCTCAGAGGCGCTGTGCCTCACAGTACAAGCAGTAACTGGAGGTGCAGCCTGCCAGGCACCGGGCTCCCCCGTGGCCCTGTAGTTTAACCCCACGACCACCTTCTGTGAGGCTTCTTGTGGTTGAGGAGACTGAGGCTCAGAGAAGTCTAAGTGCCTTGCCTGGAGAGCCCCGGGCTCAGCAGCTGCATCATGTCCGTGTCTTCCCCCAGCCTGGGGTTTAACCACCTGCCACCCACCCCCTCTCTCCATGGCAAGACCAACCTGGTGGGGTTGATTTGGGCGCGTCCTCTTCTACCCCCTGACGGGATGACATCGGGGTGTCTTACCAGGAATCCAAGATTCTGGTCAGAACTTGTCTCTCAAAGTGTTTTCCTGCCCCATCCTCCATTTGTTGTCCAATGGTGGGCTTTATGCCACAGGTTTCAAGGAATCTTAGCTCTTCAGGTGGAAAGAGGCTTTAGGAAGATTAATCTGAGGTGGGCGTGTGTGTTGAATGAGGAAAGTGATCGCTGGGTGCTCCTGTGGGGTCGTGCCCCAAAAGTTATGTTTGAGAAGTAGGCTTTCTGTTGGGGCTTCCCTCTGCCCAGGTATCGACGCTTCGTCTCCATGCAAGCACTCTGCGAAGCAGCCCTATTTGATTGTGCATACAGTAGGACCTGAGGCATCCCTTTGGAGCTCCAGTATACAGAAGGAGGTTAAGAAATCGCAAATCACCCTGTGTTTGCCGGAGCCCATTGGAAGTCACGGCAAGACAGGCCCCTCATCACGCATGCCCGGTGGTCGTCTCATAACCAGAGCTGCTGCGTGGGGCTCTCCTGCTTCCCCAGCAGTGTTCCACAGAGCTGGGCTGCCCCCCGTCACCTCCCAGCACGCTGAGTCCGAGATGCCACTTCTTACTCACCACATCTGGCACTAACGCTGCCTGCCACCTTCTGGGCAGAAACCACGGCCTGGCTCCGTGGATTACCTTGCCAGGATCTGTCTTGTGGTGTTTTAAAATTTGCACATGTTTTAGCTGAGGTTTTCCTGACTCACAGCTACTACAAGAAAAAATTCCAAGGTGAAGAATCAAGGTTGTAAATGTGTCAGCCTGATATGGAAGGAGTTAATGAACACCTTAAGTCAATGATGGAAAATACCTGACGCGAATCCTATGGCCCCCGCACACACGCACACAAACACACACACACACACACACCGCCTGACAGTCTTTGTTAGCTGTTGGAAATTCTAGGCAGCCACTTCCAATCCGTCAGCATTCATGAACAATGCAAAACCTGCTTGCCATCCCTGCATTAGGTATTCTGAACAAATTAGGACTTTAGACAAATCCTGATCAACCCTGAAGAGACCTAGAAAGAAGCTGTCAGGTGGGGAAAACCTCCTGACAGGATAAAAAGTAGCGTGGACACGGATATGCTCCTGTATGCCTGTGTGCATTTTCGTGTCTGGGAGGTCAGGGAAAAGGAAGCAGAGCCAATGGGATCTAGGAAAATGGTCTGGAAGCTACTTCTTAGGATTAGTGCAAGTCATCATGATTAGACTGCCACTGAAACAATCAAAGCTGAAGTTACAGAAATGTTACCAGGGTGGCAGGTGGCAAGTGGCAAGTTACCAGGGCTCCCTGAGGGCAGTCAGGAGACCTCAAGCTTCTCCAGTCCCAGGAGAGTCTCCCAGCTGCTAAACTAAGCATCGCACGATGCATTGGCTTAAAGGACAAGCGTTTATTGGCTCACCGTTTTGAGGCTAGGAGAAGTCCAAAATGGGAGCATCAGCAAGCGACGCTTCCTTCCCAGAGGCTGGGACGTACTGAGGCTGGCTGTGGTGAGCCTGGCCCTTGGCTTTCCCATAATGTGGCAATGTCCTTTCCTTTCTCTTCCAGGGTCCACCAGCTTCCGGCTTCTTGCTTGCATGTAGCTTTTTCCCTGTGGCCTTCTCCTATAAGGTCTCCAGGAATAGGATTAAGGTCCATCCTGATTCAGTTGGTCACAGCTTAATTAAAAAGTAACATCTTGAAAAGGTCCTATTTACAGTGGGGTCACAGCCACAGGAATGGTTTAAGATTAAGGACATGTTTTTTTCCTGGGGTGCATTATTCAACCTACCACAGACTCCTTCAGGTTGTACTTAGGGTATGGTTCTTACTTTAAACTTTTCTCCAAAGGACATTCCATTCTATGTAATTGGGGATTGGTTAAATTAATATTTTTCCTAAATTAGGAGTTTTTTTAATTGATAAAGGAATGTCATAGTGGTTAAATTGTCTCTACTTCACGCCTTAATTTTTAAATTAACATACAGTAAAATTGAATTTTTTGGTGTACTGCTCGGAGTTTTAATATATGCATCAATTCATGTAACCACCCCCAGAATCAGGATACAGAGAAGTTCTGTCTCTCAAAAAAGGTTCTCTTGTGTGGCTTCTTTGTAGTCGTTCCCTCCCACCTCTCCTCACCCTTGCCATGCACTGATCTTTTCTCTATCTTAATTGTTTTGCTCTTTTTAAAATGTCATCCATGTTGTTGCATATATCAGGAGTTCGTTTATATTGCTGGGAAGTGTTCCTCGATATTGATGTGCCGCGGGTTGTTTATACATTCACCCATTGAAGGTCATTTAGTTGGGGCAATCGTGAATAGAACTGCTCTAAGTATTTGCATTTAAGTTTTTGTGGGAACTTAAGTTTTCGTTTGTCTGGGATAAATGCCCAAGGGTGCCATTTTGGGGTCATGTGTAAGGAGATATTTTGGTTTTATAAGAAATTGCCAAACTGTTTTCCAGAGTGACTGTACCATTTTACATTCCCACCAACAATAAATAAGAGATCCAGTTATTCAACATCCTCGTCAGCATATGGTATATTATCACTATTTTTTTATTTTTGCTTTTCTAATAGGGATGTAGTGATATCACATTGTGGTTTTAATTTGCATTTCCCTAATGGCTAATGATGTTGAACATCTTTTTACAGGTTTACTTGCCTTCTGTATCTCTTCTTCATTGAAATAACTGTTCATGTCTCATACTCATTTTCTAATTGGATTGTCATTGCACCTTTGAAAAAATCAGTTTGTTATATATTTGTGTGGGTATATTTCTTGACCCTCTATTCTGTTCCTTTGATTTATGTGTCTATCCCTCAGCTAATATCACACTGTCATTACTGTAGCTGTGTAGTGCATCTAAAAATCAGATAGTTGGAGTCCTCCCATTTTTTTTTTCAAAATTGGTTTTGCTTCTCTATTTCCTTTGCCTTTTGATAGAAATTTTATTATCTTTTCTTAAGATAAATAGATCACACAAAATGTTACGTTAAAAACCAAAAGAGGTTCCCATATACCCCTTTCCCCACCCTACCCCAACCCCGCTCCTCCCACATCAATATTCCCTTTCATGAGTAAGGCACATTCGTTGCATTTGGTGAATGCACCCTGGAGCACTGCCACACCGCATGGACCATAGTTCACACTGTAGTTCACACTCTCCCCCACTCCACTGATAGAAATTTTGGAATCCCCTTATTTATATCTACACAATCCCTCCAGGGATTTTGATTGAAATTGCAATAAATCTATAGGTTAATTTGCGGGAAATTGCCAGCTTGACAATATTGAGCCTTCCCATTCATAAACATGGTAGGTCTTCCCATTTGTGTAAGTCTTCTTTGATTTGTTCAGTCATATTTTGTAGTTTTCAGTGTATAGTTTCTGGATACATTCTTTTAGATTTTACGCATTTCCTTTTTGAAGCTATGGAAAATTGTATTTTTTAATTCAATTGCCAATTGTTCATTGCCAATATGTAGAAATATGATGGAATTTTGTGTGCTAGCCTAGAGTGCTGTGACCATGGTAAACTCACTTATTCTAGGAACTTCTTTGTTATTGTTTTGTTTTGGTTTGTTTTGGAAGGTGTCTTGGGGTTTTCTATATAGACAGGTCATCTGTGACTATAGTTTTATTTCTTGCTTTCCAATATGTGTGACTTCCATTTCTTTTTCTTGTTTTATTGCACTGGGTAGTACATCTAATGCAATGCTTATTAAGAACAGTGAGAATAACTGCCTTTTTCCTAGTCTCAAGGGGAAAGCATTCAGTTTTTCACTATTAAATATGCTGTTAGCTGTAGGTGTTTTGCAGATGCCCTTTTTCAGGTTAATAGTGTTCCCTTCTAATCCTAGTTTGGTAAGCATTTTTATCAGGATTGGATGTTAACTTTTGGTTTTTCTGCACCAATTGATATGATCTTGTGGCTTTTCTGTTTTGGTGTGTTAGTATGGTGGCTTATGTTAGTTGACTTTTAGAATATTGACCCAACCTTACAGCCTCAAGATAAACTGCACTTGATTCTGGTGTATTTTGCTATATTGCTGTTTTTGATTTTCTAATATTTTGTTGATGATTTTTGTGTTTATATTCATGAAGGACATTAATCTGTAGTGTTCTTTTATTATATAGTCTTCATCTGGTTTTGGTTTCAGACAGATGTTGGACCCAAAATGAATATGAAGCATTCGATCCCCTTCTGTTATTTCTTTTGAAATGTTTGTTAGAATTCTCCAGTGAAACCATCTGGACCTAGAACTTTTGGAATGTTTTTGACTATGAATTTAATTTTTAAAAATCAATATAGGAATATTCCTGTTATATACTTACTGAAAGAGTCTGGGTAGTTTTTGGCTTTCAGGGAATTGGTTCATTTCATCTCAGATGTAGAATTTATGTACATGGTTGTTTATAGTGTTCTTTTATTATTCCTTTAATATCTGTGACTCTATAGAGGTGTTTCCTGTTTCATTCCTTATATTGGCTATTTGTATCTTGTCTTCTTTTTTCTTGGTCTCTCTGGTTAGAGCTTTATCAATTTTACTGATATTTTTAAAGAACCAACTTTTAATTTCATTGACTATTCTCTATTTTTATGCTATTTTTAATTTCACTGTTGTCTTCCCTTATCAATATTATTTCCTTTCTTCTGCATGCTCTTCTATAATTTTCTTTTCTTTCTCTAGCTTTCTAGGGTAGAAGCTAAGATTGTTGATTTGTGACCTTTCTTCTTTTCTAATGTACACATTTAATGCTATAAAACTCCCTCTAAACATGACTTTGGCTTCAGCCGCACATTTTGACATACTGTATTTTTGTTTTCATTCAGTTCAAAATATTTTCTAATTTCCCTTCAGACTTCTCTTTGAATCATTGTTGTTAGAAGTATATTGTTTGATTTCCAAGTGTTTTGTGATTCTACTGTTATTTTTTCTGATTTTTACTTCTAGTTTAATTCCATTCTGGCCAGAGAACAATTTTGTACAATTCCAGTTCTTTTTAAGGTTGGTTTTATGACCCTGGATATGGTTCAACTTGGTGGGTATTCTGTGGGCAGTTGAAACAAAAGTGAATTCTGCTATTATTGGATGGAGTATTCCTCAACCATCATCCTATTAGTTGAAGAGTTTTTCATTTCTTCTGTGTCTTTGCTGATTTTTCTGCCTACTAATTCTATCAATTGTTGAAAGTAGAATGCTGAGGTCCCTAACTATGATCATGAATTTGTCCATTCTTACTTTCAGTTCTATTAGTTTTTTGTTTCATGTATTTTTAGGCTTTTTTATTAGATATGTACATATTTTAAATTATTATGACCCTTTTATCATTATAATTCCTCTATCCTTGATACTCTCCTTGTTCTGAGGTTTACTTTGTCCAATAATGATATAGCAACTGTAGCCTTCTTTTGATTTTTTTTCAACTTTTAGCCTACCTATATTATTATGTTTAAATATAATATATAGTTGGGTCTTGCCTATTTATCCGTTCTGATAATCTTTATTTTTTAAATTGGTGTGTTTAGACCATTTACATTTAATGTAATTATTGATATGTTTAGATTTAGGTCTTCTATTTTACTATTTGTTTTCCATTTGTTTCATCTGTTTTGCTTCTCTATTTCCCCTTCTTTATTCCTACCTTCTTTATTTTTTTTTATCTTCCAAAAGTGCATTTAAAAGTTTGAAACAATTTTATTGATGCATATTGATAAAGCATGCAATCCATCCAAAGTGTATGATCAGTGGTGTTTGATATAATCACATAGTTGTGCATTCATCACTTTAGTCATTATTAGAGCTAAATGTATTTTTTACTCTATCTCTTTGTATAGATCCTGTATATGGATCCTTTTTAGAATGTATTATAATATACATACTTACTTTTTCCCAGTCTAATTAATTATATACCATTTCTAGTAGAATGAGAAAGTCTTACCACTTTATAGGTACCTTTACTTTCTCAACTTTATGTGTAGTTGTCTTAAGTTTTACATACATATATCAGAAAGTGTTATAATTATTACTTTCAAATGTCATTCATATTTTAAAGAACTTAACAGAAGAAAAATAGACTGTTATATTTACCCAAATATTAACCCGCGGTGTTGCTCCTCTAAGTTTCCTTCTGGTATCATTTCTCTTGCACCTGAAGAATTTCCTTTAGTATTTCTTTTTGAGCAATTCTGGTGGTAATGATTCTCTTAGCTTTACTTCTTCAGAGAATGTCTTTGTTATGTCTTCATTCTTGAATGATATTTTCACTGGATATAGAATTTTGTGTTGACAGTTCATGTCTTTCAGCACTTTGAAAATATTGTTCCACTTCCTTCTGGCCTCCATGACTTTTTATATGAAAGGAGTAATACAGTGTGTAATGCACCACTTCTCTTTGGCTACTTTCAAGATTTTTCCCTTTTCTCAAATAAGGGTTTGTTTTTAAAATATTTATCTTGTTTGGGATTTGCTGAACTTTTTGAACGTATAAGTGTATGTCTTTTGTCAAATTTTGAGGTTTTCAACCATTATTCCTTCACATATTTTTCTGCACTGTACTATTTTACTATTTTATCCTCTCCTTTTGGGACTCCAATGATGTGAAATCTAGACCTTTTGATATTGTCCCACAGGTCCCTGAGACTCTTCATTTTTTCAATCTTTTTCCTCTCTGCTGGTCATACTGGAAATTTTCTATTGATCTGTTTTTAAGTTCCCCGACTCTTTTCTCTGTCATCTCCATTCTCCTTGAATATATCCAGATAGTGTTTTCAGTTATTATATTTCTCAGTTCTGTAATTTCTATTTGCTTCTGGTTTATATATTTGATTTTTTAGCTGATATTTTGCACCTTTCCATTTATTTCAAGACTTTTTGCCCTCAGTTGTTGGAGCATGGTTATCATGGCTGTTTTAAATTCTTTGTTTCTGATAATTCCAAAATCTCTTATCATCATGGGGTTGGCATCTGTTGAATATCTTCCTTGAGATTTTCTTGGACCTTCCTGTGCTGAGTAATTTTGGATTGTAGATTTGTGGTGCTATCGGTCCTGCAAGTGCACCACCTAGTGGCCAATCTGAGACGTGGATTCTAGTCTATCCCATGGTTGAGTTCTCAAAGAATGTGCCATCTTGCATATGATGAGATCCATTGACGCCTAACTGGAAGGTGAGGACAGGACTTCATCTACAACTTCATGGAATTGCTCTTGTCACCTCCCTCACCTTCACCAACCTTTTCCCAGTCATCAAGTCCGAAGTCTGGGACTTTACTTTCCCAATTTTGCCATGCACTTCACACACACAACTGTATCTGCATCCTGGGTCAATCGGTGGCAAACAGAGAAAAGGCAATGAGTATTTGTCCCCATGCTCTTGAGATCACAGCTCCTCCAATGAGAGAGAACTGTCACCCTCCCTCAAAGTCTGAAGTTTCTGCTTGGGCATCACCATCCCTGTTGCCACTGCTACCAAGAGAATTGCCTGGGGGCTGAGTCAAGGAGAGAACAGGAAAAAAGGAAAAAAAACAAAAAACAGGAGGTTTTTCCCCTCTGACCCTCAGAGTTCCCCTTTCTCACTCCCCAGGCTAGAAAGAGAAAGCTTTCTTGGTACTTTTCCCTGCACCCATTGCGCACTTCCAGGTTTTGGGTTGTCTTTGAATCCAGCCTACGTGATACCAGAGGCAGGCAGGGAGAGGAGAAGTGGGGAGTAGTGAGTGATAAATTCACTGCCAATTTAGTGGTACTTCTGCCTCAATCTGCCTTCTACCATTTACGTTGCAGAGTCCTCAAATAGTTGCTCCATGTATTCTGTCCAGGGTTTATATTTGCATTAAGTGGGAGAGACAGGGTGGAGTGTGCTCAATCTTACCTGGGTCTGGAACTTGTCTGCTTTGTGTTTTAACAAGAATTATTGGTATATTCAGAAGAAAACTTTAAACCCAATTGTGGTTTGTTTTTTAGTTTTTAGTTTTTTGTGTGTTTGTTCTGCTCCATCTTCTGTCATGGCGCATTGCAACCTTTCCTGAAAGCATCCAGCTGAGACTATAACCTGCTGCTCCTTTGCAGGGACACAGCTGACTGTGGAGGTCCACCCTCGAGATGCCACGCCCCAGCTGCTCAAGAAGTTCTCGCTGGCTAAATGTACGTGTGTGCAGGTGTGCAGGGGGCTGGCAGGGGGAGCTGGAGGAGGCTGGGTGGGCTGGAGCCCAGCCTGGGTGTCTTCTGGGAAAAGGAGAGACCCGGCACAGGGAAGAGGCAGGTGCATGACAGCTTTGCCCTGGGGGACTCTTTCTGCACACGCAGCCACCACTGTTCTTGAGCCTCTGGCATTTAATAAAGAAAGATTTCATGCAAGAGTGTTGTTGCTCCCGATTTTAGATACCGTTTATTGGCTGCCTGATAAGAGGCATGCACAGTGGTCATCTCTTGACATTCGCTAACTTTTTAACCCTTTGACATACGCTAGTACTGTCCCCACTTTTTAGGTGAGCAAAGTGAGACTCTGAGAGATGAAATAACTGCCTAGGTCACCCAGCTAAGAAGGGTGTTGGAGTCTGGGCCCAACTCTGACGCCTGGGTGCTTAGCCACTGCACTTTGCTGACCACGGTGCTGTATGCATAGCCCAGGTCCAGGGCACCATGTCTCCTCCACCCTTCCCAGTCCTCTCCTGTACCTGTCTTGTCTCATGGCTCAACAGAGGCGTCAGTGGAAATGCAACCCAAGGAAGAGGCAGTAGGATGGCTTGGGCTTCCCACGTGCCTTCAGTAACTGAGACAAGTCCTCCAAGACTGTCTGCTCGTGCAGCCCACAGCAGTCAAGGACTCGGGGGGCAGTCTAGTGGAGACAGGGCAGGCTCTCCAGTGCAGCTGTGCGGGTTCAGATCTCAGAGTGTGCCCT
This sequence comes from Dasypus novemcinctus, assembly GCF_030445035.2. Lineage (NCBI taxonomy): Eukaryota > Metazoa > Chordata > Mammalia > Cingulata > Dasypodidae > Dasypus > Dasypus novemcinctus. The sequence goes on along the minus strand of NC_080676.1, from coordinate 3,380,797 downwards.
TGGACAAGGGACTTAACCTCTCCTTTGGACTCAGTTTCCTCATCTGTAAAAGGAGGAAAAGAGTAACATCCCCCTTATGGGGCTGAGAGGTTCAATGAGGTGGCAGGTGTAAAGCACAGGACAGGCCCAGTCAGCGACCACGAAACACGAGCTACGCTTCTGAACCCTGTCCCTCCATCAGAGAAGAAAGGTGCTGCTGGAGGAGAAACACAGGGCCCGCTGCTTCTCGGGTGGCCTGGGCGCCATCGCAGCCTGCCTTTACTTTGACGGCTTCCAGTGGCCTTGGAGGGCACAAAGCCTGCTGGGACGGCAGCCCTACCCTGAGGCCTTCTGGGCCCATCAGGGACCCACATTGCCCCACCCAGACCCAGGCTGCCCCATATGCAAGAATGCGCCCTTCTCTGAAAGCCTTCCAGGGGAAAAGATGGGTCCCTGCAGCTCTCTTTTGAAGACCCGTGAGGTTCCTGGGGTTTTATATCTAATCTGAAATCTTTACCCTGCCGGAACATTCCTTTCCTTTTGCTTGTGGAGTCTAATAACTATTGACCTCCATTCTGCCTACACGGTCCTGCGTTTACAGGATTTAGTTTCCCTTTAACCTTCCCCAAGAATACTTGAGTAATTCCTGAGTATCCCGGTTCCTGATCTCCCCACCGCCTGCCTTCCTCCCAGCCCCTAGCCGTTTCCATCTTTGCCCGTGGTCAGTGCCCGTTCCGGCAGTGGATTTGTTAGCATTCTGCATTTCCAGCTGGGTTTCAAGGTGGCAGGAGACTCTGGAGGAGGCAGGAGCCCACCGAATTGTCCCAGGGGTTGAGACGGGAGCAGCTTCTGCCTCACCCTCAGCCTGCGGTTTCTCCTCCTGTCTTCTCCTCTCTGGTTTCAGACCTTCCGCTGCCCACCCTTCCCGGAGGAAGCTCCTGGCCATCGCAGCAGCAGTTCAGGGGGGTGGGGGGCTGGGAGCAGGAGCTTGGAGGACTATGAGGAGGAGGGGCGAGGCAGGGACCCCCCTACAGAACCACCACCGCTTGCGTTCCTTTCTTCTGAAGCGTCTCTGCTTTGACCTTGGGCTGTTGCAGGCTTACAAGGCGATAGGAACGGAAACTCGAGGCCTCGGCAGCCTGGAGGGAAGGATGCCCATGGTAAGTTACGGGGTCCCCTCGGGGCCGTTTCCAAGACAGAAAAGTGGTGTAACCCCATCACTTGTTGACGGCTTCCTGGCGCTGTGCAGTCTGGGGGTGCTGCCGGGCTGGGTGGGGAAAGCAGCATGGCTGATTAGCAGTGTCTGCGCAGAATGTGGGTGAAGGAGAAAGCTCACACGCAGGTGTCACCCCGAAGCTAAGGCACAACCCCAGCAATTACAGGACAGCCCGTTGTGGGAAACCCACTAAAACCAAATCCAGAATCACGTTGACTTCCAGCAGAGTGCAGTGCCTGAGTGGAGGAGGCGCGTAGATAGCAGAGGCCGGTGGATAAGCAGCGCAGGCAGGGGCAGCAGCCCCGCAGCGTGGTGGGCGGCCCGGCTTACAATCCTGGCTTTGCCCCTCGCTGGCCTCCCCTGGGCCTCCGTTTCCTCCTGAGTAGACCAGATGGCTTGAGCAGCTCAGCACTTCTTCCTGTTGTTTTGCTCTTAAAATCAGAACAATTTAGTTAATGCCATGGGTATTTTTAAAGTATTTATGCAAAATAAAATTTGGATCTTATATAATCTGCTCAGAGGGCAGATTTAATGATGCATAAACCATGATGGGTATGTTTAATGTTCAGATATTGCAAAATGGAACCACGAATGATACTGGTAAGAGGGTTTTCAGTCCCGTTTTCTAATGCCATCCCTCTTCCGAGTGGGAAGAGACCTCGGCTGCCGAGCGGCGCGGCCCGGTGGGGCTCTGCTCAGCGGGAAGGCAACTTCATAGCCCCTCGGGTGGAGAGCGGCAGGAGCCAACCCCGTGCAGGCAGAGGGCGTTGACAAGCCGGGACGTCCCAGGGACCTGGCAGGACAGCCACTGCCCCGGCCGGACAGATGGCTGCAATGCACGCAGGGACCACCCCGGGCAGGGAGGGCGACCAGGAAGTGAGCTCCAGGACCAGATGAACGGGGGAGTCGGGACGCAGCCAGGCTTCCGGGAGCCCCAGCGTAAGGCTGTGGAGGGCAAGGGCAATTGGGGAGCCCAGGAATTGTCCTGGTCCTTACAGAAGGAACCGAGGAATGAAGAAAGACCGTGCTGAGTGCTGGGCGAGGCCACAGCCCCCCGGTGGGCTGGGCACAGCCTGCCCGCCCCCTCGCACCCCCTTCTCTGGGCAAGCGCAGCCCTCGGGGCCCAGATGCGAGGAACGGGGGACGTGTGGGAACCCCGTCAGAGGCTTCTGGTCACAGGGCCCTCCCTCCCTCCCGGGGACCTGCAGCGTGCCCTCAGGGAGCGAGCGAGCAGCAGCAGGTGGCCCTGGGGAGCGTGCCAAGCCCTGCTTGGGGCTGAGAAGGAAGGAGGTCCACGTCCTACCAGAAGGGAGTTGGAGTAGTGGGGAGATGCGGAGGGATCCCGTGTGGCCTGCTCCCGGAGCTGACCGGGGCTCGGGGCTGCGCTTCCTCTGTAGCGAACAAGCCGGCCTTGCCCTTTGGAACAACGCCAGCCCCAAAGAGGGTCAGGGTGCAGCTCAGGCCAGGGCCGAAGGCCCATCTCATCAGATCTTTCTGGGGCTATGCCACCGAGGAAGGGACTCTCACAGCCAGGGGCAGCACCACTGTTGGGCTCAGGCCATGCACCCTTGAACTGCACTGTAGCCCTGCCCCCTGCACTGCAGCCCTGCCCCCTGCACTGCAGCCCTGCCCTCTGCACTGCCTCCCTGCCCCTGCACTGCAGCCCTACCCCCTGCACTGCTCCTCTGCCCCCTACACTGCTCCTCAACCCCCTGCACAGCACCTCTGCTCCCTGCACTGCAGCCCTGCCCCCTGCACTGCATCCCTGCCCCCTGCACTGCCTCCCTGCCCCCTGCACTGCCTCCCTGTCCCCTGCACTGCCTCCCTGCCCCCTGCACTGCAGCCCTGCCTTCTGCACTGCAGCCCTGCCCTCTGCACTGCCTCCCTGCCCCCTACACTGCAGCCCTGCCCTCTGCACTGCAGCCCTGCCCTCTGCACTGCCTCCCTGCCCCCTGCCTGCCCCCTGCACTGCTCCTCTGCCCCCTACACTGCTCCTCTACCCCCTGCACTGCAGCCCTGCCCCCTGCACTGCCTCCCTGCCCACTGCACTGCTCCTCTGCCCCCTACACTGCTCCTCTACCCCCTGCACTGCATCCCTGCCCCCTGCACTGCAGCCTGCCCCCTGCACTACAGCCCTGCCCTCTGCATTGCATCCCTGTCCCCTACACTGCAGCCCTGCCCCCTGCACTGCAGCCTGCCACCTGCATTGCATCCCTGCCCCCTGCACTACAGCCCTGCCCCCTGCACTGCACCCCTGCCCCCTGCACTGCATCCCTATCCTCTGCACTCCTCCTCTGCCCCCTGCACTGCATCCCTGTCCCCTGTACTGCTCCTCTGCCCCCTGCACTGCTCCTCTACCCCTTACACTGCACCTCTGCTCCCAGCACTGCACTGCACCCTGCTCCTGCCCTTATCTTCAAGGAGTGCCCACCCCCTGCACCCTCCCTAGAGCAGAGGCTCTACCATAAGAACGTGGACAGCCATGTCATCCGTCCTCCCAAGAGTCCTTCAGATGTGTGACCCAGGCCGTGCGGCTCATCCAGGGCCCACTGTGCGTTCGACGTCAAGCCTAGACGGAACCCTGAGCCCCGGGCAGCCCAGCGGGGGCTCGCTCGCCCCACGGGCTCTCCCCAGGCTTCCTGCTGTGCGGGGCCCTCCAGCATGCCTCACCCCACAAGGCTGAGAGGTGGGGGGGGGCAGCGAGCCTGAGTCCGGTCCCTCTTGGCCCTTGTTCCCACCCGGCTCCCCTGATCACTTTGGTCTGCTGGTGCAGAGCCGCTCGGGCTGTCCTGTGCCCACTGGGGAAGCCTCACACACACCCACCCGTCACCGGGTCACGCTCAGCGCCCTGCAGCTCAGGGCCCGGTCTGCGCAGCAAGGCTGCCTCTGGGAGAGGCTGGCTCAGCTGCCCCTCCCTGCGGCACCTCGGGGGACAGGGTCAGGGTGGGCTCTCTCGGGCTGCCCCGCTCCACCCGACCGTGGGACGGAAGAGGCCTGCCCGGAGCCAAGCACCCACCCTGAGGGGACCCAGACGCCCAGACCCCCGCGCCCTCCTCCACCAGGGTGCCCCGCGCCCTCCAGCCCAGCAGCCGTGCCCAGACCTCCCTCCTTGAGCTCAGCAGGGACTGGCAGCATTGCCCGAACCACTTCCTGCCCAAATCACTTCCCGCAGAGGGCTGGTTCCTGCAGAAAAGCTAACGGGCGGGGAGAGGGGGTCCCATCAGCCCTGTGGCTGGGGATGGCGCGCTTAACTGAGGTGGAGCCAGTCTTCTTGCTGCTATTTGAGTCTGCAAATGGGCTTATGCCCCTTGAGAGTCTCCAAGAGGACTATCGAGGCTGCCATATTTCTTAATCTAATTTGGCCAGGGACCCCCTCTAGGAGACACGGTGTCTTGGAAACCAGGCTTGGGGAATTGGGTCAAAGGGTGGGCAGGGCAGCCACAGATGCTTAGAGAGGCAGTGAGGGCCAGGCAGGCAGCTGAGGGAGGCCCCTGTGTTTCCAGCCTACCCCTGGAATCGGTCCAGCCTGAAATCCATGGCTCTAGACCTGCAGCAGTTTGAGAAGCTGGACGCCTATGCCTCACAGGTAGGAGCGCCCCTCCCTCTGGCCACAGCCTCCCAAGGCGGCTTAGAGGCCCCGATGCAGGGAGCAAAGCCTGCGCCCAGATCGCTCCTGACGCAGCCTGAGCCCTTTGGACGGGTGGTCCCGGGGCACCTTTCCACAGCACGTGGGAACGGAGCTGAGGACCCCGGGATGCAGCGCCGGCCCAGCACCGAGGGCCCTTCCATCCCCGCTCCGCCCCACTCGCCATGCGCGCCGCAGCCCACACACCTGGGCAGCCCCGCCCGCCCCCTTGCCCGTTTGGACATTGCTGCCGCCCAGCCGTGCCAGCCCCCAGCCCAGGGAGGAGGCAGGGAGGGCTGGGAGGACGCGGCTGAGAGGCCGGCCCCGCTGTGACCGCAGCCCCTCACCCTCCCGGCTCTCGGCCTTCGGCCTGGGCACAGCGGGGTGGAGAGGGACAGCCTCCGGAGCTGAGGGATGAGGGACGCGGGGAGTCGTGGGTGCTATAGGGGCTCATCCCAGAGGCCGCGCGGGAGCACCGAAGAGCTGGCCCCTTCTCTGAACATGAGAGTGAGGCATCGTTTAAGCAGGGAGATCATCTGCGGTTTCAGAAAGATCACCCTGGGGCTGGTCCGCGGAGGTACAGGCATCAAGGAATAGGTCAGAGGCAGGGGCACCAGCTGGGGGCATCCAGCCAGCCTGATGGCAGAAGGCATGACCTGGGGTGAGTGGGGGCACTGGGGACAGAGATCAGGAAAAGGGTCAGTGCTGAGCTGGAGTCAGAGGGCGGACTCCCCGGAGCGCGAGCGGGACGGAGGGAGGGGCTCCAGGCGGCCGGGCTGGGTCGCGGGGAGCGGGGCAGTTCCTCGCCGTGGGTCCAGGGGAGAAGGAGCACGTCCGGGAGCATGACGAGCCTGTTTGGAGCATAATCGACTTCGGGCGTCGGTGGCAATGACCACTGGGCAACTGGTAGACGAGCCCGGAACTCTGGGCAAGTCTAGGCTGGAACACTGACTTGGGAATCGTGAGGTTCAGTTAAGAGCTGAAGCCACAGGAGGGGGGTCCTCGAGTGGCTGGGGTGGGGGCGAGGAGAGTCTGAAGGGCCAGGAGCCCCCCAAGAGGCTGGGGCCAGGCCGGGAAGAACCTATGTCCAGGAAGCCGCCAGGGTGTCCCCCTGGCTGGCCCCAGGGTCCTCAAAGAGCGGCGGGGGCTCCAGGCGACTCAGCGGCCTGCTCTGGCCGGCCCAAGCCGCCGCAGCCCAGCCTCGGGCCCCGGGTCTCTCCTCCTCTCCCCTCTCTGCCTGGAGGAAGGGGGCGTTGGCTGCAGGCGGCCGGCGCAGGACCCTCCGTGGCCCTCAGGCCCTGACGCAGCCCGCCCCCCCACCCAGGTGACGGTCAAGAGCGGCCTGGACGAGCTGGTGAGCGACCTGCTCCAGGAGGCCCACAGCGACCTGGAGAGGGTGCGCGCCATCTGGATCTGGGTCTGCTACCACATAGGTGCGCCCCCTGCCCTGGAAGCCCCCCGCCCCACGCCCCCGCCCGTTCCAGCGCCTCCCCGGGCACAGGGACTGACCCCTCGTGCCCTGACGGCTCCTGAAGGGCCTGCGGTGGGCCCCGCCCCCCAGCCCCAGCCACAGCCCGCGGCCCCGCGGCAGCCTGCGCTTGGCCTGACCCCGCTACGGCTGCTCCCCAGACGCGAGGACGCAGGGCAGGTGGTCAGCACCCAGGGGAGGCGCTACCAGCCCGAGCCAGGAGGGCGCGGCCTCCTCCCCCTGCCGCTGTCCCCTCACCGGGCGCTGGAAATCCCACCAGGCCGAGCCAGCCCCAGAGACGGCTGCAGAGGGGCCGCCCCCTGCAGAGGCCTGCAGACCCTAATGGAGGGAGGAGGAGCCTGGTGTCCGGGTGGACTCCTGGAGTTCACCTGCGACGGCAAGGCCTGTGGGGGCTTCCCTGCCCTGCTGCCCTGCTCTTCTCCCTTCTCCGGGGAGGTAAGCCGCCAGGGATGCAGCTTCCTGGGTGAGCTCACCTGGCACAGGTAGGGGCCAACTCCTCCCCCACCCCTCCCAGGTCAAGAAAAGGGCATTTGGGCAGACTTCACTTATTGTCTCCTCCCCCAGCACACTCCACACTCACATCTGCACACACACACTCGCTCAGACACACTCATGCACACATCTACACATGTGTGCACACGCTCATGCACATTCTTGCACGCTTGTGCACACACACCTGCACACTCGTGCGTGCATGTGCTCGTGCACACATTCACATCCGCACATTCATGCACACATGCTCAGGCTCGTGCACACCCACGTGTACACCCACATACACTCGAACACACGCTCATGCACACATACACACACATCTATGCTTGTGCACACATCCGCACTCATGTACACACACGTTCATGCACACGCATGCTCATGCACACTCATGCATACACATCTACACGTGCACACACGCTCATGCACATTCTTGCACACATCTGCACGTTCATGCACACACATGCTCACACAAACCTGTACACTCATGCACGCACATGCTTGTGCATTCATATCTGCACACTCATGTGTGCACACACTCAGGTTCATGCACACTCATGCACATCTGCAGTCACACACATCTGCACACCCACGTGTACACCCACGCACACTCGAACACATGCTCATGCACACATGTTCACACGCGCCCACACACATGTTCACTGACACGCACGCGTTTGTGCACACACCTGCACTCATGTGCACACGCGTTCATGCACACATCTGCACACAATGCTCGTGCACACTCATGCATACATGCACATGCTCACGCACACTCGTGTGCACATCTGCACACTCATGTGCACACACACACATGCGCACACACTCCCCTGTGCCCTCGGTGGCCGCAGTGACTCCTGCTCAGGCCCCCCGCGGACCCCACAGCCCCCTCCCTGACGGCTGCATCCTCTTGTCAGTGAAGAGCCAGGGCTCTCTCTGGGACCTGGGGGTATGCCGTAACCATGGCCCAGTGTGCCCCTGTGTGTCCGCGGGGGGCCTTGCCTTTGGGCCGCAGCAGGGCCGGGTGAAGGTGTCCCTGGAGCTCTTTGCCAGGGGCCCTTGTTCCCCCTCCCGCCACTCTCAAAAGAGGGGTGAGTTCCCGCATTCCCAGCAGCCGGGGCCCAGGTTCCGTCAGCCCAGGGTGGGTCCCCGGGCCTGGGGAAAGCGAGCTGAGGGCCGGCACTGGTGTGGGATGTGGCCCCTCACAGCCCCCCTGCCCTCCAGAGTACGATGTCGCGGCTGCCCAGGAGAAGGACCGCCAAGCCTTCAAGCCCGCCGACATCCTGCGCACCCAGAAAACCAACTGTGACGGCTACGCCGGGCTCTTTGAGAAGATGTGCAGGTACAGGGGAGTCTGGAGGCGGGGCGGTCCAGGGGGCACCGCCCGACCCCCTCCCCTTGCCCATCTGGAGCACAGTCAGCCTCGGCCTTTGTGCCAGGCCTGAGCCTCAAGTTTGCAAACTCTGCTCTGGAATCCAAGCGAGTCCTGAAAAGGTCAATTTCGCCCTTTTTAACAACAGCATAATTGACTTTGTACCATCTGCCAAGCATTGTGATACATTAACATAATGGCCGATGAATGCACAGAGATAATTTGGTTGTAAAAGACCCTTTTTCCGCCTTCTCCTATCTCTGTGCAGCTGAAGGTTAGGACGGCAGGCCTGGGAACAGGGGACAGTGGCTGCGGACGCCAAGGGGACCATGGAGGATGTCCTCAGGCTGGCGCGGGGCCCTCTCTGGGGAAGGCGAAAGAGCTCCTGCCTGAAAAGATCTGGCAGTTGCAAAAGCTGAATAACTAGAAAGTGACTGCTACGTTTTGGTGCTCTGGGAACAAGGACATGGCCAGGTGCTGGGGTGGGGGGCAGCTCCGGTATGAGCAGGAGAGTGGACAAGAGGCTGGTGAGGAGACCTCACTTGTGTTTGGTGGCATCAGCATCGTTCTCAGATCCAGGTGAACTCCAGGCAGGCCAAGTCCTGAGACCCTGGCTGCTCCCCTCTCACCCATCTCCAACTTCCTGTGGCCACCCTCTAACGCATGTTGATTTCCCCAGGAAACAAGGAGTCAGAAATGGGGACCACCAAAGAGCCCCCTACCTAGGTGCTATATCTGCAGACTCTGGGAGAGGAAATTCCCAGGATGTCAGCCCATAAACTGCAGTGCAAGAAAGGCCCTGGCCCTAGCCCTAACCGTAGCCCTAAACCTAAACCTACCCCTAGGCATAACCCTACCGCTAGCCTAGCCCTAGCCCCAACCCTAGCCCTGGCCCTCACTGTGGCCCTAGCCTTAACCCTAGCCTAGCCCTAGCCCTAATCCTAGCCGTAGCCCTGGACCTAGCCCTAGCACTAACCCTAGCCCTGACCCTAGCCCTGGATCTAGCCCTAGCCCTAACCTTGGCCCTGGCCCTCACCCTGGCCCTATCCCTAACCTTAGCCCTAACCCTAGCCCTAGCCTAGCCCTAGCCGTAACCGTATCCCTAACCTTAGCCCTAGCCCTAACCCTAGCCCTAGCCTAGTCCTAGCCGTAACCGTATCCCTAACCTTAGCCCTAACCCTAGCCCTAGCCTAGCCCTAGCCGTAACCGTATCCCTAACCTTAGCCCTAACCCTAGCCCTAGCCTAGCCCTAGCCGTAACCGTATCCCTAACCTTAGCCCTAGCCCTAACCCTAGCCCTAGCCTAGCCCTAGCCACAAGCTCTTAGTCTGCAAGTGAGTGGTTGTGATGAGCCAGTGCTGTGCTGGCAGCCACAGGGCATACTTTTCACGGGGGACATGCCACCTATTCCTGGCCCTCCAGTTACACTGCCTCCCACCCCTCCCTCACCCCCAAATACAGAGAGACACCCGGCCCCGTGCTGCTCCAGCCCCCCTGCTCTGCTCCCTGCTCTTCCCTCCAAGGCCTACCCTGAGACCAGAGCCCCAGAGGTGACCACGCAGGGCGGGGTGCAGAGAAGCTCCCCTCCACGCCGCAGAGCAACCCTCTCCATCCCCTGCACTCTTGCTGCCCCCCCATGCAGGCCCAGGTGCCCGCCTGCCCCAAGACCTGGCCGCCCCCCGCCCACCTGCCCCAGGGCTTGGTGCTCCCAACCAAGCGAGGGTCCCTCCCTGTCCTCAGAGCCCTCCAGCCCTGCACCTCTGACCGCCCCCCGCCCCCGGCTGACTCGCGCTCCCTCTGCCCCCCTCACCCCCCAGACCTGGACATGATCTCACCCTGCCTGGTGCCATCAGAGCACCTTATAACCTCAGCTCATGGTGCCTTACACTCTGGTTTGCGAGTTGTTTAAGTTATAAACATCTCAGATGGGTTATAAAATGCACAGAAGCAAAAAGGTTAAAATACCCCAAATACCAAGGTAGCACCATGCATATGTTGGCACATTCCCTTCCAGACTTCATTCCGCGCGTGCAGGCACCCCAGCGCTCGCTGCTTCTCTCGCCACCAAAACCAGGTCTTTGGGGTCTTTAAGCCCCTCTCTCTTTCTGCCTCACCCAAGAACACCCATCTCAGATCCTCTGCACAGTTGTCTCTCAACAGGTATTTATAGAACGACAGGAAGTGACGGGACGCTCCAAGCAGACATGGCCAAGACGGGTTTTAGTCTCTTTGTCAATTATGGTGTAACCATCGAGCTTTCCAGCTCCTCTTGTGCTGGCATCTCTTCTGGAATGTCATTGCTTTCATCTGAATTTGCAAATCTGAAAATGCTCGGGATTTATTTTAAGTCATAGAATACGTCTTTCCTTATCCAGCATAAGCTTTCTCACATGGTAAAGAAGGAATGGCACATTTAAAGCCAGAGAGACCTGGGCACTTAACCTCAGAACCCCAGCGAGCGCACCTGCACATCGGGGACCGCCACGCGCCTGCTCGGCAGGGCGGCGGGACAAAACGAGAGCATGCAGCAGCTTGGAGTTTGCTGACCTGACTTTGGGTTTTGTTTCTTTTCTTAGCCGTCCCCATCTTTCTTGAGCATTGGAGTGTTTTTGCTCCGTGGAGCTTTCCTGCAGATTGCACCAGCTCGTGTCAACTCGGAAAATTGACACTTGCCTTGAGTGAGACTGTCAGCTTTTTGGCCTGGCTCAGCTGCTTAACAATGGCCATCTTTCTGGCCTGCAGCTGATCATTAAAACACACCCCAACATTTTGCATCATTTAAAGGTAGCTTTCCAGCCCGGCAGTTACCATGGGCAGGAGTCTTCCCGTCGCCTAGGACCTTTAATAGCGCGCAGTTGAGTTCTTTTGGCTTTTGCTTTAAAGATCAGTAACCCCCTCCATACATCACTTTCCTATTTCCACTTAACTTTAAAATAACTGCCAAAGGCTCGGTCAGTTCTTTAGCTAATTCCTTAATAACTGCAGGCGCGCGCTGCACACTTGCCGATTTATCCCCACCTGCCTGGCTGTCCGGGTGGGCTCTCGGCGAGCGCTGTGCCCGCACAGTCAGTGTTACTTCCTGCCGGTCCGTTCCACCTCCCAGCAGTGACCTCATTACAGACTGATTTAATAAGGCAGTTTGGTGGGGAATTGGGATGTTTTTTGTAACATCGTTCACTTCCTCATCTCCCTTCCTTGGTAACCGATGCGGTTTGTGTTCCTAACAGCAGCTCCAGCTTCTCTCTGCCTTTCTCTCATCAGGCCTTCGTGCCTCCCCTTCTACCTCGCTGGCCCACAGCTTAATTGAGGCTGCTTCATTTCCCTGCAGGGGCCAGGCTCCTGCCACTGTGAGTCAGCCTCCTGCACGCTCGCTTTCCCTGTTCCCATGCCCGAGCACCCCCAGCCAGCAGATTCGCCAGAGAGACTGTGATAAGGCCAGGAGTTCATTACCAGTCAGGCGCTTTGATGCTGAGGACACTGGCTGTCCCATCAGCTGCCAGAGTGGTTTTCCATCCTTCCTCGAGCTGTCCCAGAAGGGAGAACAGGGACAAAACCGATGGCTACCACTGGTCATCTTGATGTCCCGATGACCCTAAAACGCCACCTGTTCCAAGGGCCCCAAGGGATGGAGGTGATAGCCTGTGCCTCCTGAGAGATTTCTGATTTATTGGATAATCTTAAACTATCCCCAAATCTGACTCATATAAGGCCTTGAAAGGGACATCAAATCTTCCCTTCACAGATGCAACAGAGGATGGCGCTCACAAAAATGATTTATGTCACAATGGCAAACCATCTTTCAAGTTCAATTTTTATACCTCCCCTAAGTTGATGGGTCAAAACAAAATCTTGGCTTATGAAAAGGCTGGTGGAAGGCAAACATCCTGACCTGTGTACCTGGACAATTGCATTCAAGTGCTGCTTGGCCACTGGCCGGCTGTGTGCCCCCAGCTAAGTCAGCCGCCCTCTCTGAAACGCCAGATACTCACCTGTCAGCGGGCATGTCTCCGAGGCCACACTGGGCTCTAAGTGGAGCCTGGCAGAGAGAATAATTGTGATTCTTATCCATTGACCTCACCATAGTAAGGGTGGTATAAGAAGAGAGAGAGGGGAGCATATAACAGGAACAAAAAGGAGCTATCACATTTACAAGAAAGTAGCTGTGTGCAATGTGAAGCAGAAATCATAGCTACATCAATCGGGCTGCAGTCTAGAAATCACAATATTTTCAACCAGAGGGGAAAAGCAGGTATTTCTGAAAGCATGCTTCGTTGCCTCTCCTGCAGCCCCAGGCCCAGCTCTCTTCCCTCTTTTCCCCACTTGGTCAGACATCCCGGGAGGCAAGCGGAGCTGGGAAAGCAGCTCTGGTCTGCGCCTCCCCTCCCAGACACTCCGCGGCGACACTGCAGCCTCGCGGCCGTGTGACTGCGGCAGTGTCACGCGGTACCCAGGGGAGGGCCCGGCCCATCTCCGTGTAAGACCGTGTGTAGCCACAAACCCCGTCCACCAGTCTGCTCAGCTAATACCTGAGGACACGGCCCCAAACCGCCATCCAATCCTACACAGATCTTTTCTAAATAACAAGACCCCTCTGTTCAGGGAAGCTGCGGCAGCTTTAGGTGACCCGGGCCGTGGCACAGCCTCCTGCATGCCTGCACCTGCCATCCGTCCCTCTCCTCCAGGCCACCCCGCGGGAGGCGTGGCCGGGAGCCCCATCACCTCGGGTCCTCTTGGGTGGGCCCCTGGAGCCCCGACACGTGCTGGGGAGGGGGCTGCGGCTCTCCCTCTGCCCCGTGTAGGTGGGCAGAGTTTGTTTATTGAGGTGCCCTCCCAGTTTCTGGAAGCAAAGTGAACCGCTCCCCCTCTGGGGTCCATTTTGGAGACATCTGACTCTGAGTGCCTCCAGGGCAGCAGCTGCCCCTAGTGTTGTCGTACCGCATCAGACTGTGTCCTAGCGCACGGCATCGTGCTACATTGTGCCGTGTCGCACCATATCATATCAGACTCCCAGGTGCCTGGCACGTGGTTTGTGTAGAGTCTGTGCAGTGACCTTTTAATTAAACGAGATGGCTGTGGGTCATCGTCAGGGCCATCACCTGGACACAAAGCACCGACTCTCGGGAGGGAGAAGATTATTCCACGTGGGAATCGTGGCTGGTTCATCACAGGCTTATTGTCAGCTCCCCCTGCACGCTGCTGCCAGGTAAGAAAGCACCTTCCGTGATAGTCGAGCCTCGGCGCGCTCGCAGCAGGGTTGACCTTCTCCTCTTTCTTCTGGCTCGGACATTCTTCCCGGCTTCTCCCCAGCACGCCAGAGGGGGCTCGACCCTGGAGGTAATTTCTTCCCAGCCCTCTGCTTAGCCGGGGGTGACCCTGGCGAGGCCACGCTGCAGTGGTCCTTGGAACTGGGAGTAGAGCCTCAGGCCAGTGACCCCTCCCGCCCAGGTCCCTGCCCCTCACTTTCTACCCACCGCCCTTCTGAGGAGCAGGGGTGTGGTGGGCTCTCACTCCTGCTCCCCGACTAGCTGCTTCTAACCTTACCTTCATTTCACCTGCTTGGCGGGAAGCGGCGCCCCTCTGTGCAGTGCTCAGGCCACCCGCCTCTTCCGGGACACGGGGCAGAGTCTGTGCCGGCCACGCCTCCCACGTCAGCCTCCGGGGCTGGGCAGATGTGAAAGGCTACTCCTCTCTCCCCGACTCCAGGGGCCAGCGCAGGGGCCGCGCATCCTCAGCCATGCACCACTCAGTCAGTCGCCTTCAGCTCGACCTTGAGCACCGCTGCTCCCAGGGCCACCCTGTCCCTCCACGTCGTACTAGGAGATGATGTGCACAGTCGTTCTGGGCAAGGAAAACAAAATTCACCAAAGAATGTAATCCCCCCAGATGGCTCCCTCGTCTGTTTGTGCATTGTTTTTCTCTTTGCTCATTTCTTCTTTACATGGCACTGGGACCTGAACCCGGGACCTGCCATGTGGGAGGCAGGCATCCAACTGCTTGAGCCACATCTGCTCCCTGCTCGTTTTTTGTTTTTGCTTGTTGTCTGCTCATTGTTTTATTTGCTCATTGTCTGCTTATTGTTTTTTGCTCAATATCTGCTCGTTGTCTCCTCGTTGTTTATTTGTCTTCTTTAGGAGGCACCAGGAACTGAACCTAGGACCTCCCATGTGGGAGGTGGGCGCCCAACTGCCACACCTGCTCCCAAGAATGTAAACCTAAGTGGTATTTATAGTGTTTTTTTTAACAACCCTAAAAGTAGTGCATATTATTATTCAAATTTTAGAAAATATAGATTAAAGAGGAAAATCAAAGTCGCCTGTAATCCCATTACCAAGAGACCAGCGCATGCAGGAGACTCCAGCCCGCCCCTTCCCTGCCTTCTCCCCACATGCACGTGATGCCCACACAGACGTCCTGCTGACGGCAGGGTCTGACGTGCTTTCTTCCGGTTGCTCTGTGCCAGGCGTGTTGCTCCCCCACTAAACTTTTCTCACAGTCCCCTTGTCTGAGTGTATGAGCCCAGCCCCCGAGAGGCCACCACACCCAGGACCTCTCGCCCCTGCCCCTGCTTCGCGTGCCCCTCTCCCCTGGCTCTTTTCTCCAGGATGGCCTTCGGTCTCCCCGCCCTGAGCCTACCCCCCCGGACCCTGCACCCCCTGCACAGCCCACCCTCCTCTGCACAGCTCAGTGAGCCGAGCTTCCCCTCCGCCCAGGGGCTCCACGCTCACCCTGGGGCCTCTGCTCCCAGGAGCTGTTTTCAGCTTTCCCAGCAGCACATCCTGACTGCAGGGTCTGGCTCCTCTCGCTCTCTGCCCCCGCCCCTCAGGGCTTCGAAATCCCTCCCAGAGGCCACCGCGGGCCCAGGAGGCTGCAGGCAGGGAAGTGGGCACTGTGACGGAGCCAGGCCCCTGGGACACTCCACGACGACGTTCTGGACCCTGAGGCGAAGGGCCGTGGAGGCAGGGGTGGGCGGACGCCATCGTCCCGTGCACGGAAAGCACGCCTGGTGACAGGGACGTGGGAAGCTGTCGGCGGGCAGCGCGCCACCGCGTGGACCCGCTCTTCGAATGATTCGGAGAGTTGTAGTGCAGTACTGGGCTAATTCTTAGGTACTTTTTATAGGGAAAAGTTCCCGCAGTTCCTATGATAAAATGCGTGGCCGTTCTACCCGCGGCCATGAGAAGCTCCATCTCCCCCGTATTGGGGAGTACGCGGCCTTTCGTCGGAGCTGAGCGGGGCGCAGGGCGCGGCGGCAGCCTGCACATCCAGGGCGTCGTGGGTTGGTCAGAGCCACGTTCCACAAGGGAGAGCATAGTGTCTTGAGCAAGAGATGCCTTTTTAGCCAGTTCCCACAAAGACCCCAGGAGGGAGGACACGGGGTGTCCCCAGAGTCAGACTGGCAGTGGGACTGTCCACGTGCCCCCCCACCCCCCACACGTTGTCAGCTGCGAAGGCCAGCTGGCGGGGTGGGGCGGGGCGCTCAGAGGCTGGCTTTGGCCTTGAGGTTGGAAACACCGTTGCATGCGGTTCCCAGAGGTGATGGCGCCCGTCCCCCAGGGCCCACTTGGCTGTGAGCAGTGGGGGCCGTGCTTTCAGGGGAACCCTAAAGCTTGGTTAGCTGCCCGGCACCTCCGCTCCCCCGGGTCGGCTCCCGGAGACCCCAAGGCCGTGGCAAGGGCAGCGGAGCAGCGAACGGCCTTCACGTCCTGGTTAGACGACAGCTCTGCCCATCTGACCCGAGCCCCCCAGGCAGCGGGCCGGCCCCCTCCGCGTGAGCTGGAGACGCTGGTCGACTGCGCCCGGGCCCCCGCCGCGCAGGCTCCAGGCAGCCACGCTGCCTCGTTCTGCGCCCGACCGTCCTTGGACAGGACGCAGCCCGGCGAGGGCGCTCAGGGGCCTCTGCACCCCTCCTTGGGAGCCCCTTCCCCTCTCCGCCACTAGACCAGCTCCCGGGGGGTGTTTAGAGCCGCTCTGGCTCCTCAGCGCCTCGGTCCCCCTGGCTTCTGTGTTTTGGGGCCTTCCTTGCTGTGACCCCATCTTCCACCCCTCAAGCTCTGGGGGAGCATTGCAGAAGCGATGCGCAGGGTCCCGAGCGAGCGGGCCACGGGGACGGCGGCAGTCGGCCGGCAGGACCAGTCCCTGCACCCCTGGCCTGAGACGAGGGGTGGGAGCGTGGACGTACACGGGTGGACGGGCACAGCAGACACGCACGAGGCCGCACTCCGGGCCCGAGGAGGGTCCCGAGCCGGCCCGCCCCTCAGCCCCCTCCCGTCCCCAGGATCGCGGGCGTGCCGTGCGTGACCGTGCCCGGCTACTCCAAGGGCTTCGGCTACCAGACGGGGCAGAGCTTCTCGGGGGAATTCGACCACGCCTGGAACGCCGTGTACCTGGAGGGCAGGTGGCACCTGGTGGACAGCACCTGGGGCAGCGGCCTGGTGGACACGGCCACCTCCAAGTTCACCTTCCTGTGAGTGCGGGCCTCCCTCCTGCTGGGTGTCAGGCGGGTGGACCTGGGGGAGGTACGAGGCTGAAGGAGGCGGCGGGTGGACGGAGAGCAGGTGGCCTGGCCTGGCTGCCGGCCGCTGCCCTGCAGATGCCTGGGAGCTGCTGACCGGGGCCAGCTCGGGGCTGACGGTGGGGCCGGGTCCTGCTCACCTCGCCGGCCCTGACCAAGCCCTCCTCTGGCTCCCCACACGCCCCCCAACCACACACTCAGAGCGCCCAGCGCTCACCCCCAGGCCACACGCAGGGGTCGGCAGAGCTTCCTGAGCCTGTGGCTCCCGGCAGGCGGTACCCCTTGGCTGGTGTTGCCGTGCGCGGATGCTGGAATTCTCTCCCGGTGCTTCCGCAGACCCCTGTGTCCTCCTCCCTCTCTCTGGGACAGAGGAGGCCAGAGCCCATCTCTGAGATGGGTGCGGTTTGGGGGAAGGTGTGGGCCGGTGGCGCAGCCCCTGTGAGCCCCTGGGGGCGGTGGGGCGGGAGTGTTCCTGCCCTCCTGGGAGGCTCCGGCCCCCCGCCTGAACCTACAGCCACAGCGTTCATCCTGGACCACCAGCAGCGCCGGGTCCTCTCTGTTCACAAAACCGGGAGCACTGCCTTCGGTTTTCACAGCTTAAGCCGCGACACTCCCACACCCACGGCCCCCTCGTGCCCCGTGCACACGCGGCCGCGCACGCTCTCCGTTACCTCCCCGAGCTCTGAGACTGCCTAGCTTGGGCAAGTGAAGCGTCGCCCACCTCTGGATGAGCCCCCCACTCTTGCTCTTGAACCCCCCCACGCCACGCCCCCCACCAGGCCCCAGGGATTCGCACAGCTCCACTGAGGCACAGGGGCGGGGAGGGTGGGTGCAGCCTCCTCTGGCCCTGCCTGGCGGCTGCCCCCATCCTCACATCTGCTCGGCTCTGAGAGCGGGTGCCCACCCGGGGGCAGGCTAGCAGGCTGGGGTCTGCTCGCAGCGGGGCGGGGACCCTGCTGTGCTCCTGCAGCTGCAGTCAGCCCCCGGGGCCCCCAGGCGGTGCCTCTTGCACTAGGGGTCTCAGCAGGACCCCTCCCCTGGGTGTGTCGGCCTAAAGCGGCCCCAGGGAGCCCCCTGAGGCTCCTCGGCGGCGGCCTTGCACCGCAGCGGTGCTGACCCCTCCTCTCCACGCCAGCTACAACGAGTTCTACTTCCTCACCCACCCCGCCCTGTTCATCGAGGACCACTTCCCCGACAACAAGAACTGGCAGCTGCTGAAGCCCCCCCAATCGCTCAGGCAGTTTGAGAACAACATGTATCGCAAGAGCGAGTTCTACAACAAGGGCATGCTGAGCGCCCACCCGGAGACTTCCGAGATCAGAACAGGTGAGCTGCGCCCGCCGCCCCAGCCGGCCCCAGGCCCGGACGCGCCCGCCCGCAGGCTTACGAGACGGCCAAGCCGCGCCCCCCGCCAGCCTGCACCAGAGGAGGCGCCAGCCCCCCGAGGCCTGTTGCAGAGCCGGCGGAGCCCCCCGAGCTGGGGACGCCGCTCTCACCCCCACGGCCCTGCCGCACACCCCCTCCCGGCCCAAGGGCCGCAGAACTGACCAGCCCGCCGCGCTCGCCCAGCGACGCCCGAGAGGATGTGTGGCCCCTCGGAGCTGGCAGCGGTGCCTCAGTGGTCCGACCAGCTAGGTCAAGGCAGGCAGGGGTCTCCAGGGACCGCTGGGGCAGTCCCACCCTGAGGGTTAGGGCAGGCTTCCCAAGGGAAGTGTCTGCTGAGCTGGGACTTGGGAGGAGAAGAGCCCGCCTGGCTGGCAGAGGGGGCTGGCCGTGTTCCAGGCAGCGGGAGCAGAGGACAGGAAGGGGTGCCATGAGCCCCAGCCTCCAGGCACCAGCCTGCGGCGAGGGGCCTGTCAGCTCCGTACCGCGCCCTTGCCGACAGAGAAGAGGTGGGGGCTGCGTGCTGGCTCCACGGCCCCCCTCCGCTCTGCTCGGGCTCCCTCTCCCGGGTCTGGGCGTGCAGGGCACCCAGTGTGGCCGGCCCCCATGGCTGGCCTGCGCCCGCCTTCCCTCGCCCTCCTCCCCAGTGGAGCGCTCGTGGGCAGCTGAATAGGGCTCCACTCCGCAGCGTGGGGTTCCGGAACTGGGCCTTGGGCTGCCCTGGCTTTGTCTAAGGGCCTCGCCCAGCTCCAGGGCCCCGCGCCGGCTCAGGGCTGGGCATGCAGGCCCCCTGCAGGCAGGCTGCGCTCTCCACCCCCTGCCAAGGGCTGCCTCTCGGGGCCATCCTGCCATCAGCACCCCCTCCCCCCAGGCCAGAGGGCCCGGGCTCAGGGAGGCCGTCGGCCTGGGGCCTGTGTGTGGGCCGCAGAGCCGGGCGAGGCGGGCTCAAGGCCCCCTGCGGCTCCGGGGGACGCGTCCCTCCCACCGCACGACGTTCCCTTCAGCAGGTTGCTCAGCGCCCCCGTTCTAACGCTACACCTACCTGGCAGCTCCCACTGCTAAAATGACAGCCTGAGCTTGCTCTCTCCGAGAATCGCTGCCCGAGCTTCCAACAGAAGAGCGGGTCTGTCCGCCGTGGGCGCGAGCCCGGGACGGGTGGCATGGAGCTAACGCTGCTGAGCAGCAGGCCTGCAGGAGCCCTGACGACGCGCCCCCAGATCCCTCAACGTGTAGGGCCCTAAAACGCGGTCACGTGCCCGTGACACCGACTTAAAGAATACGCATTCGTCGTGCCCTAGTGAGAGTGAGGGTGGGGGCGGGGAGGAAGCAAAGAGGGCGAAAGGGAGGAGAAGGAAAAAGATGCCGAGAAGGGAGGCGAAAAGGCCGGGAGAGGAGAAGAGAGGCAGAGGGTGGGAGAGGGGCCCTGGCTCACAGCCCCCTGGCCGGGCTCTGGGACGAGGGAGGGCCTGCGACCCCTGCAGCGGCAGATGGGGGCACTGGAGAGGCCGCGGGGTGCGCTTTGCCGTGGGGCCTTCCCGAACCGGGGGCAGGGGTGGGAGAGAGGGGCCTGCAAGCAGGGAGGGCGCGCGGGCTGGGCGAAGGCGACGGTGCCTGAGGGTCTCCAACCCCGCGGCCACCCCCCGCGGTCTCCAGGCTGGCGGGTGCCGTGGAGGGAGGGCAAGGCGGCGGGACGCCCTCTCAGGAGCCGCGGCAGCGCTGCCCGCCTGACGGGCACGTGGCCCTCCGGGGCAGGCCTGCGGCGGCCAAGCTGGGCACCGAGGGACAGGCCAGAGGCGTGGAGGTGCAGGCCGCTTCTGTCTGCAGGCCGCCCGGGCCAGGAGAGCCCGCTGGCCAGCGTCCTCGGGAGGCTCCCAGGGGCAAGTGCCCAGGGCGGCGGGAGCAGGGTGAGAGTGTGGACAAAGGAAACAGCCCTAAAGCAGCAGGGTCAGGGTAGGGGAGAGGGTGGGCGGGGCGGCGGGTGGGGGAGCAGGCCAGGGCAGGAGGGGGCTCAGGGACACGCAGAGGAGGTCCTTCAAGGCCCCAGAGCATCTCCCTTCAGAGAGCTCCTGGGGGGTAGAAGGAGGGGGCTATCCAAGGGGTTTGGAGGGCAAGGTGGGTGAGGACGGGTGAGGCGTGGGTGGGTGTGGGTGGGTGTGGGTGGGATGAGGCAGGGTAGTGAGGACGGGGTGGGTGAGGACGGCATGGGTAGGCATGGGTGAGGACGGCGTGGGTGGGATGGGGCGGGGTGGTGAGGACAGGGGTGAGGACAGGGTGAGGACTGGGTGAGGACACCCAGTGAGGCGGGCAGTGAGGCAGTGGCTTGGAAGTTGGCAGCTTTCCCGGTGGAGGAGCCGGTGAGGAGCAGAGAGGAGGGGCTGGGCCCTGCTGTGCAGGGCGTCCTGCGCCAGCGCCAGGAGCTGGCTGGGGAGGGAGTGGCTGAGCAGCCGAATGCAGAGCTCGTGGCACGGGGGGATGTCCCCGAGGCCCCCCGCAGGCGCCACGGAGCCCGGCTTGGGCAAGGTTGGCAGTGGGCGGGGCGGGCAGCCCACCCCCGGCCCTGCGCGCGTCCCCATCGGAGGCAGCGGGGGCCGGGGCTGGGGGCAGGGGGTTGTCCTCCCAGAGAGAGCAGCGAGGCAGAGCAGTGAGAACACAGAGGCTGCAGAGGGCGGGAAAATGCCTCCTGTGCCAACGAGCAGGAGCAGGGCAGGGGCGACGCCGCTTCAGCAGGGCCGGACCGCAGAGGGAGCAGCACCCCCAGGCTCACCGGCTCTCCAGGTCCCCACTGCACAAGTGGCACTGAGATAGACCTGCGGGAGACGTGCAGGGACGGGGGGCAGGGAAGCCTCCCACCCCCGGGCACGGCCTGCGGGAGGGAAGCCACTGCCGTCCCCTTTGAAGGTGTGACGGCTGATGGCACGGCAGGGACGGGATCCCCGAGGGAGGGAGTGAGAGCAGGGCCTGAGGACAGAGGAGGGGTAGAGGGCACGGCCTCCCTCCCGGCACCGGGCTGGCCTCTGGCAGCCCCACCCGGCGCGGGTCGGGGGGCCAGGCTTCCCTGCAGGTGCCCAGCTCTCCCCAAGAGCCCCGCGTAGGGGAGGCAGAGGGACTCCGGGGCAGCAGCAGTGCCATGTCCAGCACCCCGGCGGCTTACTCAGATCGCGGACACGGCCCCGGGCACCCCCAGCCCGCAGAGCCCGCCGCGGGCTTCCCAGCGCCCCCCCCCCGGGCCGCCCCCCCACCGGGCTCTGCTCTCTCCCCGCAGTGAACGGGAAGGCCACGGTCACCGTCGAGAGCGGCGCCCCGACGCCCTTCATGTTCATGCTCAACGGCAAGCAGGAGCACGGGCTGCTGACGCTCAGGAGGAACGGCATGCGGCTGGAGGTGTACCCCCCGGCCGTGGGCACCCACAAGCTGCAGATCTTCGCCAAGGGCGGCTCCGACGTCTACAGCTCGGTGCTGGAGTACACGCTCAGGTGCAGCTGCGCGGACGCGGGGGCACGGCTGCCGGCCGAGCTGCACCAGCCCGTGGGCCCCAGCTGGTTCTCGGAGCAGATGGGCATCGCGAAGCCCTCGCACCCCGGCCCGGTCGTCCACACCAGCGACGGGCGCTGCTGCCTCAGCTTCGGCGTGGACGAGGGCGTCAGCGTCCTGGCCTCCCTGCACGGCGACGACGGCCCGCTCACCGAGGAGACGCAGCGGCGCTACATCTTCCAGACGCGCCGGGAGAAGCGCACGGAGCTCAAGGTGCAGCTGCCCCACGCCGGCAAGTTCGCCCTCAAGATCTTCGTCAAGAAGAGGCAGGACGCCGGCAACTACGTCTTTGTCTTCAGTTACCTGCTGTGCTGCCCCAACGCCAAGGTCAGCTGGCCCATGTTCCCCGAGAGCTTCGGCAACTGGGGGCCGGACAACGAGCTGCTGGAGCCCCTGTCGGGCGTGCTGCCCGCCAACCGGAACGTCCCGTTCAAGCTGAAGCTGCACGGCGTGGCCAAGGCGCTGGTGCGCGGGCAGGACACGTGGCCCCTGACGCTGAGCCGCGAGGGGTACTGGGAGGGCAGCTGCAGCACGGCCGGCTGCCAGGAGGTCTACGTCATGGTGCTGGAGAACGCCAACCACAACTTCTACTCCTACATCCTCAAGTACAAGGTGAACGCCCAGTGAGGGCCCCGCCCAGCCCCTGCCGCACCCCCCGGACGCCAGGGCCCCGTCTGCCCAGCGAGGGCCCCGGGGGTGCACAGAGAGACCCCCCGGGTCGCCGAGCCCGTGCAACATCACTGCTTGGTCTCCGTCTCCCCCAGTCTGCTGCGAGGTTCGCGTTCCAGGGGCCGTGGCTGAGGGGCCAGGTGAGGCCCTGGGGAGAAAAAGGTGCTATGTAAATCCAAGATGTTGAAAACTGTGCCCCGCCCCAGACGCCCCCTCCCCACTGCCGCTGCTGTGTGCAGGGCTGACGCGCGAGCAGGAGAGGTGCCCGGCTGAAGGCTGTGCGGGATGGCGTGAAGGGCCCCCAAGAGGGACGTGATGCCCCCACCGGGCCCCCTGGGGTGTTTCTCGCCCACTCCCGGCCCGGGGACTGCGGAGCCGTCCTCCCATTCCTGCTGTCCCTTCCTCGCCCTCCTCTGGCTCTCTGAGGGCCCTGGGAAACAGAAGGTGTGCTCCCGAAGCGCCCGGGCGCACAGCTACCCTCTGGGACGCGGGGCCGGGAAAGGCGAGGGAGGAGCCCGCGCTTGGGGGAGCAGCGGCGGGAGCTCAGGCACGGCCCGGCCCGCACCCTCCCGCAGCTCAGCAGGCCCGTCGGGGGCGTCGTCCGTGCTGGCCCTCGACAGGGGTCCGCCAGAGGCAGGCGCCAGGGCCGCCCAGCACTGCAGCCCCGAGGGGCTCGCCCGCCCCCACTCCGCCGCGGGCCTTGTCCCCGAGAAAGAGCCCACCCCCTCGCCCTGGCTCCCCTGTCCCAGGGCTGCTCACTTGGGCCAGAGAAGTCTCGGCCGCCCAGCTGGCCCCCCCTCCCCGGCAGCTCCGGAGGCGTTGTCAGGGCAACCGGGAACCGGCCTGCTCCAGCCTGGACAGCCGCGAGCAGCACAGATAAAAGCTCCGGCCAGGGCAGTGCCTGCCCTCCCTCCCCAGCGCTGCAGCCCCCGCCGGAGCCGGTGTCCCGCCGAGAGCCCGCCCTGCCTAGCACCTGCGCCCCTCGGCCACTCCGAAGGCCCCCAGATCAGCCACCGCCAGGGCCAGCCAGGGCCTCGGGCGTCAGCCCAGGCCCCCGGCCCCCAGCCGCAGGCCTGTCCGAAGGCTCCAGAGCACCCGCACAGACCCCGCCTGGCCCAGAGCCCCCGCCCCGGGGTGCCCCTCCTCCACGGGCCCGGGGCTGCGCGCCCAGGGGAGTCCTCCCGGGGGACCGAGCGCCCTCTGCCACCCAGGCCGCACGTGTCCTCGCTGCCCGAGAATGCCCACGGGCGAGGGGCGCGAGTCCCGGGCACCCGAGGGGAGCAGGAAGCAGCCTTTTCTCCCACCCTCGATTTTTATGGACTGGAAGAAACGTTCTGTGCTTCCTCAAAACCAGCGCCTTCCGTGACTCTTGTCGCCCGCCGTCCCCGAAGCTGGCTGCCACCGCGCACATCCCGGCGAGTCCGGCCGAGGGCCACTCGCAGCTGTCGAAAAAAATAAAAAAGCCATCTAATTCCTCCCCCCTCCTGCAGCACGCAGAGGGCGCCCCTGGCAGGGTCGGGGCGGCCCCGGGCGCCGCGGAGGGAGGCCCCGCGCACGCAGCACCCCTGCCCGCCGCCTGTCACTGCACGAGGCACCCCCGCGTGACAGCAGCAGACACAGCGCCACCCCCGTTTCTTTACGCGGGAGTGAAAACATGAAATGAAATCCAGCCTTCTTGAATTTTTGCACGCCCGCCGCGCAGGGTAGAGATGCGGGGTTGCGTCTTACAGTCTTTTCCGCGAACCCGGTCTCTGCCGCCCCGCGGTGCGCGCGCCCTCGGCGCCGGGGAAGGCGTGGGTGCGCCTGCTGGGCGCAGGGCAGAATGCCGGCTCTGCGCCCCGCGAGGCCGGCTCGTGGCCGGGGTTCCCACACCCAGCTTGAGAAGTAACGCGGGGATGTTATGTTCCGTTTGCTGGGTGCCTTCTCGCGGCTGCAGGCCACACTGTCCAGCGTTTCCTGGTTGGTGCCCGGAGCGCATCTTCGCCACGCACAAGCTGGGAGAGGAGCCTTGGGACTGCCTGGCGCGGGGCGAAGATGTGGGATGTTCTGAGGATCTGCCCAGAAATCTTTTCTTGAAGCAGAAACACCGGACACGTGGCTGGGTGGACAGCTTTGACCACACTTGTTGCAATGACAGTGAAGGATTGTTTCCCCCCAAAAGGCTGGCAGTAGTAGGGAGGTGGGGGCAGAGGGGCTCCAACCCCACCTGCAGCTCACTTCGTTGCAGCTTGTTTCAGAAGCACCATCAGCACAGCTGGAGTCCATTTTCAATCTGATTATGATCATCCTGAGTTCCCCATATGCTACGTTGTCCCACCAGGGCGAACGCCTCCCAGCCTGCTGAGATGAAAAAGAAATAGATTAACTGAAGCATGAAGGGCTCAGGCCAGACATAAAATGCATTTCCCATTGTTAAGCGGGAGGGACAAGTTGCCAAGAAAGCTTGTGAAACCCTTTCTCACAACTTGAAAAGGGGGAACGTTTTCCCGGCGGCCTGGCATTTTAGATGCCTTGCTAAAGGAAGGACTAGCTGTCTCCCAGCGGCTTGGGCCTTGAGATACCCTGGTTGGTCCACCGTGGGCTGACCTAGGGCTGCTGCATTTGCTGCTGGCAGAGTTTCCGGAGGGGGTGTGCATCTGTGTCCACATCAGCCTACCTGGGGGCTGTGATGTTTTTTTTTTCATTTGGAATAAGTAATTGGAAATCTTAAGATGTGATTACGTTTCATGATGTGTTGAGTTGTGGGGGCAGTGGCTGTTGAGATGTGTGCTTTCCCCCACATTGTCTCCAGTGATGTTTTTCAATAAAATTTATATTCATTTTTATCCGACAATGTAATTATCGATCCATTCTTATCCCTACTCTCACAGAGGGGGGAAAAATAGTAACAAACACTTTCATGTTCAAAGAGCCCTAGAAAAATAAATCAATGTCCCGGCCATTTGAATGTGATGGTGAGATGCAAAGGGGATGTCAGGCAAATAGCTATTCCACATTAAAGAAAACTTAATTAGGTCAGCTCCGTCCCCTCTGCGGCTCACATGCCTTTGAAGAACATGAAGGCAGTGTTTCTTTCATTGCGTTTTGTTTAACTTGAAATTTTTAAGTCAATCCTAATTTCTTTTTTTGTTTAGTGGGAAGAAAAAAATGTACAAAACTGCCTATCAGCCTTTTTTGTTTTGAATAGTAGATAAATATATATTCTTGATAGTCATATACATGCAGAAACTTTCCAGCAGGTCACCTAAACAGATTATTCCTAAATTAGACATTCAGAAAAATAAAGAAAATGAAAATCTAGACCCCTCTGAGAAGCTGCTGTAACCATGGAGACCATTCCCGTAGCTGAAGTATGAAGGACAAAAAGAGCTTGTGCTCCCGTGTCCAGCCTTGTCAAGTCCCTCACTGCCGGGTCCACAGAAAAAAGAGGCCCAGCCTCCCTGTCCTTAGGGAGGAGGCCCTCAGCGGACCCTGTCTCTTAAGAGTGTATTAAGGGACAGTCAGAAGAAACCACTTGCAGCCCAGGAGGAGCGAGAGCTCTTCAATTATCAGAACGGGCTGAAAATGCCCCCACTGAGGCGGGACAGATGAGCTCTCAGGTCCCTTCCAGTCCAGAGAGCTCGTGACGCTGTGTCTCCGTGAACAGACGCGGCAGGCGGGGAGCCCGGGGCTGTGGGTTTCGGGACATCGGAAGGGCCCTGCTGCGTTAAGAGCCTGCCCGCCGAGCCCCCCGCAGCCTGCTTCGCCGGCCCCTCTCTCGCCCGAGGGCAAGCGGCTGGAGAAAGCCCAGCAGAGAGACCGAAGGGAAACCACGTCCCACACGGACGCTGGCTCTTGGGTTTTGGTTAAGCAGAACTTAGGGAAACCAAGTCAGTGGCATGGCCTCTCTTGGGTGCCCCATGGACATTTGGAGTCAAAAAATTGATCAAGTGAAGTCATTCTCTCCCAAGTTACCTCCCGCTCCTCCTGGGCTTCCGAGTCGGTGAATACAATCCCTGCCCACCCAGGTCCCTGTCCGACTCCTGGAAGCCACGACCGGCTCCTCCTCCCTGCGTGAAGAAACGGCTCCGTTCCGGAGACGCCTCTGTCTGACTGCTCGCCCCACCCCTCCTCGCCATCCCGATGGCCGCGGCGGCCCTGGGACCCTCTTCCTCCCTCAGCAGGCTGCTGTGACTGCTTCCCGTGGCAGGGTGAACGCCCACCCGGCCCATTCCTGCGCGTGAGCATCCGTGGGCTGTTACGGCAAGACCCTCTGGGAAGGCTCTCCAGAGGAAGCTCGCCTTCTCTGGAGAAGGAGTCGTTTGTGTCAGGCCCCAGGGAAAAGGGGAGATCTTCAAGCAAAAGCTGGTTTTTAGAGGGCAGCAGGAAAAGGCTAGAGGGGCCTCCCTTTTCTGGACTCTGAAGAGCAAGTGCCGAGACCTTCCTTTCCGGCACCTTTAGGGACCAGGACCAGCCCCCCACTTCCATGAGGCCATCCCAGACCTTCCACTGCCCTGCGCCTGTAGAGTTACCTGCCCATCCTGCAGGCCCGCTTAGCACTCGGTCAGCACACCTGCTGACCCAGCACTGCCTATGATAGTCTGTGATTGACGAGGTGCTTGGAGGTTTCACCCGCTGGAATGTGAATTCCTCCTTGTCACAAAGTAGGTGTTTGGTAAATGCTTGGTAAAGGTTTCTCTGGGAAAACCGAGAGGGAATATAAAGACCGGGCAGGTGAAGCAGCAGAATTCAGAAGTCCAGTAACCAGTCACTGAGCATGTATCAAGGTGCGCTCCCATTTTACCAGGACTTCCCTCGTGCCTTCTTGCCCGACTCTGGGCAACACAGCCTGGACTGAGAAGGACAAGCCGAAAGGCTCTCAGACGACAGCCACATCCCAGCACAGGGCTGGGAACCCGGGTCGAGGAGAGACGCCAGAGTGACCAGCCCTCTGTTTGTTTGGTAGCTGCTGCTAGAGGGCTAGGTTAAGAAGGCTGCTGGGGCTCCATCTGGGCTCAGTGGGAACGAGAATGAGATTAGCTGCCGATGCCCAGACACTCTGCAGCCAGGGTCAGCCCGAGGTAGTGGAGGGGATTCCAAGCAGCGCTGTGCACGTTGGCTTCCCAGCAACCTAGCCCCGGGGCTGACAGCTGGCCAGCTGCCGAGCCGCAGAGCCAAGAACGCTTCTCGAGGTGCCTAGGAGGATTCCACTTAATGCACGCACGCACGCAGCCGTCCCACTCCAGGAGGAGGGGCCTGTGCTCACCCTTCCAGCTCCATGAGTAAAACAGTACCTTGCACTGAGAATAAGCAATCAGTATGTTTTTATAAGTAAACATGGTTTTTTAACCTCAAAAATGAGATAATTGCTCATTGGATTATTTACATAGCTTTTGCCCAAAGAGGCTGTTGAGTCAAAATATCCTAGATAGCCATTCCCTTCTTATTCCAAACTAGCTAATAAAATGTATATCCACAGATGTGAGTTCCTTTGCCCATGTGGGATGTATATTTATTTACAGGAAGGAAAAAATTGCCGCGTGGCTGGCATGCAGGTGGAGTTTGCCTCCAGGAGGCAACTGGGGCTTGGCTAGCTGATGGATCTGAAGAGTGCCTTCTGGGGACAGCCGCCCGCCCTGAGCGCAGGATGAGATGGCTTTGTTTTCATCAGGAGCAACGGCTGGCTGCCTCCATGACACAAGGAATCAGCCGTCACTTCGCCCTGGCTGTGTGGGGGCCACAGAGGTGGCATGAGGATGGAGGGGCAGTCCCAGCCGTGAATGGCCAAGAACAACGGGGCTGTGTGGATCTAGGAGTGAGGACGTGCTGGAGCCCATATGGGGGAAAGATGGTGAAAAGCGCAAGTGGAGAAATGTTCCTTAGAAGTGGTGACTGCAGGAGAACACCTTGCCCAGTGAACACTGCTGGTCTGTACAAGTGTTTGGGTGTATGCGAACACCAAGAGTATCGGAAAATTCACATGGTTCATTACTATATTTAATTTTATGTTATAAAATTGAAATGTAGCCAAAAGGGAAGCGGCTCTTGGAGGCTGTGTCCTCCTCCCCATGTCCTCTACGGGAGCCTCCCCTCTTCAGGAGTGGGAGAAACTCAGTGGAGAGAGCATGCTAACCTGACAGTGGGAGGCAATCCACTCTGTCAGTAAAAGCTTCCCTTGACGTTTTTAAAGCTCAGCACGAGTGGTGAAAGTCCATTTGACAAAGGAGCAAATGGGCTTCTTTCTGGAAAGATGGCCCCTTAGCTGCTGGCCCCGTCTAACGGAAAGCTGTCCCTCGTGGTCAGGAGCCATTAAACTCTGACCGAAGGTCCTGCGCATCCCTCCATAAACATCGAGGAAGCCCCACGGGGCTCGAGACCCCTCCTCACGGAGCTCTGGCCATCACGGCTGTCCTGACAGCAGGCAGGACAGAGCAATGGCCAAGAGCACAGAGCCTGGCGCCGAAGCCTGCATCCTGACCCCGGCTCCACCGCCTTAGAGCTGGCTTTGGCAAGCAACCAAATGTCCCTGTCTTAGTTTCCTCCTCAGCGAAAGGGGATAATCACAGCATCTGCCTTGTAAGTTTGTGATGGAGATTAAAGGAGGTAACACCAACACAGTGACTTGAATAATACTAAGTCTTCAACATCTTCATTATGATGCTACCCATGTGTTGTGTTGTTACGTGAAGAATCCAAACGGCTCAAGCCCCTCCCCGTAAATTCATTCTAGCCTCTAGTTTAAGCCTCTAATTCAACACAGAAATCCTATCTCCAAGTCCCGAGCCTGCTGCGTCTCCTAGGACTCTTCCCGGGACCAGGAGCTCACCATTCCATCAGCATTATTGAGCATCCTGTTAAAAGATCTTCCCTGCATGTGACTGCAATAACTCAGAAGAGTTGTGCCAATCCACCCACTGACTCAGGGACCATCTCTGCTTATTCCAGGGCCACTATATGGCAGGAGCCCTGAGCCACCAACAAAAAGCCTGGCTCTCTTCTGATATTAAAAGTTACTTAACAAAGACTTCTTAGGAAGCGGATTTGGCTCAACTAATAGAGTATCCACCTACCATATGGGAGGTCCAGGGTTCAAACCCAAGGCCTCCTGGCCTGTGTGGTGATGCACGCAAGGAGTGCTGTGCCACGCAGGGGTGTCCCCCACATAGGGGAGCCCCACACACAAGGCGTGCACCCCTCAAGGAGAGCCACCCCATGTGAAAAAAGCGCAGCCTGCCCAGGAGTGGCACCGCATACACAGAGCTGATGCAGGAAGCTGATGCAACAAAAAGAGACACAGATTCCTGGTGCCACTGACAAGAATGCAAGCAGACACAGAAGAACACACAGCGAATGGACACAGAGCAGACAGTGGGGCAGGGTAGGGGTGTCAGGGAGAACGGGAGAGAAATAAAAATTAAAAATAAATAAATAAATCTCTAAAAAAAAAAAAAAAACTTGCTTCCATTAAGTTGGAAACAAAAAAACCTGACTCTGGTTTGGAGCTTCTGGGATATGGTTAGAAGCAACTGCACTACATCGATCTAGTCAGGGAAGGGGAGCCTAAAGAAAGGGAAAGAAAAATAAAATTCCCCACTCAAAGTAGCCTGCAAAGCAGCATTTAAAACACATGAAGAATTCTAAGAGTTCTGGGAAGTTGGCTTCAGAGTAGGCAGGCAGGGCTTGACTCTCTCACAAAAGCAATGGAGAAAGCACCAAAAACTATCGAGGGACCCACAGTGGGGGTCAGCAGACCAAGACATTGCTGCACAACCCCCAGGAGGGAGAGGGACAGAGAGATGAGAAACCAAAACAACCAGCGTGAATTGCCAAGCCCTCATGGCGGGCCCCCGCCCTCGAGACATTAAGCCTGGATAAGCCCCCTGGCTCACTGCAGCTGACTGAGAGGGGAACAGACGTCTTCCTCCCTGCCAGCTGTGACGAGGGAAGAGGGAGGGAGTGTCAGAGGGCAGAGTGGTTTCTCCTCAATGAACTTGGCCAGCAGAGCCCATTTTGAATCTTGGCTCTGGCCAGACTGAAAACACAGGAAAGTGTAGACTGAAAGAAGCACCTCCCTGGTGTTCACCAATGATCCCCATCTGCAGGCTGGCCAGAAAAACTGCCATTAGGTCTCTCTTTACCCCAAGCCCTGGGAGAAAATTCTGCACCCTATTAGTGAGTCCCTGGCTAATTTTGATAAATTAATCTAGGCAATTTTAAAGACTAAGAGTACATTGAACCAAAAATCAAAGAAGAGCTGTGAAAAAAACACTAGGCAAGAAAGGAAATTGACCATCAGAGTAAATTCACCAACATATTCAGATGCATAAACATCAATAAAAAATTACAGGCTGTACTAGGGAACAGAAAAAGATGGCCCAGGCAAAGTAACAAATAAAATATCCTGATAAGATACAAGCTTTAAGCAACTAATGAATGATAAGCATAGAAATTTCCTAAATCAATTCAAAGAATTGGAGGAAAATATGACTAAAGAGATAAAGGATATTGAAAAGACATTGGGTGAGCATAAAGAGCAATTTGAAAGCCTGCAAAGAAAGGTAACTGAGCTTATGTGAAAGTAAGGCACAATGGATGAGATTGAAAATATATTAGAGACACATAACAGCAGATTTGAATTGCTTAAAGACAGAATTAGTGATTTTGAGGACAGAACATCTGAAATGGAAAAGACAGGAGAAAGAGAAAGAATGGTGAAAAAGGAACAGGGTCTCAGGGAATTGAATGACAACACGAAACACACAAGCATATGCATTATCAGTGTCCCAGAAGGAGAAGAAAATGGAAAGGGGGCAGAAAGAATATTTGAGGACATAATGACTGAAAACTTCCCAACCCTTATGAAAGACATAAATATCAAAATCCGAGAAGATTCAGGCACCCTAAACAGGATAAATCCAAATAGACTTACTACAAGGCACCTCCTATTCAGAATGACAAATATCAGGGATAAAGAGAGGATTCTGAAGGCAGCAAGAGAAAAGCAAAGCATCACATACAAGGAGAACTCGATAAGATTAAGTGCCGACCTCTTATCAGAAACCATGGAGGAGAAAAGAAAGTGGTATGATGTATTTAAGGTATTGAAAGAAAAACTGCAGCAGATAATTCTGTATCCAGCAAAACTATACTTCAGAAATGAGGGTGAGTTCAAAGCCTTCTCAGACAAACAAAAACTGAGAGAGTATGCTACCAAAAAAACAAGAATTACAAGAGATACTAAATGGAGTGCTACAGCCTGAAAGAAAAAACAATGTGAGAGACTTGGAGAAGAGCATAGAAGTGAAGTTCATTAGGAAGGCTAAATGAAAGGGTAAAACATGACAATTAAAAGCCAAAGGATAAAATGGACAAAGTAAAGCCTTTACAGTAATAATATTGAATGTTAGTGGCTTAAACTTCCCAATCAAAAGGCGTAGACTGATAGAATGGATTTTTAAAATGAGCCATCTACATGTGGCACACAAGAGATTCACTTCAGATACTAGAAGACAACCAGGTTGAAAGTGAAAGGTTTGAAAAAGTTATTTCATGCAAGTAATAACCAAAAAAGAGCTGGAATAGCTATACTAATAGCAGACAAAATAGATTTTAAATGCAAAACTATTATAGGGGATGAAGAAGTCACTATAAATTAATAAAAGGGGCAATTCACCAAAATGATAAAACTATAATAAATATTTAAGCACTTCACCTGGGTGCCCCAAGATACATGAGGCACATACTGTAAAGCAGAAGGGAGAAATAGATGTCTCTACAGTAGTAGTTGAGGCTTCAATACAGCACTCTCAGTATTAGATAGAACATCTGGACAGAGGTTTAAAAAAAAACCAAAAACAGAGAGCTTGAATAATATGTTAAATGAACTAGACCTAACAGACATTTAAAGAGCATTACACCCCAGAACAGCAGGATATTTCAACACTCATGGATCCTGCTCCAGGATAGAACACATGTTGGGTCACAGGACAGGTCTCAATAAATTTAAAAAGATTGAAATTATACAAAACACCTTCTCTGAGCATAACAGATTGGAGCTGGAAATCAATAATGGACAGGAAAAGGGAAATTTTATAAATATACGGAGATTAAGCAATATATTTTTAAATAATTAGTGGGTCAAAGAAGAAATTGCAAGGAAATTTGGTAAATATTTTGAGATGAATGAACATGAAAACACAACATATCAAAATCTATGGGACACCACAATGTTCTCCGACATTTTCTTCTAGATGTGTTATGGCTCTTGCTTTTATATTTAGGTTTTTTATCCATTTTGAGATAATTTCTGTACAAAGGGTAAGATAGGAGTCCTCTTTCTTTCTTCTAGCTATGGATATCCAGTTCTCTCAGCACCATTTGTTCAAAGGACAGATCTACCCGAGCTGGGTGGGTTTGACAGGTTTGGCAAAATTCACTTGACCATACATGTAAAGGTCTATTTCTGAACCATCAGTTTGGTTCCATTCATCTATGTGTCTGTCCTGATGCCAGTGCCATGCTATTTTCACCACTGTAGTTAGGTAATATGATTTAAAGTCTGGAAGTGAGAGCCCTCCAAATTCTCTTTTCCTTTTTAAAATGTTTCTGGCTGTTAGGGACCCCTTACCCTTCCAAATAAATTTGATAATCATGTTTTCCATTTATTTTTAAAATGCTGGTGGAATTTTTATCAGGATTGCATTGAATCTGTATATCAATTTGAGTAGAATTGACATTTTACTGATGTCTTCCAATCCATGAGCATGGAATGTTCTTCCAAATATTTAGTTCTTTTAAAATTTCTTTTAATAATGCATTGTAGTTTTCCAAATACAAGTGCTCTACATTGTTGGTTAAGTTTATTCCTAAATATTTGATTCTTTTAGTCACTATTGTAAATGGATTTTTTCTGCATGACTTCCTCCTCAGATTTGCACATTACTAGTGTCTTTTAAAGACTATTTCATCTTGGGAAGCAGATTTGGCCCAACAGATGGGGCGTCCGCCTACCTCATGGGAGGTTCAAGATTCAAGCCCAGGGCCTCCTGACCCATGTGATGGGCTGACCCACATGCAGTGCTGATGTGCACGGGGAGTGCTGGGCCACGCAGGGGTGTCCTTCGCATGGGGGAGCCCCATGCACAAAGGGTGCACCCGTAAGGAGAACCGCCCAGTGCAAAAGAAGCAGCCTGCCCAGGAATGGTGCCACACATGCAGAGAGCTGATGCAGCAAGATGACGCAACAAAAAGAGACACAGATTCCGGGTGCCACTGACGGGAGTACAGACAGACACGGAGGAGCACGCAGTGAATGGACATGGGGAGCGGACAACTTGGGGGGCGGGGAAGGGGAGAGAAATAAATAAATAATAAATCTAAAATAAATAAAGACTATCTTATCTGATATAAGTACAACTACTCTGGCCTTTTTGTTGTTGTTGTTTGGGGTTTTTTTGTTACTGCGTGCATGGAATATCATTTTCCAGACTTTCACTGTATTAGTCAGAGTTCTCTAGAGAAACAGAATCAACAAGAGGTATCTGTCAATAGTATGTGATACTATGAGTCTCTCACCCAGGCATGGGGATGCACAAGTCCAGGTTCTGCAGGCAGGCTACAACCAGGGGCTGCAATGAAAATCCAATGAAGGTTCTTGACAAGTTCTGGGAGATGTTGGCTGTCCAAAGAATAGCTGGGGAATTCTCTCTCAATGCTGGAATCACTTCCCCTTTTAAGGGCTTCAGCTGATTGGATTAAGCATCACCCATTGCTGATGGCAATCTCCCTGACGAATGTAATTATAACCAGCTCTCTATGATTTACTACTGCAGCAAAGTCAATGGTGATAAAGTCCATAAATGCCATTGTATCACTGTTAGCCAAGTGCTTGCTTAACCAAACAACTAGGCACAATTACCTGGCCGAGTTGACACAATAGCCTAACCATCACATTCACTTTCAATCTATTGGTGTCCTTGGGTCTAAGGTGAGTCTCTTGCAGACAGCATATAGGTAGCTCATATTTTCTTATCCATTCTACCAGTCTGTGTCTTTTGATTGGGAAGTTTAATCCACTAACATTCAATGTTATTACTATAAAGGTAGTTCTTATTTCACCCATTTTGACCTTTGGGTTTTTTCTGTCATATTCTATTTTCACCACTCTTTTGACACTTTTAGTTACTTTTACTGATATTATCTTCATTTCTAGACTCTCTCTCAAGCCTCTGTCTCCTGTCTTTTCTTTTCAGACTGTGGTTCACCCTTTAGTATTTCCTGCAAAGTTGGTCTCTTGGTTACAAACTCTCTCAGAATATCTCTGAATATTCTAAACCGGCCCTCATTTTTGAAAGACAATCTTGTTGGATATAAGATTCTTGGCTAGAAGTTTTTCTCTTGCAGTTTCTTAAATATATCATACCACTCTCTTCTTGCCCCCATGATTTCTGATGAGAAATTGACACTTAAGCTTGCTGAGTATCCCTTATATGTTGTGCATTGCTTTTTTCTTGCTGCTCTCAGAATTCTCTCTTTGTCTTTGCTATTTGACATTCTGACTAGTATGTGTCTCAGAGTTGGTCTATTCAGATTTATTTGGATGGGTGTACATTGTGCTTCTTGGACATGGATATTATGTCCTTCAACAGGGTTGGAAAATTTTCAGCCATTATTTCTTCAAATATTTCTTCTGCTCCTTTTCCCCTCTCTTCTCCTTCTGGGACATCATTGACATGTATGTTTACATGTCTCTTGCTGTCATTTAGTTCCCTGAGAACTTGTTCAAATTTTTCCTTTCTTTTCTTCATCTGTTCTTTTGTATGTTCACTTTCAGAGGCCATTTCTTCAAGCTCACCAAATCTTTCTATTGCCTCCTCAAATTTGCTATTATATGGTTCCAGTGTATTTTTTATTTCATTTGTTATGCATTTCATTCCCATATGATCTGCTGTTTTTCTGTGTATGCTTCCAAATTCTTTTTTGTGCTCCCCCAGGGTGGTCTTAATGTCCTTAATCCCTTTAGCCATCTCATTGAATTTATTAAGGAAATTTGTTTGAACATCTCTAATTAGTTGTCCTAACTCCTTTGTGTCATCTGGAGGCTTATCTTGTTCCTTTAACTGGGCCATAGCTTCCTGTTTCTTGGTATGGATTGCAATTTTTTGTTGGTGTCTTGGTATCTGGCTTAATAGAGTATTTATTCTGGGTGCAGTTTGTCTCTTTAGTTTAGGGCTTTGTATAGTTTCTCCCTTGCTGATTGTGCAGTAGGAGCAAAGGATGTAGTTGGTGTTGTAAGCTGTGGAGGCTCAAGCTGCCCACATTGCCCCAGGGACTGATGAAGCTTCCCCCACCTTTCTCCTTTGCCAGGGGTAGGGACAGGTCACAGCTGTGTGGACTAATCCAAGTCATGCAGACCAAGACCACCTATAGTTTCCCAGAGAGACTAATGCAGCTTCATGCCCTTCCTTCCCTGCCTGGGGCTGGAATGGAGCCGCCAGTATGGTAGCAACATATACCATGCAGGCCAAAATGACAGCAGTTACCACAGTAGATTTCTGACTATTCAGTCTGTGCCTGCTGAATGTACCTGCAGTTACCCAGAGAGGCTGGAGCAGGGTCCGCCAGCTTCCTCCCTGCTAGAGAGATGGGGCTGAATCCTAGGTTAGCGCTGCAGGCCGATCTGGGTGAAAGAAGTTGGTCCCTACCAGTGCTGTGATTTTCAGTCCACCCTGTTTCCTTTCTTGCCAGGGGTGAAGTCAAAATGGTGGCTACCATCCTCTTTCTGACTTGAACAAGTTAAAACTTTAGCTATTCTTAGGATAATACTTTAGCCCACCAAGTTTATGAATCAGTAGCTGAAGTTGGTGCTCAACTACCTCTTTCTCCCCTGTTTTTGGGAAATGGAGCTTTCCTGAGGCAACTTGGGCCACCAGTGGAGATGGGCAGCAGCCTACCAGCATGGAGTGCTCTACTAACAAATCCTCATTGCAGATGGACGTCTCCTCCTTCCAGTCCTTCAAGGACATTGCAGGATGCTCATCTGTATTCTGGACCCCCCAGGCAGGTGCTTCAGAAGCT
Organism: Dasypus novemcinctus; assembly: GCF_030445035.2. NCBI lineage: Eukaryota > Metazoa > Chordata > Mammalia > Cingulata > Dasypodidae > Dasypus > Dasypus novemcinctus. The sequence continues at coordinate 3,344,478 of NC_080676.1, read as the reverse complement.
CCAGATAGCTCTGGGTGTTTGCTAACTGCCCTGTAGCAGGAGCTGATTCTAGGAGCGCCTCACTGCACCACCATCTGGCTGGTTCTCCTCTTTCTTCCTTTTTAATATAAGCACTGAAAGCCGTAATTTTCCCTCACAGCACTGCTTTTGCTACATCCCATAGTTTCTGATATGTTGTGTTCTCATTTTCATTCATCTTGAGATATTTATTGATTTCTCTTGCAATTTCTTTGACATACTGATTATTTGTGTGTTGTGTAATCTCCATGTATTTGTGAGATTATTTTCCAAATAATTTTCTTCTCTAAAACAGCATTTAAGACTATAAATTTCCTTTTTTTTTTTTTCCTTTTTGGTGGAGCCCTCTTGTGTTTACCTAAAAATAGCAGCGGCATCTGGACAGTTGTAGCAATGAACCCACCCCTTCTGTGATAAGCACCCCAGGACAAAGCCCCAGCCATTGAGCGTCTCTACCTCCCCGATCTCCCCAAAGTGCCCCTCTCTTTTGCCCCTGCCATGCCTTCTGCCTGGAATGCCCTCCCATTAAGGCAGCGTCACATGCCACCCCCACGCCTCTGGCTCCTCCAGGCCAAGCCAGGGCTGAGCCCAGAGACAAACACGTGAGGCTCAAGCTCAGCCCTGGGAACCCCCGGGCTCAGGAATCTGGGTTCCAGGGGTAGCACCTGCATGCTGGGCCCTTCCGTGCTCCTTGTTCACTGGAGGAACTGTGGTCAGGAAGGAAGGTGGGCATCTGCAGGGGGTCGGGCTCCCCCCAGCCATTGCCCAGGCATCACCCAGGTAGCCATGAGCCTCTGGCGTGCCCCCACAGGTGCTGCCACCTGGCCATTCCCAGGGCAGCCGGGGTCACCTATCAATATCCTTTTAAGCACAACTTTAACTGCACACCAAAATTTTTTGTATGTGGTATTTTCATTATAGTTCAGTTCAAAATATTCTCTAATTTCAACTGTGATGTCTTAAGCACACGTATATTTTTCAAAAAATAAATTGCCAAATTCTCAAACATTTAGGAGATTTTTAAAGTATCTTTTAAATTTCATTTCTAGTATAATTATACTCTGGTCAGTGAATATATTGTATTATTTCAATTGTTTGACTTTGTTGAGTCTCTATGGCTTGATATGTTTGATATTAGAAAATGTTCTTGTGTACTTGAAGAGAACTGTATTATGAAATTTGGGGATAGAATATTCTACATATAGCAATTAGTTCAAGTTTACCAATCTTATTAAAGTTTTTTATATTCCCTACTTATTTTTTATCTATTGTTTTTATAAATTAACAAGAGTGGTATGTTAAAACTCCATTCTGATTGCAGATTTATTTATTTTACTTTTATTTCTGCCAGTTTTTGCTTTCTATATTCTGAGTCTATATTGTTAGGGGCATATAAACTTAGAATTGGTAAATCTTTCTGGTGGATTGACTCTTTTATCATTATTAAATATCTTTTATTTTCTGGTAATGCTTCTTGTCTTAAAGATTACTTTTTCTAATATTTATTTAGCTAAATTAATTTTGTGTTCGCATGGCATCATTTTTTTCCATCTTTTTACTTTCAAACTTGCTGTACTCTTTTCTTTAAATTTGGCAAACAGCACATCTTTTTTTAAAATGGAATCTCACAATTTTATCTTTTAATTAGAGTTGTCTGTTCATAGTTAATGTAATTTTTTAATATAGTTGGCTTTCAATATACCAGCTTAGTATTTATTTTCTATTTATCCCACCTACACTTTCTTTCTTTTTATCCTCCATTCTTCTCCTCTTTGGGAAAAATCAAATATGTTTATTATCCCATTGGCTTTTCTATTAGTGGGTTTATTATACTTTTTCTAATATTCTTTCAGTGTTCACCATAGAAATTATATCTTTGATTTATTAGAGCTTCATAGAAGTTAATACTTTTACAACTTCCTGGATGACGAAAGGGCCTTAGAACAGTTCAATTCTACTTAAACCCTCCCTTGTATTGTCTACTGTTGTTATGCATTTTACTTCTACATATATTTTTATCTTATAAGCATTGTTATTTTTGTTTTTACATTACATGTTCTTTTGAACTTACCCACATAGTCAGTCTCTCTATTATTCTTTCCTGTATTCTTGTGCTCCTATCTGAACTAATTTTTTCCCTTGAATTTCTTCCTAAAGTAGGTCTACTGGGTGTGAATTCTCTTTGTTCTTGTTTGTTTAGAAAAGACTTAATTTTATTTTTATTTTTGAAAGATACCTATGCAGAGTATAGAATTCTTGGTGGGCATTTGGCACTCTAAAGATGTCCTTCCACTGATTTCTGGATTCCTTGATTTCTATTGAAACAGCTGCTGGCTTTTTTGGTGCTCCCTCAAAGAAATTTAATTTTTCTTTGCCTACTATTAGGATTTTTTCTTTATCTTCAATTCTGTTCTAGGGTATAGAGCCTCATTACTCTATGATTTGTTATTTTTCATTTGCTTTAGAAAATTTTTGGCCAATATCTCTTCAAATATTGCTTCTCCCCTACTCTTTCTCTACTTCCCATAGAGATTTCAATTAATCTTTTTTTCTTTTTTCCTCCCTCCTTTTCTGATATTCCAGTTTACTAATACTCTCTCTGTGTCATCTAATCTATTGTTAAACTCCCCTATCTCCTGGAAAGTTCTGTCACATTCCCCAATGGAACAGCAACAATCCCCCAAGTGCAAGGACAAAGACCTGTGAAGAAGGATGATCCAATGATGGGCCTTTGATACTGATTACTATGCTTAGGAATCTGTGTGCTGGAAATTTCAACTAGGCCTAGAGCTGCAGACTGCCTAAGAGCCTCCTGAGAGCGTCCATGTTGCTCAAATGTGGCCACTCTCTAAGCCAAACTCAGCCTATAAATGCATTACCTTCCCTGCACCATGGGGCATGACTCCCAGGGATGAGCCTCCCTGGTGCCAAGGGATTCCTACCAAGCACCAGTTGGTGATGCAACTAGAAAAAGACACTGAATAAAATGAGGAAATGGTAAAGACAAATGAGTTTATATGGCTAAGAAACTTTAAAATGAGTCAGGAGGTTATAAGAGGGGTTGTGATTATGCATGTCTCAGCAGGATCTCAGAGACAGCAGAGTAGATACAACCCCAGGTAGTGGTGCTCCTGAGGGCTACAGAGACACACAGTTCCTACTGTCATGGCAGATGGCTCTGGAGTTCAGTGCCTTGCCAGTGGGCCCTACTTTGGAATTTGTGTCCCTGAGCATGATGGAGTTGGACTCAGATTGACTCTCTACACATGCCTCTTCTGTCACTTTTATTGAATATGTGGTTGGTGCTGGGGTTGGTGTATGCTCAGGAGACTTGAATCTCTGGTCAATCCATGTGCCACCTGGGCCCTGAACCTCAGCAGAGTTGCAACACCTACTCCCCAGTTCACTGGACTTACCCAGGTTAGCTAACAAAGAGGTGAGGATGGTCAACCACCACACCAAGGAACTGAGTCTGCAACTGCAAGCAGGAGAATCCCATCCATCAGCCATGTGGGATCTAAGTCCCCTCTCAATTTAGAGGTGAATGGGCATTGCCATCCCATGGTCCTCAGGACGGGGGAATAAAATATGGTTTAGAGTGGACTTACTGGTATTCTACTATAGAATTATTGTGACTCTAACAATGGAAAAATTATAACATTAATGTGGAGACAGTGGCCATGGGAGTTGCTGAAGGTAAGAAGAGGGAAAAAGAGGTGTGATATTGGGGTATTTTGGGGACATGGAGTTGTCCTCAATGATATTGCAGGGACAGATGCAGAACAATATATATCTTGCCATAACACACTGAATGGACTGGGAGAGAGTGTAAACTACAATATAACTATAATCCATGCTGTGTGGCAGTTGTCCAAAACACACTCATCAAATGCAATGAATGTACCACACTAATGAAAGAAGTTGTTGATGTGGAAGGAGTGGTGGGTATAGGGAGGGGGGTATATGGGGTTTCTTATAATTTTTAATGTAACATTTTATGTGAGCTATGTATTTTTGAAAAAAGATAATAAGGGAAAAAACTCACCTATCTCATTTGTTTAGTAAACATTAATTTGTACTGAGTTGAAATTTGTATATAAAATATAGTATGCATGTTCAAAGAACCTAGAATGTCTGAAATGACTCAACATAATTATTTATCAGGGAGATGCGAATGAAAAGCACAATGAGGGCGATGGACTTGGCCCAGTGGTTAGGGCATCCGTCTACCACATGGGAGGTTCGCAGTTCAAACCCCGGGCCTCCTTGACCCGTGTGCAGCTGGCCCATGTGCAGTGCTGATGCGCGCAAGGAGTGCCATGCCACACAGGGGTGTCCCCCACATAGGGAGCCCCATGCGCAAGGAGTGTGCCCCATAAGGAGAGCCGCCCAGCGCGAAAGAAAGTGCAGCCTGCCCAGGAATGGCGCCACACACATGGAGAGCTGACACAGCAAGATGACGCAACAAAAAGAAACACAGATTCCCGTGCCACTGACAACAACAGAAGTGGACAAAGAAGACGATGCAGCAAATAGACACAGAGAACAGACAACCGGGGTGGGGGGGAAAGGGGAAAGAAATAAATGAAAAAAATTTTTAAAAAAAGGAAAAGCACAGTGAGATAACATTTCACACTCACTAGAATGGCTATATTCATAATGTCATAATTGTTATAACTAGATTCCATCAGGTTCCTTACATACATAATCATGTCATCTAATGATAACGGACTTCTTTACAATTGCTATGCGTTTTATTTCATTTTCCTGACTTGCTGTCTAGAACTTCTAACATTGTATTCACTAAAAGTGGTGAGAATGAATATCCCTACCCTGCTTCTGTTCTTAGGGGAAAGCATTCAAAGCATAACTATTAAGTAAATGCAAACAGAGATCTTTCATAGCTGCCTTTCACAAGCGAGAGGAAGTTCTTTCCATTCCTGGTTAAAAACTGAGTTGTATTTTTCTTTTATCATGAATAAAAGTTTTATTCAATCTTTTTCTACATCTTTTGAGATGATCATATAATTATTTGCCTTTATTCCATTAATGTGAACTGCACTGACTTTAAATGTTAATAAACTTTTCATTCCTTAGATAAACCCCATATGGCCATGATTTTTGTCCAGTTCACTCATTGGTGTACGGATCTAATTTGCTGATATTTTGTTAATGATTTTTGCATTATGACCATGAAATGTATTTACCTGTAATTTTCTTTTTTCATATGTCTTTTTTGGGGGTTGAGATCAGGGTAGAAGAAGTAGAAAAGGACTCTTTCCTCTTCTATTTTCTGAAAGAATATGATTATGGTTGGGATTATTTCTTTTTGTGTGCATGTTTTTAAATGGCTTTATTGAGATATAATTTACAGGGCATAGAATTCACTCTACATAAGTGTACACTTCCATGATTTTTAGTAAACTCTTAGAAATTTTTAACATTTCACTCAAGCCCAAAAGTTATCTTGTACTCAGTCCCAGCCAAGCAACTGATCTGCTTTATTTACTTACAAATTTGCCTTTCTAGCTTTCATATAAAGGGATTCATACACTATGTGCTCTTTTGTGTCTGGATTCTTTTACTTAGCATTTTGTTTTGGGGCCTCATCCATCCTATAGCAGGTATCAGTATTTCACGCCTGTTTTATTGCTAAGTAGTATTCCATTGTGTGGATATACTGTAGGTTGTTTATCCATTTATCACCTGATGGGCCCTTAGATTGTTTTCAGTTTATGGTTCTTCTGAAAGACGATCCTATGAGCATTCACATGCATGTCTTTATATGGCCACATATCGGTATAAGATTTCATTTCTCTTGAGGCCTAGGTGCCTAGCAGTGAATTAATGGGATGTATGGTTTATGCTTAACTTTTCAAAAGTGCCAAGCCATTTTTCAAAGCGGCTAGACCACTTTCCATCCCACCAGTCCATTTTTTAAATATTTTTGAATAAATAAATAAATGGGTGGAAAGAGACAAATATCCTGTCAAATAATTGTGGAGATACATCCTCCATAAAGAGGCGGGGCCCCTCCTTGAGCATGGGCTGTGCCGGTGCCTTCCTTCCGAAGAGCACAGCATGGAAAGGGGGTCGTAACTTCCCTGCAGAGAAATCTGACAAACACCTTGCCAGGTGGTCAAATTCAAACACTGTTATAAATCATGTGGCTAGAATATAATCTTGATATGATGTGATGAAAATGGCACTTTACCTCTGCGGTTTTTGTTCCCAAAATCTAGAACCCCATCTAATCAGAGAAAACATCAGGCAAATCCCGACTGACTTAGGGTCATTTTTCTAAATCCGACCAGTATTCCTCAAAGCTGTCAAGGTCAGGGAAGCTGATGGCTCAAACGATTGAGCTCCTGTCTTCCACTTGGGAGGGCGCTGGTTTGGTTCCAGGTGCTTCCTAAAGAAGAGAGCAAGCTGACGGGACAGGCAGGCATGGCGAGCTGACAAAACAAGTTGACTCAACAAGAGACACAAGAAGAAAAGTGTAATGAGAGACACAACAAAGCAGGGAGTGGAGGTGGCTCAAGCAATTAGGCACTTCCCTCCCACATGGGAGGTCCCAGGTTTAGCTCCTGGTGCCTCCTAAAGAAACAAGGAAGATGAACAGGCACAGCAAGTGCAAACAACAGGGGGTGAGGAGAAATAAATAAAATAAATTTTAAACAAAAAACTATCAAGGTCATCGAAAACAAGGAAAGCCTGAGAAACTGTCGCAGCCCAGCGGCCTCAGAACACATGACTAAAGGTCATGTGGTCCTGGGTGGGATCCTGGAACAGAAAAAGCATAATGGAAAAAGCTAAGGCAGGCTGAACCAAGTATGGACTCTAGGTAGGAAGAATGGCTCGTTAATTTTGCCATGTTAATGTAAGAGGTAAATAATAGGGAAAATGCGTGGGAGGGAGAGCTATGGGAGCTCTCCATACTATCCTTGCAATTTTCCTACAAATCTGAAACTGCTCCAAAATGAAAAATTAAATTAAAAAAAAAAAAAAAGAAGAAACAAAGAAACAAAGATGACTTAGTCTAAGAAAAGGCAGGAAAGGAGGCAAAGAAGGCTAGACCAGGCAGCCCGGAATACTGGAATACTGCCTGGAATGGGCTGAGCATCGAGGCTGCCTGTGCTAATATGGGTGGAGCACAAAAGCATAATGATCAGAAGAAAGAAGGAAGCTGACAAAGTCTATGCATGGTGTTTGCACATGTACTTCTTACAACACACGTGGTCATGCTTTGTGTTATTTGTGGGTATATACAAATATAAAAACATGGTTGTGAAGTGTTAACACGGTCACAAGGATGGACACGGCTTCTGAAAATAGGAAAAAAAAGGCCATGGAAGTAGGAAGAGCCACATGAAAAGTTTTCTGTTTGATTGGTAAGCTTTTATGCAGTACAAGTTTTGAAACATGTATGATAAAATGTGGACATGTGTTAAATCCAGAAAAAAAAAATTATACATACCAACATTGAAAAAAAAAAAACTTTGCCTAGCCCAGGAGCACAGAGATATATCTTCCCCTGTGCTGTTTTTCTAGAAGTTGTATAGCTTTAGCTCTTAATAGAAGTCACTCTGTTGCAAAATGAGCCCCATCGTCCCTGGGAAGCGGCAGGGACACAACAGAGGTGGCCAGCCCCGTGGACCCCGGGGAGAGGGCAGTGGAGACCCTCTCTTCCTGCTGTCCTCCCACCCCCATTCCTGGCCCCACTTCATCCTCATCACTCCAACACCGGTGTGGACAGAGATTGCAAACTTTACTATTTAGCCTGCGCGGTATAAAAAAAATTAACTGATACTAACATTTAAAAATCAGATTTGCAGGGCGTGAGTGTGGCTCGATGGTTGCGCGCCTGCTTCCTATGTACAAGGTCCTGGGTTCAATCCCCAATACCTCTTAAAAATAAAAATCAGATTTGCATTAAAAGCCAACCGGCTAGCTTTCCCGGAGAGGCCTGAGAACGCCTCCCTCCGCACGAGCCCGGGAGCAGCTGCCTGCTTGGAATGAGCCTGGATCCAGGTCCCCAGGCCTGCCCCGCTGGCCGGCTCCAGGCCTGACGCTGCCCCACAGCCGCCCTCTTTCGTGACCGATGGTACCTGAGGGGTCCCCACCTCCCCCTGCTCAGCATCTCGCCCAGGCAGAGGCAGCTGCTGCAGGGCAGGGGTCCACAGTCCGCCTGTAAAGGAACCCCCGAGGGCGCACAGCTGCCAGGCGGCCCGGGCCGCGAGGCCCTGTGGCTCTGCCCCTGGACTTCTTTGGCTCTGTCCCGAGGCCCTGGGCACTGGGGCCGTCCTTCAGCACTAGTGATGCAAATCGCTAAGGCACAGGTGTGTTTCTAGTCCCCGCAGACACTGGTCACAGGTCTGGGGCGTGGAGGGGGTGGGGGCTGCGCCGCCTGGGCTGGCATCTTCGGGGACTGGCAGGGGCTCAGTCTTCTCAGATGAGGGGTTAGCTTGATTAGTGTTTGATGAATGAATGAATAATGGATGAACGGTCACCTGAAGGGCCCTCGTGTTTAACCACTAATAAAAACAGATTTTCATTGTAGAAACTTTTCACTGAGGCCTAAAGAAAGAGGAGGACGGGCTTCCCCTGCGCCAGAACGCGCGCGGGCCCCGGCCGCCGAGCTCCTGCCGTCCAATGACTGCGCGTTTAAGGGGAGGCTGCCCGTGAGAAGCAGGCAGTGATCGCTGTACACCCCTCTGGGGGCATCTGGAGGAGAACTTAGGAGTGTCCATATGGGGACAAAATTTATTACATTTTTTCTACAATATATAATTATGATGACAAAAAATAAAATACAAATATTAGGGAAAATATTGAGTTTATTTAAAATTTCCAGGATAGTATTTTCAAAAACATTTAATGAAAAACCTGAGCCTTCCTTTTTTTAAAATTTTTTTTGTGTTTATTTTTTTAATGTTACATTTTAAAAATATGAGGTCCCCATATACCCCCCACCCCCCTCACCCCACTCCTCCCCCCATAACAACAACCTCCTCCATCATCATGAGACATTCACTGCATTTGGTGAATACATCTCTGAGCACCTCTGCACCTCATGGTCAACGGTCCACACCACAGCCCACACTCTCCCACAGTCCACCCAGTGGGCCATGGGAGGACATACCATGTCCAGTAACTGTCCCTATAGCACCACCCAGGACAACTCCAAGTCCTGAAAACACCCCCACATCACATCTCTTCCTCCCACTCCCTACCCCCAGCAGCCACCATGGCCACTTTCTCCACACCAATGCCACATTCTCTTTGATTACTAATCACAATAGTTCATGAATAGAATATCAGTGAGTTCACTCTAATCCATGCTCTATTCCTCCATCCCGTGGACCTTGGAATGGTTGTGTCCACTCCACATCTATATCAAGAGGGGGCTTAGATTCCACATGGATGCTGGATGCAATCCTCCTGCTTTCAGTTGTAGGCACTCTTGGCTCGCTGGTGTGGTGGTTGACCTTCTTCATCTCCATGTTAGCTGAGTGGGGTAAGTCCAATAAACCAGAGTGTAGGGGTTGCAAGTCTGTTGAGACTCAGGGCCTGGCTATCACATGGTCAGTCCAGAGATTCAGGTCCCCTGGGTATACATTAAACCCCAGCACCAACTACAGTTCCAGTAAAAGTAACAGGAGAGGCTTGTGGACAAAGATCACATCTGAGTCCAGCTCCATCACACAGAAACACAAACTCCAAAGTAGGGCCAACTGACATGGCACTGAACTCCATCTGCCATGACCATAGAACCTGTGGGTCTCTGTAGCCCTCAGAAGAGCCAATACCTGGGGTTGTATCTACTTTATCTGTCTCTGGGACTCTGCTCAGGTGTGCATTAGGGCAATCCCTCTGATAACCTCCCAGCTCTTTTTGGAGACTCATAGCCATATAAACTCATTTGTCCTTTCTATTTCCCCCTTTCATTCAGGTCAAAAAGCATTTTTAACTCCCAGTATATGTAGATTGAGATATTCTGCTGGTCTGAGTTGACCCTTTTATTCAAAGTCATTTCCTAGTTACATTGAGCTTTCTTTTATTACCTTAACTTTTTTTTTTCTGGAACTGGGGATGGAACCCAGGACCTTGTGTGTGAAACGCTGGCACTCAAGCACCGAGCCTCATCAGCTTTCCTGAGTTGGCTCCCTCGTCTGTTTGCTTGTTGTTTTGGGGTTTTTTGGCTCATTGCCTGCTCATTGTTTTTGCTTGTTGTCTGCTTGTAGTCTGTTTGTCTTTTTTAGGAAGCAAGGGAACTGAACCTAGGAACTCCCATGTGGTAGGTGGACACTAAACTGCTTGAGCCACATCCATGCCCTCATTACCTTTACTTTTTTTTTTAACTTTATTTTGCACATTTAATAATTGAAAATATAAACCACTAAAATCTAAAAAGAAAGCATAGTTGATAAAAATATACATTTTTCAATTAGATATACTGGATACAGATATTTTTTTAAATCATACAACACATGCAATATATTTGGTTTATAGTAACACATATTTTTCCTTTTGTGTCTGGCTTGCTTCATTCAACATAATGTCCTCCAGGTTCATCCATGTTGTCATATGCTTTACGACTTCATTTCTTCTTACACCTGCATAATTTTCCATTGTGTGACTACACCACAGTTTATTCATTCATCTGTTGATGGACACCTGGGTTGTTTCCAACCTACGGCAATCATGAGTAATGCCACTATGAACATCAGTGTGCAGAGTGTGTTTATGTCACTGCTCTCAGTTCTTCTAAGTATACACCCAGTAGTGGTATTGCAGGGTCATGTGGCAACTGTATATTCAACTTCTTTAGGAACTGCCACAGTCCTCCACAGCGGCTATACCATTCTGCATTCCCACCAACAATGAATACATGTTCCTATCTCTCCACATCCTCTTGAACACTTGTAGCTCTCTGTTTTTTTAATAGCAGCCATTCTGATAGCTGTGAAACATTACTGATTTTTTTCATTACTGTTTTTGTGTGTTGACCTTGTATTCTGACCCTTTGCTGAACTCACTTATTAGCTCAAGTAGTTTCATCATGGATACTTCAGAATTTTCTGGGTACAGGATCATGTCACCTGTAAACAGTGCGAGTTTTACTTCCTCTTTTCCTATTTGCATGCCTTTAATTTTCTATTCTTGTCTAATTGCCCTAATTAGAACTTCTAGTACAATATTGAATAACAGTGGTGAAAGTGGGCATCCTTGCTTGTCTTGTTCCCGATCTTAGAGGGAAAGCTTTCAACCTTTCCCCATTGAGTTCGATATTGGCCGTGGTTTTTCCCTATATGTCTTCTATCATATTGAGGGATTTTCCTTCTATTCCTATCTTTTGAAGTGTTTTTATCAAAAAGGATGCTGGATTTTGTCAAATGCCTTTTCTGCATCTATTGAGATTATCATGTGTTTTTTTCCCCCTTCAGTTTGTTAATGTGTATTACATTGATTGATTTCCTCATGTTGAAACCAACCTTGCATACCAGGAATAAATCCCTCTTGGTCATGATGTGTAACTATTTCGATATTCTGTTGGATTCAATTTCCAAGGTATTTTGTTGAGAATTTGTGCCTCTATGTTCATTAGAGAGATTGGTCTGTAATTTTTCTTTCTTGTAGTATCTTTATCTGGCTTTGATATTAGGGTAATGTTGGCTTCATAAAATGAGTTGAGGAATTTTCCCTTCTCTTCAATTTTTTGGAAGAGTTTAAACAAACAGAATTGGTGTTAGTTCTTTTCAAAATGCTTGGTAGAATTCACCTGTGAAGCCATTTAGTCCTGGACTTTTCTCTGCTGGGAGATTTTTGATGATGGATTCAATCTCCTTAAATGTGATTGGCTTGTTACATTCTTGTATTTCTTGTAATGTCAATGTAGGTTGGTTGTGCATTTCTAGGAATTTTTCAATTTCATCTAGATTGTCCAGTTTGTTCACATAGTTTCTCATAATATTCTCTTATGATTCTTTTTTCCTGTATATTTTACTTTTTTCCTGTCTAATATTGATTTACAGTTCCATTCCATTATGATTGGAGAAGGTGCTTTGTGTAATTTCAATCTCTTTGTATTTATTGAGAGCTGCATTGTGCCCTAACATGTGGACTGTCCTGGAGAACGATCCTTGGGCACCTGAGAAGAAGGTATAACCCACTGAATTTGGATGCAACATTCTGTATATGTCTGTTAGGTCTAACTCATTTACCATATTGTTTAAATTCTCTGTTTTCTTGTTGATCTTCTGTCTAGTTGTTCTATCTAATGATGTGAGTGGGGTGTTGAAGTCTTCAACAATTATTGAAGAGATGTCTATTTCTCCTTTCAATTTTGCCAGAGTTTGTTTCATATATTTTGGAGCACCATGGTTAGGTGCATAGATATTTATAACTGTTATATCTTCCTGGTTGATTGGCCCTTTTATTAATATATAATGACCTTCTGTATCTCTTATAAACTTTTTGCATTTAAAGTCTGTTTTGTCTGATATAAGTTTAGCTACCTCTGCTCTTTTTTGGTTACTATTCACGTAAAGTATCTTTTCTCAACCTTTCACTTTCAGTCATTTCGTATTCCTGGGTCTAAAGTGAATTTCTTGTAAGCAGCATCTGGATGGTCATGTTTTTTTATCCATTCTGTCAGCATGTATCTTTTGATTGGGGAGTTTAATACATTCATGTGCAATGATATTACTGTAAATGCACTATTTACTTCCACCATTTTATTCTTTGGTTTTCATATGTCATATCATATTTTTGTCTGTCTTTTTACTCTTTTGGTTATCCTTTTTGCTATTCTTTCTTCTGTACTAACCTCCAAACTCTCTGTCCTGTCTTTTTCTTTCAGGTTCTAAGGCTTCCTTTAATATTTCCTGCAAAGTTGGATTCTTTTTTGCAAACTCTCTTAGTTTCCGTTTGTTTGTGAATATTTTATATTCACCTTCATATTTGAAGGACAATTTTGTTGGATAAAGAATTCTTGGCTGGCAGTCTTCTTTTCTTTTAGTATCCTAATTGTGTTCTCACCTCCATGGTTTCTGAAGAGAAATCTGTGCTAAGTCTTACTGGACGTCCCTTGTATGTGATGGTTTGCTTCTCCCTTGCTGCTCTGAGAATTTTCCCTTTTTCTTTGACATTTGACATTCTGAGCAGTACGTGTCTTGGAGTAGGTCAGTTCAGATTTATTCTGATGGGGGTACAGTGTGCTTCTTGGACATGTTAAGTTCATTTCTTTCATGAGAGTTGGGAAATTTTCAGATATTATTTCCTCGAATACTTTCTGCCCCTTTTCCCTTCTCTTCTCCTTCTGGAACTCCCATGACATGTATGTTGTTGTGTTTCATGTTGTCATTCAATTCTCTGAGCACCTGCTCCATTTTTTCCATTCTTTTCTCTTCTTTCTTCAATTTTAACTGTTCTGTCTTCAGTACCACTTGTTCTTTCTTTTATCATTTCAAGTCTGCTGTTGTAGGTCTCTAACGTGTTTTTTATCTCACCTAATTGTGTCTTTCATTCCCATGAGCTCTGTTACTTTTTTGTTCAGGATTTCAAATTCTTCTTTGTGCTTGCTCAATGTCTTCTTGATGTCATTTATCTCTTTAGCCATATTGTCTTTCAACTCATTAATTTGATTTTGGAAATTTGTACACATCTCACTGAATAGTTCCCTAAAATTCTGTGTCTCTTCTGGGGCTTTGATTATTCCTTTTCTTGGGCCATGTCTCCTATTTTTAGTATGGCTCATAATTTTTTGCTGATATCTAGGCATCCGATTAGGATGTAGTTTACTCAGATGCTCAATTTCGTTCTCTTTTGTAGGAATTTAGTGGCAGGAGGCTGCGTATTACTCCTGCTCTTTGATTCTTGACTTGACCTGGATTGTTAGGATTGTCCATGCTGGTTGCTTAAAACTGAGCAGTGGACCCAGTAATCAGTTATAGAGTCACTTCCTAGGGTCTTGGGAGGGAGGCTATAGAGGCCAGAAAAAGCCTCTCCTTGTTTTTAATTTTCTTGCATGCACCTTTTGGTCAGCCAGCAGATGGCTCTCCTTGGCAGCTCTCAGGTCAGTGCCTAGTGGGAGTGTATTTGTTCCAACACAGATCAGATCAATGTGATAGAGCTTCCTGTCAGGAAGCTAGGAACCTTGTAATTCAAACTTTTTCTGAGATGGTTCTCCAGCCTTCTCTGGCAGCCCCCTCCCTTTTCCCTGCTAGGAAACATTTCCGCTCCCCTCTGAGTCCTCAACAATCTGGCCCAGTTGGGAGAGAAGGCGATTGGGATATTGATCTCCTTGCTGGCTCCAAGGCCAACAATGGCATGGCCCCTCCTGGAAGGGCTCCTGGGACACAGCAGACCAAATTGTGAGTCAAAAGCTGAGGCAGCCTTAGGCCGTGTCCCTCTCTCTCTACTTTCCTGGGGTGGTAGGTTCCTGGAGGCCCCTGTGTCTGTTGCCCCACCCATCCTCAAGTGTCCTTACTCAGGAGGCACATAGCTGTGCCTGGGTGCACAGAACAGCAGCTCTTCCTGCAGTTGCATGGGCCCCTTGTCTGTGGTGGGCAGTGGTACCTCTGCAGCTCTGTGGAAGGAGATGTCCAGGTACTACTGCTTCTCCATGGTCACATGGGCAAGCCCAAGATGCTGATGTCATCTGTCAGGCTTGCTTCTACAGGGGTTGTAAGCTGCCTGGTCAAACCTTGCTTTCTCTCGTGGAGCCTCAGGCAGGGAACTTTGGCCACCCCAGCCTTGCTACCTCCTGCACAGGACTTGACCAAGACTCTGGTGGAATGCTCCAACAGTAGATCTCCAAGATGCTCAAAGCTACTCTATAAAAAAAGAAAAAACTTGCCCTGGGAAAGGAGGTTTGTAATTTCAACCCATTTAAAGACTAATTTCTTAGATTCTCAGGTGAAACAAACCCAAGTACCGTCCCCTCTAAACAAGTGACTGAATGTTCACAGAGAACCAGACTGACCAAGTACGAGCAAAAATATAAGTAAGTTCTAAGCTTTAAATTCCATAGACCCGAGGATGGATTTCAGAGCTCTAGGAACTGGATGGAAAAAATGAACATCCTTCTTTTCAATTACCTCTAACTGGAATTTAGCTTTTCTTCCTTTATGAACTTAGGCCATAAACCACAGTAGTGTTAGAAGTACCTGTGACTTTATTCCATTAGAAATCACAGATATTTTCATACTATATTACAGTTGTTGCAGACATCTCAAAATATCATTTACAGGCATCACTGCTTCAAGAGTCTAGTAGGTCACAGACATGCCACTTGGTCTTGCTTTTTAATGAATTAATAAAGAAGCACATATATTATTAGATTGCAATCATGCTTTTCCTGAGTTTGGCTAACTGGATGTCAATAAACTATAATTGGTTTTCTTTTTAATGTTATGTATTTTATTTTAGGCACTTAAAGTCATTATTCTGGGAAGCGGTCCAGCAGCTCCACCACTCTGCCAAAGGAGTCCATAACACACAAAAGGTTAAGAACCTGTATTTTGATACTGGTCTTTTATAATTTGTTGCAAATGTTTACAATTCAAGGTATTTATGGTAGGGTGATGGATGGGGGCCCTGTATGAAGTTATACATGTTTGTTTTGTATGTTCACAACTTTTACCATACACGTATTGTTTAGTATGTTCATGTATGAATGACATATTTCAACAAAATTTTTTAATGAAAAAAAAAAAGCAACCAATGGATTCAGAAGCAATAGAGAAGGCAGGAGAGGGGTTCTGGGCAGTGGGAGGAAGAGAGGCAGCTCCCAATTCCATGCAGGGCTGACCTGGCCCTGGGGGATATGGCATACTTGGCGTTTTTTTAAGGAACTCTTACTAGCACTTTGAAACTGTATGGATCTCTGGAAAACAGTTGAGAAATGTGAATCTAAGGTATGACTGAGTCTGGAAAGACAGTGGAATCTCTTATCATTTTGGAATAAAATAAACAGATCGAGTGATGTCTCAGTTAACAATCACGGCTCTATGCAGGAGGTAGCAGGTTGAACATAGCAGCAATCCAGAACTCTTCCTATCCTTGGCTCACAGTCCAGCTCGTACTACTAGGAAAAGGCTGCTCCTAGGGTTCCAACATGGACTGAGGGCCTGTCAGCCAGGGGGTGGCAGTGGGAAGGTCGGGAACCATGGGAGAAGCCACTGGTTCAGAGCTGCTGCTCTGGTGGCTTCCACAGGGTCCTGCACAGGTAGAGTATAAGCTAATGTTAAGAGCAAGACCTGGGAGCAAATATGGCTCAAGCAGTTGAGCACCTGCTTCCCACATGGGAGGCCCCAGGTTTGGTTCCTGATGCCGCCTAGAAAAAAAAAAAAAACCAACAAGAAGCAAAACAAAAGGAAAAAACAACTGATGGGAGCCGATGTGGCTCAGTGGTTGAGTTTTACCTTCTCACATGTGAGGTTCAGGGTTTAATCCCAGATACTTAAAAAAAGGGGGAGGGGCAGGGCTAAGCTTAACTGAGGCTGAAGAGACTAGTTGGTAGATAATCTTGCCTTGTTTGTGGTATTTTAGGCTGAGGATCATAAATACATGTCCCAGATTCCAGAAGGATTCAGGGACTGGTGGTTTGTTTTGTTTTATGCTACACATCAGTGGAAGGAAAAATGCAAGGGTTGGCCCACCAAGAAGCCCTCCTTGTTTCCTAAAAGCCAATGTTGCAGGAATCAGGACAGCTCTGAGATCTTGCAAGTAACTAATCCACACTGGATGCCTTTCACAGGGGTGCCAGCTCTACAAAAGCTTTAGGCAGACTAGTGTTGAACCATGTCTAAGCAGTTGTTTTCCATACCCAAAGAAATGAAGCAGGCTTATGTAATGTATCCAGGTTTTCCTTCTCTATTTTGCCCAGTCATGCTTCTAGAGATATTGAGGGATGTGCCAAGGAATGTACCACAAGTCTATTGGATTTTAAAGGGTACTTATTTGAGATAGCTTTCAGTTACCAGGCCATAAAGCATAAGTTACTTCCTCTCCAAAGTCTGTTGCCACATGTTGGAACAAGATGGCTGCCAACATCTGCAAGGGCTCAGGCTTCCTCTTCCTCTTAAGGCTCCATGGTCCCAGTTTCTTCCAGCATCTGCTGGAGGCTGGGATAAGTCTTGTCTCTCTCCCGGGGCTCATTTCTCTCCAAGCTCAGCTGCTCTGGTCTCTCCACAAGGCCAGCTGTAAACTATCAGTCGAATGGCTTGTCTCTTTCCTCAGGGCCTCTGCCGTGTCTAATGGAGCCTTCCCTCTTTCCTCACATACCTGCTTGTGTATTTACTTCCCAGGGCTCCAGCATTACAACTCCAAACTCCTCCTTTGCCATGTCGTTTTTTCTGAGTCCCCACCCACCAGGAGGCAAAGACTCAATGTCCTACTGACATGGCCCAATCAAAGCCTTAATCATAATTTAATCAAGTAAGCATGAAACCTCTGAATTCAATACAATATAATATGTCCAGAGGAAAAGACCAGTTCACAATCATAATCCAATATCTATTTTTGGAATTCATAAACAATATCACACTGCTACAGCTATTTAAGCTCTCAGTGACATAGAGCTTTTTTTGATGGTTATTTCTCTCAATTGTACCTTTTAGGTACTGGACTACAGGGTGTTTTGCAAACAGATAACCATCACTCATAGTATACCAGGTATTATGTGCCTGTGTATGGGGTGAGGGTAGAGTTGAAGTTAGTGCATATAACAGATTCATAGTGTTTTTTTAACAAATCAATTTTATTGATACATATTAATAAAGCATAAATCTATCCAATGTGTACAATCAGTGGTATTTGGTATAATCATGTTGTGCATTCATCATTCAATTATTATTACAGCATTTTCATTATTCTGAAAATAAACAAAAAATCATTCTCTCAATCTTTCTATGCTTCCCCTGCTATACACAGCTGCTATTCTGTTTCCATCTCTCTAGTTTATTTGTATTTATATTTTGAAAAAACAGTATAATATATGCAATATTACCCACATTCATATTTTACATGAGGTTTCACAATGCTGTACAGTCCCATGTTACATTGTTTAGCTTTCCTTCTAGTAACATAAATGTCCTTATGCTTTCCCTTTCAACCACTGCCATACCCATATAACAGCTCTGCTGGTCACAAACACCAGATGTGCACTACCATTTCCATTAATTTCCAAAGATTTATAAACAGCATTTTAAACAATTCTGCACAGATTAACCATCAGCTTTCTCTACCCTCATTCTATTTTCTGGTGACCTATATTCTAATTATTAATTCCATGAGTTTACATAATATATTTAGTTCATAAGAGCACAATTCTACAGTATTTGTCCTTTTGTGTCTGGCTTGCTTCACTTAACATGCCCTCCTGATTCATCCATGCTGTCATATGCTTCATGACTTCATTTCTTCTTACAGCTGCACAGTATTCCATCACATATATATATACCACAATTTGCTTATTCATCTATTTATCCAGCCCATGGGTTGTTTCCATCTTTGGGCAATTGTGAATAATGATGTTATGAATCTCGGTGTGCAGATGTCTGTTCATGTCACTTCTTTCTTCTGGGTATATACCTAGTAGTATATTGCCAGGTCCCATGGCATGTCTTTAGGAACTGCCAAACAGTCTTCCACAGTGGCCGTACATTCTACATTCCTGTCAACAGTGAATAAGCATTCCTATATCTCCACATTCTCTCTAACACTTGTAGTTTTCCAACTTTATAATACTGGCCATTCTGTTGGGTGTGAAATGCTATTTCATTTTAGTTTTGATTTTCATTTCCCTAATCGCTAGTTACAGTGGACATCATTTTATGTGTTTTTTTCACCATTTGTATTTTTTCTTTTGACAATTGTCTATTCAACTCTTTTGCCCATTTTTTAATTGGGTCATTTGTCTTTTATTGTTGAGTGGTAGTACCTCTTTAAATATCACGGATATTAAACCCTTAACAGATATGTGATTTCCAAATATTTTCTCCCATTGTGTCAGCTGCCTTTTCATCCTGACAAAGTCCTTTTAAGTTTAATTTTTAGGAGTTCCCATTCTCCATTTTTTTCTTCTGTTGCTTCTGCTTTTGGGTATAAGGTTTAAGAAACTACTACCTACCGCGAGATCTTGAAGATGTTTTCCTACATTTTCTTCTAGGGGTTTTATGATTATCACTTTTATGTTTAGGTTCTTGATCCATTTTGAGTTCATTTCTGTACAAGATGTGAGATAGAGGTCCTCTTTCTTTCTTTTGGATACGGAGGTCCAGTTCTCCCAGCACCATTTGTTGAATAGACTGTCTGGCCCAGCTGGGTGAACTTAACAGTCTTTTAAAAAATAATTTGACTGTAGATATGAGGGTCTATTTCCGAGTTCTCATTTTGGTTCCATTGGTCAATCTGTCTGTCTTTATGCCAGTACCATGTTGTTTTTACCACTGTAGCTAAGGAGTATGCTTTAAAGTCAGGAAGTAAGAGTTCTCCAGCTTCATTCTTTTAAAAGATATTTTGGTTATCATGGGCCCTTACTTTCCAGATAAATTTGATAATTGACTTTTCCATTTCTGCAAAAAATGCTGTTGGGCTTTTTATTGGGATTGCATTGAATCTCTAAATCAGTTTGGGTAGAATTGACATCTTAATCTTAGGCTTCTAGTCCATGAACACAGAATGTCCTTCCATTTATTTAAATCTTCTTTTAGCAATGTTTTGTTAACTTGGTTGAGTTTTTTCCTAAATATTTGATTCTTTTAGATACTATTACATATGTAATTTTTTTCTGATTTCCTCCTCAGATTGCTCATCAGTAGTGTATATAAACACTATTGCTTTTTGCATGATATTCTTGTATCCCAACACTTTTTTGAATTTTCCTATTAGTTCTAGTAGCTTTGTTGTGGATTTTTTCAGGATTTTCTAGATATATGATCATATGTTCAACAAACAGTGCAAGTTTTACTTCTTTCTTTCTGATTTGGATGCCTTTTATTTCTTTATCTAGCCAAAATACTCTAGCGAGGACTTCTAGCCCAGTATCAATTACAGTGGTAACAGTGGGCATCCTTGTCTTGATCCTGACCTCAGCAAGGAAGCCTTCAGTCTTTCACTGTGGAGTGCAATGCTAACCATAGGCTTTTCACTTATGTGCTCTCCACATTAAGAGAACTTCCTTCTATTCTGATCTTTTGGAGATGTTTTATCAACAAAGAATGGTGTATTTTGTCAAATACCTTTTCTGCATCAATCCAGAGGATCATGTGATTTTTCTTCTTCAATTTATTAATGTGGTTTTTTACACTCATTGATTTTCTTGTGTTGAACCACCCTTGCATACCTAGGATAAAACACAATTGATCATGGTGTATAATCCTTTTCATTTGCTTTTGAATTCGGTTTGCAAATATTTTGTTGAGGATTTTTGCATATATAGTCATTAAAGATTGGTCTGTAATTTTCTTTTTTGTAGTATCTTTATATGGTTTTGGTATCAAGGTTATGTTGCCTTCATAGAATAGTTTGGTAGTGTTCTCTCCCATTCAATTTTTTAGAACTTGAACAAGATAGGTATTAGATCATCCTTTTGAATGATTGGTAGAATTCACCTGTGAAGGCATCTGGTCCTGGCCTTTTCATCTGTGAGAGGTTTTTAATGACTATTTTCTTTACTTGCAATTGGTTTATTAAGGTCTTCTGTTTCTCCTAGGGTCAGTGTAGGTTGTTCGTGCATTTCTAGGAATTTGTCAATCTCATCTACATTGTCTAGTTTTTCGTGTACGGATGTTCATAGTATCCTCTTATGACCTCTCTTATTTCTGTGGGGTCTATTGTGATGCCCTCCCTCTCATTTCTGATTTTATTTATTTGCATCTTCTCTCTTTTTCTCTTAGAGTCTAGCTAAGGGTTTGCCAATCTTGTTGATCTTCTCAAAGAATGCCCTTTTGGTTTTGTTGATTCCACTACTGTTTTTTTTTTTTTGTTCTTGATTTCATTTATTTTTGCTCTGATCTTTACTATTTCTTTCCTTTGACTTGGTTTGGGATTAGTTTGCTGTTCTCTTTCTAGTTCTTCTAGATATACAGTTAGATCTTCAATTTTAGTGTTCTTTTTTAATGTAAGCTTTGAGGGCTATAAATTTCACTCAGCACTGTTTATGCAATGTCATAGGTTTTGGTATGTTGTGTTCTCATTTTCATTCAAGATATTTACTGAATTCCTTGCAATTTGTTCCTTGATCTATTGATTATTTAAGTGTGTTGTCTAATCTCCATATATTTATGATTTTTCTTTTCTGTTCATTATTGATTTCCAACTTCATTTCATTATGATCAAAGAAAGTGTTTTGTATAATTTCAATCTTTTTTAAATTTATTAAGACCTGTTTTATGACCCAGTATTTGATCTATTGTGGAGAAGGATCCATGAGCCATTGAAAATAATGTATATCCTGTTCTTTTGGGGTCTATGTGCTCTATAAATGTATGTTAGGTCTAGTTCATTTATCATGTTATTCAAGCTCTCTATTTATTTATCCTCTGTCCAGATGTTCTATCCAATACTAAGAGTGGTGTATTGAAGTCTGCAAATGTTATTGTAGAGACATCTATTTCTCCTTCAGTTTTGCCAGTGTGTGCCCCATGTTTCTTGGGGCACCCAGTTGAAGAGCATAAATATTTAATATTGTTGTTTTTTCTTGGTGAATTTCCCCTTTTATTAATATATAATGACTTTTTTCATCCATTATAAACTGTTCTGCATTTAAAATATATTTTGTGCATATTAGTATTACTACTCTAGCTCTTTTTTGGTTGCTATTTAGGTGGAATATCTTTCTCAGCCTTTCACTTTCAACCTTGTTGTGTCCTTAGGTCTGAGGTGAGTCTCTTGTAGATAACACATAAATGGCTTATATATATATATATATGGATAATATATGGATATAAGGATATATAAGGATAATATATATATATAAATATCCTTTCTATCAGTCTATGTCTTTTAATTGGGGAGTTCAAGACATTAATATGCAATGTTATAGCTATAAAGGCATTGCTTCCTTCATCCATTTTGACCTATGGTTTTCCATTGTCATATCTTACTATTGCCTATCTTTTTACCCTTTCATTTACCCTTCCTAATAATCTTCATTTCTAAACTCTTCTCAGCTTTCTCTTCTCCTCCATGGTTTTTAATGCGAGATTAGCACTTAATCTTTTTGAGGTTCCCTGGTATGTGATGCTTCGCTTTCTCTTGCTGCTTTAAGAATTCTTTTGTGATATTTGTCTTTCTGAATAGTAGGTGTCTCAGAGTAGGTCTACAGATTTATTCTGTTTGGGGTGTGTTATCCTTCTTAGGTATTGATATTTATCTCTTTCATAAGGGTTGGGAAGTTTTAGGTCATTTTCTCAAATATTCTTTCTGCCCCTTTTCCATTCTCTTCTCCTTCTGGGACACCAATAACATATATTTGTGCATTTCATTTTGTCATTCAATTCCCTGAGACCCTGTTCCATTTTTTCCACTCTTTTCGGTTTTCCTGTCTTTTCCTGTTCTGATGTTCTATCCCTGAAATCACTAATTCTCTCTTCAAGTGATTTAAATCTGCTGTTATGGGTCTCAAAGTAATATATTTTCAATCTCATTTATTGTGTCTTTGATTCCCATAAGCTCTGTATTCTTCTTTGCAGGCTTTCAAATTGTTCTTTATGCTTACTCATTACCTTCTTAACTTCCTTTATCTCTTTAGCCATATTTCCTTTAATTCTTTGAATTTATTTAGGAGATTTATGTGATTATCATTGATTAGTTGTCTTAAATCCTGTATCTCATTAGTGTATTACGTTTGTTCCTTTGGCTGGGCCATCTCTTCCAGTTTCCTAGTATGGCTTGTAATTTTTTGCTGATGTCTAGGCATCTGAATATGTTACTGAATTTACTCTGATGGTCAATTTCTCTCTCTTACCTAGTGTTTTTTGCTTTTATTTTTTCATAGCTCTTCTGATTTTTGGTTCAACATATTCTAAGTCTTTAAAATTGCTCAGCTTAAATTATCAAAATAAAACTAGGGACTCACTAATGGGGCACAGATTTTCTCCCAGGAGTTGGGGCTAATAAGAAATCTAAAAGCAGTTTTTCTCCTTCCAATTTCATGGCTGGCCAGATGGTATTCATCCATAAACCTTTCCATGGAGGTGTTTCTTTCAACCTCCACTTCTCAGTGTTTCTGGTCTGCCCAGAGTCAAGATTAAAAGCAGACTCAGTTGGCAGAATTCAATGAAGATAAGCCCTCTGAGTCACCCTCCCTCTTCCCTTGTTAACAGCTAACAGCTGTTAGCCACCACCGTCTTCCTAGAACTCCCTCCATTTCTTTCAATACCTAGTATTTTAGTTTGCCAAAGGGTTGCCTATGCAAAGTAACAGAAATGTGTTGGCTTTTATAAAGGGTATTTATCTGCAAGAAAGGCATAGTTTCATGATCATGAAAAGTCCAAGTCAAGGAACCATAAGAGGTACTTTCTCGCCAAGTCAGCTGCCTTGTGTTAAAGCAAGATCGCAGGTGATTTCTGCCTGGTCCCTGCCTTTCCCCCAAGCTTCCTCTCAGGCTTCACTACTCTGCTTTCTTCCTGATTTCAGCTGAAAGCTGGTATACAGCAAGTTTCTTTCCGGACCTCCTGCATCAGCCTTGGCTGATCCACTCTCTCTCAAGTTCAGCTGTAAGGTATCAGGCATATAGCAAGGTTGGTCTCCTCTTGAACTGATCTGTAGGCCAAGCCTACTGGGTGCTTTGTGCTTAAGCAGTCTCCTCTCCCAAACTGCAGAATCAAAATAATAGTTTACTTTTTTCCCTGTGTCTGTCCATGTAAGTCTGTTTATATCAGACCCAGCAAAAGGATAGGGACTCAACCCAAGTCACGCCCCAACTGATGTAGTCCAACCATAATACTAAGCAACCTCATCAAGTAATCTAATCAAAGCCCCTCAACTGAATTTAATGCAATCAACGGGTATCACATCCAGAGGAATAGTTTACAAATATAATCTTTCTCTTTTGGGGACTCATAAAATAACCTAAAACTATCTATCATATATAGTGATGTAGCATTTTTTCTATTAAAGAAGTTAATGCTCACAATGGCTACTATGCTAGCCACTGGGTCTAAGTGCTTTACAAATATTATTCCTCACAAAAAAACATGTTTATTTCCCTCTTTTTACAGCTGAGACATGAAAATGTTAAGTAGCTTGCCCAAGGTCATACAGCTAATGGGTGGCAGAGTTGGTATTATGAACAAGGTTGTCTGACTCAAGTCCATGTTCTCTCCTTCTAGGTTAAAGCTCTATCTCTTTGCTGGAAAGAGCTTTGTCAAATGTGTTGTCCCTTGGCAACATGGGGCTCCATGGGAAAGTAGTGTCCAACCTACAGTTAGAACTCAATTTTTTCTTTTCCTCTTTGGTTAACATCTACATAGGAATCCATTCAAAATTTCACTGGAAATCCAGGCCAAAAGGAATGAGATAATTCACCAATGAAACACAATCTGTAAACACCAAAAGCAGACTGCAGACTCCTCATCTTTTCATCTCATTTGAAAACCCTAACCACTGAACATGTTTTTTAAATATGTATTAATGAAATAACTCAAATTTAGTTTTGACACATTTTAATATTTGGATGTATTTTTGAAAAATAAAGCTGAGAGATTAAATTATAATCAAATGTTCTGACATAAATCTAGACAATTAACTAACTTTAGAAAACAGTGTGTTTTAAAAAATATATAATTACTCATGATTTCTTAAATATTTCCAGTGTCTACAGAGTCTGTCATTATTCCTCCAAGTCAATATGTACTATGAACATTTCAGAAGCAGGATTATAGCCTATAAATTTTAAGCTGAAGTTTGGAACTTTCTGAAACTCAGAAATCCTCTCATACTAATCCATGTTGTAGAAATCCATTTCATACCATCAGATACATATTTTTCAGTAAATTCCCTCAACCCATGAGGAATTATCCCCATTTTACAGATAAGTACAATGAAGCCCAGGATGGCAGTGATTTTCATTTGTCCCGCATTTGCTGGGTATCTATTACGTGTTGGCCAGCACAATGACTGAGCACATAGGGAGGGCCTTGATGCATTTTTTAAGTTTTCAGCTTAGTGGGGAAGACAGAACAGTAAAGAGGATAGCACAGAGTGGTCCTTGAGAGGGGCACACAGGGTTTTGTGAGAGCAATGAGAAGAAATCTCCAAGTCTAGTCAGGGGATGTAGGAAGGCTTTGCTAAGGGAGCATAAAGTGGCCAAGTAAATGGGACACGTGAAAGTGTGGAAGAGGAGGCAGACCTAAGTACAGACCCATATACAGAGGCACAGAGGGTGCATCTGTGAAAGGACAATTATCTACTGGTTCAAAATATCTGACCATCTCCCAAGTGCTGGGCTTGGGCTAGGTAATGAGGATCCCACCATGAGCCAGATGGACAAAGTCCTTACCCTTATAGAGCTTAATTCTAATGGTAGAGCTAGGCCATAAAAACATAAATCAAGTAAAATGATTTCAGATAGGATTTCCTCCAATGGAGGAAAAAAATCAGGATAGTAAGCCAGAGGGACTGGGACGAGCAGGTTTTGGATAAGGTAGTCAGGAAAGGCCTTTCTACAGCAGGACACTGGAGTGCAACCCAAGAGATGAGAAAAGACCAATCACGGGATGAAGTGAGAGAAAGGGATTCCAAGTAAACAACAAGCACAAAGACCCTAACAGTTTAAATCATGCTGCATTTAACAAGCAGAAAGGTCAGAGTGGTTGGAGCACAGTTAAAGAAAGATGCAGTGGCTGAAGTAGGCAGGGCCAGGTTAACGAGAGTCCAGTGGACTATGGCAAGCCCTTTGGATTTTATTCTGAGTACAATAAGAAGCCTTTAAAGGTTTAAGGCAGGTAGTGGTGATATTATGTTTCTAAAGGCTCACTCTGAAGGTTCTGAGGAGAATGAATTGTTGGGTTCAGGAGTAGAATGCCAGTGAGGAGACTACTGCCAGAATCCACTGAGAGAATGGGGCAATCCAGATCAGGCAGCAGAGAGAAATGGCTGGATCTGAGACATATTTTGGAGGCAATTGACAAGATTTCCCAATGGATGGGATATGGAGGTGTGGCAAACATGGTGCTAAGTCCTGAGACAGTGAATCTTAGCAAGAGAGAGATTCAAGATTTCTCTTCTGGAAATGTTAAAAGTGAGATTCTTATCAGTCATGGAAGAGAAGATGTCTCACAGGCAATTGGGACAGACAACAATCCTGAAGAGAAGTAAAGATTAGCAATGAATGTAGTATGTTTATCAGTCTATAGATGGTAATTAAATCTGGGGATGGAATAGTCTATGGAGAATATATTGCTTGAGAAAACCCAGGTCAAAGCCATAGGGGGCACTCTGACATGGAGGTCAGAAGAGGAAAGTCAGCAAAGTAAAAGGAGATGGAGTAGCCAGTGACGAGAGTAAGGGGAGGCAGAGGCAATGAAGTCATTAAAGCAGAGAGGGAGAGGTCAGCTGATTAGACTGAGGGCAAAGATGTTTAATTCAACAACATAGAGGCATGGGTGATCTCGAGAGCAGACCAGTTTCCTGGTGGGTAGAGAAGTGGGGTTGAAGGAGGTTAGGAAGAAACAGTCATTGAAGACAACTCTTTCCAGAAATGTTGGGGTGAAGGGGAACAAACATATGGAGCAGTAGAGAAGCATATGGCATTGAGGGGTGTTGTTTTGATTTGAATAAAGAAAGGAGAAATAACAGGATGTTTGTATGCTAATGGAAAAGATCTGCTAGAGAGGGGGAACTCGCAGGAGCCACATCATCAAGCTAGCAAGGACACTACATTTTACCTTCTAATTGTCTCCAGGCCCACACTCTATTGTCTCCTTTGCCGAATCTATTTCCTCTGATGCTCAAATGCTGGCATCCTTCAGGGCTTCTCTCTATACACCCTCCTTGGTGGATCTCATCAATTCCCATGGTTTCAAATGCCTCCTGCAACACAGATAGCATGTATATTTCTATCTTGGTAGAAACCTCTCCTCAGCAATGCAGATCCTAAAAACTTCCGTTGGATGTCCAACTACCCCACATATTAAACCAGTCCTGCCTCCACCCCACACCTCTCTCTCTCATATATGAGTTTTGAGCAAAAGCATACTTCTAGCCAAACTGCCTTAACCTGACCTTCTTTGTGTACTTCTAGCCTAACTGTCCATATTATACTGTAGGAATGATAGGCAACTGCTTTCCTGTTATCTTAATCCAGAAGTTCCCATTTAATCTTCACACACAAAAAATGTAATGTCCTCCTCTGAGGTTTAGAGAAAGAAGAAGAACCAGCCCAGTTTCACATGGCTAATAACCAGTATATGACTCTATTTATGAATCTAGATCTGATTCTCAAATCTATGCTTCTACTACATACTTCCCTTACAGGAAGTCTCTCTATAGTTACTTTATTTTCAACATGTATTATAAAATCTTTAATTAGTACATAGATATTCACATTTAAGTCAGCAAAAGAGAGTATAGCTTTTGATAATATGAGAAAAAGGTCTAACAAAATGGTTTATTCTCATAAGTATTGTTGGAAGGAGTCTGTTAAATAAACCATGACAGTGAAAACGCTGATCATTTTTTCAGAATTCTTCACAACTGTGTTAGTATGAAGCATCTTTTTAAATTTCATATGTACATGTTTTTAAAGAGCCGCTATTTCAGACTACAGTAACTCTTCAGTGTTTATTTTTATGTCCAAGTTTGTGATTTTTTCAAAATGCTACTTAAGAGCTAGCTGTGAATTGTTTCACTGTCTTTTCACTCTCCCGTTTCAGTTCTTCAATATGGGCATCCAGGCGCTCTAGAATATGAAGGGACCTCAGTTCCTCCTCTTCCAAAAATCTTGTAGCTATTGTACCAAGGGGAGACACAGGCAAGGGACTCTAGAAGAGAAACACATTTTGACATGTGTAAGTAGGTAAAATACTATATTTCTAAGACAAACTATCCTGATATTTTCTAACAGTATTAGAAGGGGCTTTTTTAAAATATAGTTTTTCCTCTCAAGATATATTTTTTTGTTTTCTTAACACCAAGAACAGTAAAAATATCAATAAGTTCTTCAAAAGTTAACACAGACCCTTTTCCTTTCTGATTTAAGTTTTATGTATGTATAGTGTTATATGAATATAAAACTAGTTATTGGTTGAAAGAATATCCTGATTTATACCTGCATATCCTTCTATACCCCAGAAGAGAGATACATAATGCCTGTTATTTCAAACTCACCTAAAAAATCTGAATATATTGCTTTCATTTTAAAACACAGAAAATCTATCAAAAATAAATCTGATACCAGTTAAAATCAGTATTTCCCTCTTCCAAAATCCCAGTCCACAATCCCTTATCCAAATCCCTTGGGGCCAGTTTCATTTCAGAATTCAGACATATTCAGATTTTAGAAAGGTAATATAGGACAAATACCATATATTACCCAAGTAGCGTCTAAGGTAACATTCCATAATCAAACACCTTGATATTTCTGAAGCAAAATGCATTGAAGGCCACACTGAGAGGGATAAATATAAAGTATACATATTATCATATCCTATCAGTTCAGTTCAGGTTTTGGTGTCAAATTCTGCTGCCAAACATAAGAAGAAAGTTTAGTTTTCAGAGTCTTTGGATTTCAGAATCACAGATAAGAAGTCAGAAACTGCATATCCTTTATTTTGAAAACTAAAAGAAAAATTTTCCATGGACTTACTAGCATATTAAAAAGGGGAAAATGCTGAACTTGTACTTGTACAGGGACATAAGTGTGAAAGGAAATGAGTTGACTTGAGTGCAAGCATTTCAGTACAAAAGGGACAAAGATGGTAGAGTCTGCACAGCAGCTGCAGGACTAAGGGGCCAGTGCAACGTCCAGGGGCAGACTCAGCCGACAGGCCACCGCTGTGCAGACCAAAGCAGATTCTGGACACTTCAGATAGACTTCTTTCCTCTCCTTCCATTCGCCCCCTTTTTCCTTCCCAACAGTTCCTTTTTTTCCTTTGCCACTGCCTATACCTCAGAAATATCCTGGCATCCAGATACATTACTTAAACCAACATTCCAGTACAAAATTGATCCTCTCAGAAAAATGAAGGAAGGGTATTTCCAATTAATGTTAAGACAAACAAATATCTATAAATTAAGTTGTATTTCACTATGTGATTATACCAAATACCACTGACAGTACAATTTGGATGAACTGTATGCTTTATTAATATGCATCAATAAAATTGATGTGTTTAAAATAAAAGTTATACTTCAGAACTAGGATGTATTTCAAAAAGTGTCTTGGCTGAATGTGTCTTTACAAACACCATTAGCTGAAATACAACTTATGATAGACAACAAAAAAGAAAAAAAAAAGTATTGTAAAAAAATCACCCTCTTCCCCCTTTAAAAAAAAAATCCCTAATACAACCAAATTAAATAAACTCAATAAACTAGTAAAATCAGAAAGTTTTCTTACCAGAGATATTAACTCTTCTTGGTCATTCATACTCTCAGACATAGTCTCAGAAAAATTGGTTTCATTTGCATCTAGCATGGAAGGCAAAGAGTCAGTTTTACACATAAAGTGAGAAGGCAAAGAGATGGTGGAGCTGCCAGGGCTGAGATGAGGACTCAGGGGGCTGAGGATCCCGGAGATGGGGTCTATGCTATCTGATGCCGGCCTTCTCGGAGACCCAAGGTCTGCTTTGTAGTGCTCAGTCTTTACTCCATCATGTCTGCACTGGCCATGGGTGGGCCTGGATAACAGAATAGAAAACAAAACAAAAAAATTGCAGGTACTTTGCTCTTTCCCGACAAAAATGTTTCAAGAAGTTCACTTGAAAATTAATTAACAGGCTAACTAGTAAGGCTATAATTTACAAAATGAGCAGCCTACTCAGACCAGGTGTTCTTTCACTCATCCAGGCCCACATGTCCAGTCCCCACTGCCAGGCCCCTACCCCTTTAGCACTTACAATATAGTGAGGAAGGCAAACAAGCTGCCAGAGCCATCCGGTGATAAACGTAAGCTAGGAGGAGTGCTGGCACATGGCTGCAGATAAGGGTGCCTCGCCCCACTGGGAGTGGGTGAGGAAGTCAGCAAAGGCTCCTGCCAGGAAAGCCTAACGCCAGAGGGAAGAGCTGAAGCCAGGTGTTTTTTCACTGAAGGCTTACTCCTTATGGTAACAGCCTATACTTAATTGATCAGAAATGCAAAGGAAGCTTTTATAAAAAGCCAAAGTATACTTCTTATGGGGAAAGTAGGACTGGGAATGTGAGCTCAGCAAGAAAAGGCGCAGGGGAATGCAGGTGCTATTTAGCACCTACATCCAGAGTGCACAAAACCAAGGCTTTAATAAAAGCGTTATACAAACTCTCCATTTTAAAAAATCTAATAGCAGTTTATGTATATTGTCCCTCAGAATTAAACATAAAGAGTCCTTTGATGAAGATTCAATTTCTGTAGTCATAAATTATTCTAAAAGAAATGAGAACTATGGGAAGCGGATGTGGCTCAAGCAATTGGGTTCCTGCCTACCACATGGGAGGTCCCTGGTTCGGTTCCCAGTGCTTCCTAAAGAAGGCAGTGAGCTAGTATGATGGGCTGGTGCAGTGAGCTGATGCAACAAGATGATGCAACAAGAGACACGAGGGAAAACATAATGAGAGACACAACAAAGCAGGGAGTGAAGGTGGCTCCAGTGATGAAGTGCCTCCCTCCCACATCAGAGGTCCCAGGTTCAGTTCCCAGTACCTCCTAAAAAAGACAAGGAAGACAAGCAGACACAGCAAGTGCAAACAATGAGAGGGTGTGGAGAAATAAATAAATGAGATTAAAAAAAGAAACGAGAACTATATTATAATAATACACATTTTAAATAAGCTTTAAAGAAATTTTACTTGAACGCTATTGCTCTTCTGTGGGTTGGCTTAAAGTTTCCATCATATTTGCAGGGGCCCATCTGAGTGGAAATCTCCAACTTAGATTTGGTATCCATCAATTCTTTCTGTAGTTGCTGATTTTCAGATACTAATTTATTTAATGCCTCAATATAATTCTCCTGGAGGTCTGCTAGAGAAATCTCTTTTGCCTAATGAAAAAGAATACTAGAGTCACTTAATTTGCATAAGAATACCTATAGAGCTATAATACCACTGGTGGAAAACTTCACTTTTTTTTACTTGTACCTATTTAATCTACGGCTTACTTTGGATAAAGTGAAGATTCAATTTTAGCCCCCTTAAGACTCACGTCAAGTAATAAACAAGAGAAAAAGGGTTCTGTTTCTCAGAGTAAATGGAAATGGAAAACTAGAAGCACAATGGGATTCCCTGATGTGCTAACAAAAATGCAAGGAGCTAGAGGAAGGATGGAAGCAGAAAGGAAAAAAAGCTAACACAGAGACTCTAAAACAGAGAAAAAGAAAGAAAATAGCCGCCATGGGTTGTTCTTGGAGAAGGCTGAATAGCCCCAGAAGACCTATGGAAGAAAACAAAGAGATCTAGTTCAAAGACAGAAATTTGAACAAAAGGTTTTTAAAAGTAATTGTGTTAGCAGGGAAAACTTTAAACAAACACTCTCTCGTCTTAAAGACTTTGACAGAATTTTGACACCTACCCTTGTACATGACACAAATGAGGACATGTAAAGTAGCATTCAAGCAGAAGGTAGGAAACACTATCCTGATCTGGTTTTAGTTCTCTGATCATAAATTTTATTGCTCTTCAATTGCAGAGGTTTCCTGAAGAAGAGGTAGCCTGGATCTTTTTTCCTTTTGTTTTTTTTAATGACAAAATATTTTCATTAATATTCTGCAAAATTATGGTAATCTTCTTTGGAGTTTAATATGATACTTAGCTCGGTAAAGAATCTTTGGAATCTTTGGAATCTAGTTAAGAGTGGTTTGACAAACAGAATTTGCCTAACAGACATTAAAACATACCTGTTAACTAAATTATAACTAAAGCATACCTGTTAACTATTTGTGTATCAGTAGTGAAAATAGTTACAAAATCTTTCAACAAGCTGTCAATGCCAGACAAAATCTCAAATTTAAACATATGCAGGACATGAGTTAAACTCAAACTACTAATATTTTTTAAAATGTGGTAAATAATTTATCAGAGCTACTGCTTTGATTATTAAGCTAATTATATAATTTATTAAAATAGATTCTTAACCCAACGTTCATCCATAAAATTCTACCTCCCAAGGTGGTAAAATACAAAAGGGCCCTTTCTAGTAATTATTCTTAATAATACACATAACATGTTTATACTGTGTGTAACTTCAAAACCAGAGAAGCCTAAACTGCTGACAAGATTTTACCTGCCAGAGTTTGAAGTCTGATGTCATTATAAATACATTTTTTTTTTAATTTATGCTTGCCTTTGCTAGGCATCTTTTTAAAATTTCTCAAACACCTCTATTTTATTAGCAACAATTACAGATAAATGAATGTAAAAAGTAATACATAAACTGAGTAGCAAGCACAAAAGAATAGACAGCTTTGCCACCGTTAGATGGAGGTTTCAGGAGAAAATGAGCTAAAAAGAATTTCTGGTCACAGTCTGGTTTAAACTTCCTTGAGAGTTCCCAAATCTTAAATATGAACAGAATATCATTGGCTAAGATAAGGTTCCTTAATTCAGATGTTGCCAAATTCTAAGCCTTTTGAGGATTCCGTGATATAAATCAAGTTGCTTCTTGGCTTTCTCCACTGCTAGCTTAATGGTGGCTCTATCGGGGCATAGAATGTCATTTATCAACCATCCATCATTGCCACCTTACAAAGTGTTTAGCTGTTGTCTCCTCTCCTATTTTCCCATCCTGTGGGTTTATGTTTTTTAAAAAAAAATCCTTTCATTTACAGTGTTAGGGGGTTGAGGACATGAGCAAGAATAGAAACATGTTTTCATCTGGCATCTTAAATGACAGTATACTATTAATATGCCATAGTATAGAAAGCCACAATTAACTAATCCTTCTATAGATGAACATTTAGTTTATTCAAAATTTTGGATACTACAAACATTACTGCAATGACCATTTTTATACATTTGTTCCTATAGGATGGGTTCTTTGGGAATGAAAACTGATATAACCTTTCTGGAGAACTGAATATTCAGCAATGACTATCAAAATCATATTTACAAATTTGATAGATATTACTAAATTGTCCTCCAAAAAGAACATTTCAATTCACTTTCTCATTAACCAAGTGTAAGAGAGCTTGTTTCCCTATATTTTGTTTTGATTATCAGAGAGGTTGAATAGTTTTCCTTGTTTGCTGGATATCTGTATTTTTCTATGAATTTTCTATTCATATTCTTTGACCATTTTTCTATTGGGTTATTTTTATTATCTTGTAAAAAACCCTTATGTATTAATATAAATATTAGACTTTTATCTGTTTATAGAGTGCTTTTGCCCAATCTATTTATCTTTTACCACCCAGAAATTTTATAATTCTATGTTGTAAAATTAATTGTGTTGTAAAATTCTTTAGGGTTTCTGTATTTTCTCTCATGTTTAGAAGAGTCTAATCCTCCAGAAAGGTTATAGAAATAGTTCCCCATATTTATAGGAGGACTGTTGTAATAGGAACCCTATCTAAGGCAGGAATCCTAGCTTATTCATCCTTGTGCCTTTCATCATGCCTACTATGATGGCTTTGAATAAAAGAGGTTCTAGAACATTTGAATAAATGAATGATATCTCGCAGAAATACAATTAAAACTAAATTATTTAAAGACAAGATACTTTATAATCAAAAGATATTGTGAACATAGTTATAATAACAGAACTTATTGTATGCTTATTAAGTGCCAAGCACTATATGCTAAGTCCTTTGTATATATTCTCTGTATTAAAACACAAACTGTACATGTATCTTATCAAACACATAATATAAAAAAATATATCTTTCTATTGCTCAAGTAGAGAGTCACATTTTGCTCATTCCATCATTGTCTTAACGTTCTTTTATCTGAGAACGTTTCTGCAGAGATCATTCCACTGGTTTGGTCGTACCTCTCTCTTTATAGTACTGATATTTACAAAGTGACTTTTCAAAGGCTTACATAATTTTTTTTAAAAGTTAAGTTTATATCTATATACCTCATGTAAACCCAATTCCAATTTTGTCACTGTTTCAGAAAGATGATGATTTTCTAACTTGAGTGACTCCAGCTGATCCAAAATCACCTGAGGAGGGAAAGAACAGAAAATAAACAAATACAATAAATCAAATGCATCTTACAAAATTTTTCCACATGTAATTTTCATTAGGCTAAGTTACATTCTTCACTCACATATGTATATATGTAAATAATTTCCAGGAAGATAAAAAGGTATTACCAAGGTGAGTTACCACGCACGTGATGAAAAGGTAATTCTACGATGATGAATCAAGTGGTGAAGGAACAGGGCTTCAGTCCACTACTAACTCCCTAAGCACTCTCCTGGGGTAGCTCCTATATTTTGGTTCCTATCTCCAACATCAAGTGGAACTACACTCCTTTCACAATAAAATAATTTACTCTTCAGCCTTCATTCTCCATAGCTTTTTTGCTTGACCATTCCTATTTGAAAAGCTTCCCGCTTTCGTTGGCTTCTTGCTTCCTTAGAGAACATCACCTGGTTTCCTCCGTAGTTTTAAACTCCATTTTCCCTAACTGAGTGGTACTCTAAGCTTGGTCTGTGTCTCTGCTCCTCATATGCTATACTTTTTCATCATAGTCTAGGTTCCTCAGGACATTCCAAATACCACTGTCATGCAAAGACTCTCACAGCTAACCCTAAAAACCTAACTCTGCTTTTAATCTTGAACCCCAGGTCTGAGGAATTGACTAATGGACTTTTCCATATTAAAATGCAGCCTTTAGCTCAAGCCAAAGGTGCCAAAACAATGCCCCTTCCACCAACTTCCCTATTTTGGGGTACCCTTCACACAAACTCATTATCCTCCCTCCAAACGTGCTCCATATCTTTTCTCAATTTCACTAAAGAACACCACTTCCCAGTCAGTTGCCCAAGCTTGAATCATGAGCGACATCTTTCCTTAACTCTGTCTACCTCACCCTCCCAGTCCAACCCATACAAAGTCATGTCAGTAACTCTAGAATTCATCTATTTCCCTTTTAATCCTCTGCCTGCTGCTTATGCCACACCGTCTGTTACATCAGATGCTATAACAGCACCTGAGTGGTTTCTTTTGTCTCCTTGCTTGTTCTCCACACTACTCCCATAGAGATCTTCCATTCCTGTTTAAAGCCATTTTCTACTGACCTCAAGATGACACTCAAACTCCTTAACATGGCTGACAGAGCCCTTAAGGAGCTAGTCTCTGCTTAGATCTCCAGTCATCTCTTGATAATTGCCTCACTTAACATCTAGTTTTGGGAAGCAGACTTGGCCCAGTGGTTAGGGCGTCCATCTACCACATGGGAGGTCCGTGGTTCAAACCCCAGGCCTCCTTGACCTGTGTGCAGCTGGCCCATGTGCAGTGCTGATGCGCGCAAGGAGTGCCCTGCCATGCAGGGGTGTCCCCCGCGTAGGGGAGCCCCATGCGCAAGGAGTACGCCCCGTAAGGAGAGCCGCCCAGCGCCAAAGAAAGTGCAGCCTGCCCAGGAATGGCGCCGCCCACAAGGAGAGCTGACACAAGATGATGCAACAAAAAGAAACACCGATTCCCGTGACGCTGACAACAACAGAAGCAGACAAAAAGAACACGCAGCAAATGGACACAGAGAACAGACAACTGGGGTGGGGAGGGGGGAAGGGGAGAAAAATAAATGAAAATAAATCTTTAAAAAAACACACACACACACACACACAAACACATCTAGTTTCAGCCACAGAGAGCACGTTACACTCTCTCTTAGAGACTTCTGAGTGAATCTTTCCTTTGCCTGAAATATTTTCCCTTCCTGTGGTGGTTTGTAGCTATGTACTAGAAAAGCATGTTCTTAAACTTAATCCATTCCTATGGGTGTGAACCCTTATAAATAGGGCCTTTTGATGAGGTTACCTCATTAAGCTACAGCCAAGCTGAATCAGGTGGGTCTTAATCCTATTTCTGAAAGCCTTAAAGGAAATGTCTCAGAGAGAGAAAGGAATTAGGAGCAACCAGAAGCTGTAAGCCAATAGAATTGAGAAGAAAGGTGAGACCACCATGCTCACTGCCACGTGACAGAAAAGCCAAGGACCGAGGACCACCAGCAGCCCCTCCATTAAGCCAATCTTCTGGGAGAAAGCCTTTATTTTGGGCTTCTCCTAGCCTCAAAACCGTGAGCCCATACATTTCCGCTGATTAAGGCAACCCATTGCATGGTATTTGGTTTAGCAGCCAGCAAATTAAAACATTCTCCCTCACCCAACTAATTCCTGTTCAGCCCTCAGATCTTAACTGAGACCCCATGCCCTCTGGGAAGCCTCCGAATTGAGTGGCCTAGGTCTGGTAGGCCTCAGGTATGCTCCCTCGCCCTGGAGCCTGATGCCGCACACTACTGAAATGGTCTCTCTTGTTTTTCTCTGTTTACTCTCACCTCTCCAACAATCCTCACAAGAAGGCTTGTCAGTCAGTATTCCCTCAACGCCAGGCAATTGTCTACTAAAAATTTATTAAATTAAGTATTATGGAAACTATATCTTCAATACATTCAATCTTCAAAAACATGCTTCAGGGGAGCAGGTATGGCTCATGCAGTTGAGCACCTACTTCCCACACGGGAGGTCCTAGGTTTGGTCCCTGATGCATCCTTAAAACAAAAACAAACAAAAAGCACACAAATGAAAAAACCTAACTCAGGGGAACCAATATGGCTCTGTGGTTGAGTGCCGGTTACCCACATATGAGGTCCTGGGTTCAATCCCTGGCCCCAGTATCAAAAAATAAATGAAAATTAAAATTAAAAAAATAAAAATATATATATATAAAATAAAAGAAAAATTTTTAAAATGGGGTTTTGTTTAAACTTCACCTTGTGCTCCATTGCTTTTTCTTCTGCCTTTTCGATTTCTGCTTTGAGTCGCTTTTCCATGTCTGAGGAAGAACCTTTGGCAGAAGCAATAGCGATATCTCGCTGATGCAACTCCCGAGTTAGGTGGGAGATTTCCATCTTCATTCCTTCTAGTGCAGAACTGTAACTCTGCTCAGCCTGTAAAATCTGTTCTTTCAACTACAAAGAAACAGAAAGGAAAGCACCAAAATTTAGAGAAAGCATCTAGAAAAAAAAATACATTAATAGTTAATATGGGTTCTTTTAGAATTATTTTTAATATTATTTTTTTAACAAATCAATTTCACTGATACATATTAATAAAGCATTCAATTCATCCAAGCATACAATCAATGGTATTTGGTATAATCTCATAGTTGTGCATTCATCACTTCCATCATTATTAGAGCATTTTCATTATTTCAAAGTAATAATAATAATAATTTAAAAAACATGGTTTTACTTTAGCTAAAGACATGAAATTTTTCCTAGGTTAAATCTGCAGAAAATTAGCAATTTACCAAGTTGCATATCTGTACTGAAGGGCAGGTGGTTACATCAACAATTTTATTGGATCTCAAAATAGGAAGAGACAACAGATTATTCAAATGCTGAGGAACAGCATCAAAGTCCATGTACACTTTATTTAGAGGACAGCACCTGTGACCTTCATTCTTTCTTTAGTTGCAAACCTAAAAATTTTGCTTATATGGTTTTCTGGTCCATGGAATATAATAAACAATAAATAGGCAAGAGGAAGAAAGGGGCTAAAAGTAATATAAAAAATAAGGAAATAATAATAATAATAAAGGCAGCAAACAAAGCAGCCAGGGCCCAGTAAGGTAGAGATGAACAGTTCCACGTACCTTAACAGCTAGAGATGATATAACTAAATCACAGCACAGAAGGAAAATATATCCATAACTACCTTCAATCAATAAGAAAATATTAAATGATAGCTCGTATTTCTTTTCATAAAGAAGAAAGTATATATCTTTTAAAGAGTTTTTCATCAAAAAATGTCTAAAAATAATGTTTGTTTTTAAATAAAGTTTTAGAGTTCAAAGGGGATATGCTTTAATTATCTTAAAAATATTTATATGACATTCCTGAGGATGCCAAAGAATAACGGTGCTTTCACTAAGCACATTCCAGGTGCTCTTCCACTCCTGAATATCAACTTGGTACTCTGGAATACATTTTTCTCTCATTAAATACAACCTCTATAATGCCAACCCATAGCTCAGTCCATAAATGTATACAACTTTGCAATCCCAGGCATACAGATTTTTACATTTTTAATCTCTGTCCTGTACTCATTGTTATGGCCTTCCATCTTTTTCAGTTCTTCATATTTTTCCATTAGTTCTTGACTCAGTTGTTTACATGTTGCACTCACAGATTCCAAACTGTATATCAAAAATAAAATCACATATTTAAACAAAATAAATTAGATTAAGTTACTCTCTTAATGTCTAAGAAAATGCTTGCCAATGTGTTAAACATCACTCTACTCCCCAAATTAAAACTCATTTCCAAAATCCTCATCACCAGAGGCAGTTAAATCCAACTCTAACTTTCAGATACTTTTCACTTGTGGGTTTTCCTATACTGTCCCTTGCCTAAAATTTAACCAGTTACAAAAATTCTCAAGATTACACAGAAACTTAGCTAATTATTTTCCTCTAGTTGTACAGATGCTGTCATTGTAATCTCAATTTTCACTACACTTATCTATAATTCGATCCTAAACATAACTTCTTTGAAGAATTTTCACCCTAATTTAAGAATTGATCCCTTGGTGACTCCCTCATCAAAAATAAGGAACTCAGAGGAACTACACCTCTCTTATCTCATTGCTCGTTTTCCCCAACATGGTTTTTTGATCCTAAATCAATAAGCTTTACTCATCTGCCAGGTGCCCTTGCTATGCCTGACTTCTTGTTTTTTCATATCTCATGCCCTTGACTACAGAGCACCTGTTGCTTCCATCTGGCAATGGATGCTCAATACCCTTTCAAGAATCACACCAGCATTTACCTCTTCAGAGCTACCCCAGCCTTCATTTCCCCATCACCTTAAATAGAGCTTATTCTCAATTCTTATAGCTATAATGTAGACATTTTCTACAATTTTCAGTACTTATCATGCTGCTTCAAATGGCCCTCAGATCCTTTAACATGTATATTTTGTTTTGAAGACTGCAAATTCTATGATTAAAATAATGTCTTTTACTTTGTATTTCCCTTCAACTTTGTCTATTACTCCCTTTGCCCCTGCATAAGGTTCTAGACTGCTCAGTAAAATAATTATCACCTATGTTAGTTTCCCAACATAGGCAACTTATCAAACAAGCTATCATTCGAAATTACCATCTTTGCAATACAATGACAAAAAAAGAGTTATTTAAATGTATTCTACATTTCCTGTTTTAAGGAATATTTTGTTCAAACAGAACAAAGCAAACTGTCTAAAGGGCTTCTTTTTCTACTTGCTTTTATAAACAACAAAAATTAATAAGAACATTATTTTATTTCTGAACACGGCTATTTGTATTCAATTGTTCCAGTTCTACCTATTTCTAAAAACCCTACTTTATTTATGATTATCGAAGGCTTACAATATACCAAACACTGAGCTAGAGAGACAAAAAAATCAGATAATTTTGTCCTATCTACAGATGGGAAAATTGGGGCTTAAAGAGGATAAGGTATCTGTAGCAGTTTGATAAAGTTATGAATTCCAAAAATAGATATTGGATTATGTTTGTAAACTGTTCTGTACCTGGGCTTGATTAAATTATGATTACGGCTTTGATTAGGCCACGTCAGTAGGGTGTTGGTAGGTGGGGACTCACTGGTAAAAGACATGGCAAAGGACAGAGATGAGGGTTTTGATGTTGGAGTCTGAGGCTGAAGTCTTAATCTGGAGCCCCAGGAAGTAAGCACACAGAGGAAAGAGAAGCAAGCTCTAGGAAGAGAGGAACCCTGAGCCCAGGAAGAAGCAAGCCCTGGGAAGAGAGGAACCCTGAGCCTGGAAAGAAGCAAGACTTGGGAAGAGAGGAAGTCAAGAAGCCTGAACCCATGCAGACATCGGCAGCCATCTTGCTCCAACATGTGAAAAGAGACTTTGGTAAGGGAAGTAACATATGCTTTATGGCCTGGTATCTGTAAGCTCCTACCCCAAATAAATACTCTTCATAATAACCAACCAGTTTCTGGTATTTTGCATCAGTACCCCTTTAGCTGACTAATACAGTATCCATGGTAACAAAGCAAGTCAGAAGCAATAGTCAAGTGTTCAGAGACTAATGAGAGCATAATAAAATACACATTTTAAAATATTATCAAACACCCAATCAATGCAAAATTTACGATAAAAATTTCAGGTTTTTTTCCAATAACAAAAATATTTATTATTTTACTCAATCTGAAGAGTACACATATACCTCAGTAATAATAATAAAGAATATCCTAAGTATTCCAAGGTAGAAAAAGGAAAAAAGCAAAACGTGTGTTTAATATGTACAAAAACAAAGAAAATTATTAGTGATTTTCAGAAAGCAGAAATAAAAGTGAAAATTTAAATATGTATTAAAGATATCCTACAAAAGATAAAAAGGCAATGTTTCCTTACTCCTTTGCCAAAAGGCTAATAGTTTATGTATTATCTTTTATATACAGAAAATGTTACTCTACAAATGATCATGATTAATGTGTTTAAACCAAAGTTAATCAATTTTTTTCAAATTTATTTTCTCCCTGACATGCCTAATTAAAATTGTAACTGGGAAGCAGACGTGGCTCAACAGATAGAGCCTCCTACCACATGGGAGGTCCAGGGTTCAAACCCCAGGCCTCCTTGACCCATGTGGAGCTGGCTCACATGCAGTGCCGATGCATGCAAGGAGTGCCCTGCCACACAGGGGTGCCCCCCTCATAGGGGAGCCCCACGCGCAAGGAGTGCGCCCCGTAAGGAGAGCCGCCCAGCACGAAAGAAAGTACAGCCTGCACAGGAATGGCGCCGCACACACGGAGAGCTGACGCAACAAAAAGAAACACAGATTCCCAGTGCCACTGATAAGGATAGAAGCGGTCATGTAAGAACACAGCAAATGGACACAGAGAACAGACAACGGGGCCGGGGGGGGGGGGGGGAGTTTGGGGGAGGAAGAGGAGAGAAATAAATAAAAAATAAATCTTTAAAAAAACAACAAAGTATCAAACTCTCATAGTCAAAAAGTTTAGAGATATGACAAACAAAAAAGTTTACATACAAGTATGACAAGGATAGGCATGGTATAGCTTTAGTCAGGATTCAATCAACACCCCAGGAAATACCAACAGCCCTGCAGAACAGGAAGAAGGAG
This sequence comes from Dasypus novemcinctus, assembly GCF_030445035.2. Lineage (NCBI taxonomy): Eukaryota > Metazoa > Chordata > Mammalia > Cingulata > Dasypodidae > Dasypus > Dasypus novemcinctus. Next base: position 3,302,996 of record NC_080676.1, on the reverse strand, counting down.
CACTACATGTCAATCATGATCTCACCAAGGGCATTTTCAGTGTGGTGAGAGGGATGAAAGCCAATTGAAGAGGGTTTTGAACAGGGGAAAAGTGAAGACATAGAGCAAGTATAGATAACTCTTGAAGAATATGGCTTTAAAAGGGGTGTTTATGGGAAGCAGATGTGGCTCAAGCAATTGGGTGCCCGCCTACCACATGGCAGGTCCTGGGTTCGGTTCCTGGTGCCTCCTGGAGAAGGAAAGCAAGGCATTGAGCAGACATGGCAGGTTAGCATAGCGAGCTGATGCAATAAGATGATTCAATGAGATGATACAATGAAGAAACACAACGCAAGACACAACAAAGCAGGGAGTGGAGGCGGCTCAAGTGATTGGGTACCTCCCTCCTACCTGGGAGGGACTGGGTTTCATTCCCAGTGCCTTCTAAAAAAAAAAAAAAAGAGCATGAGCACATAATGAACAGACAAAGAGAGCAGACAGTGAGTGCAAACAACGAGGGCAGAAAGAGAAATAAATAAAAGATATCTTTTTAAAAAGGGGGAGGGAAAGCTTAGAAATGTGGAAGCAACTTGATGTAGATGTAGGGTTAAAGCAGGGCTTTTATTTTTTTCCCAAGTTGGGAGATATATAGTATGTTTTAAACCAAAGGGAGTGATTCAGCAGCAATTGATGATGCAGAAGAAGAGAAAGTCAATAACTGGAGGTACAGTGCACAAGTAGAGCCTTAAGAGCACAGACATTTCATTCATCAATTCACCCATACTAAGAGATCACGGCCACATGGGAGATTCGGTGTTGGAATGACTAGGAAGTTGTGCTAATCATAGCTCAATGAAATAAGTTGGGCCATTTGTGCATGCTAGAAAAAAACCTATTTTTACACTAAGAATACTATATTAGTTTATCAATATGATAGTCAATTTAAAATCATTTTAATAACCTCAAAGGTTTTGGAATGTGTATATAAATATCTACCTGCCTTCAAGACGAGTCACCTCTGCCTGCAGGAGTTCTTCACTGCTGTGGTTGAAATCCAGTTGGGAGAGCACAGTTTCTAAGTCCCCCTGCTCTTGAGAGGCATACCTCCTTTCTGCCTGAGACTCTTCCAGCGACCTAGGGAAGGATGATTGATAAAAGCCTTTAATCTTTGGAAACAAAAACAAGCAACACACAACCCGTTTGAATTTTCCAATTGTGTTTGGAATTCTTCAGTTTGTCTCCTTCTTTACTAAAAAAACACTGGAAGAGTAAACAGGAATGATGCTTCTCAAAAAAGTTAGTAGCAAATTTACTTCTTTCTCACCTGGGATTTAGCCTGTTGAATCAAGGCAGAAAGAAAGGAAAAATGACCAAAATCACTTGGTTGACACTTGATACCTTGAGCCAAAGAAAGTGAAATTACAAAAGAGGAGAGTCCTGGCAAAAATAAAAGTGTGCACCAGACTTAAACCACATAAAGGAGTATAGTCATTCTATTACTTTCCAAACCTCTCATTTATATACATAAAATTACCATATATACACATAAAATTACTTTAGGACTTTTTTAAAAAAGGGGCTATCTAAATGGTTGGCCAGTATTAATGGTAAGCAGTCACTAATTATGACTTAATCTATCAAAGAGAAGCCTTCTAGAAGACAAGAGCAATTCCTTTCACACTCGGAGTTCCACCAAGGGTGAGGACTGGCCAAGAGGTCTCTAACACTTCAAACATTGCAGGATCTGCTAGAGACCAAACTGAAGGCAGAAAAAAACTAAGCACAATAAATTTTATAGCATTAGAAAAGATAAAACTGAATAAAACACTTAATATGATTAAATTCGAAATTACGGGCAGCATCAAAACTGGTGCTCAATGCCAAGCCACGAAGCAGCTGGGATTAATAATATTTAAGGTTAAATAGGGGAGTGGACATAGCTCAAGCGGTTGTGTGTCAGCTTCCCACATACGAGGTCCTAAGTTCAATCCCAGCCCAGTACCTAAAAAAAAAAATTAAATATACCTTATGATCTCTAGTACATGTTGACTGTCAGTAGCCTTTATTTTTGCTTGCAGTTTCTCCTTTTGAATCTGTGTTTCACGGATGAAATTTTCTTGAGATTGAAGAGTTGCCTTCAATTCTCTCTTCTCTTCTTGCAGAACCTACAAAATAGTCAGGAAAAAGTCATGTATTATTATTTTCCTATTTTGTGAGAAACAGAATCCAGGGAGTCAGATCTATAACTTAAATAATAGGCACAACATTGATATGGCTATCAATATCTGATCCACCTGCCATAGAGTAGGGTCCCTCGATTTTGGGTTATTCTTCTCCCTTAAAAAATTCCTGCACACATTTCTCCAATTACAGTAATTTTACATACCTCTAACAGTTTTTCAGATTCTTTCAATTCTTCTTCTTTGCGCTGCTGTTCCTGCAGAACGGTCATGTTGGTTCCCACCAAGTCATTGACCCTCATGGTGAGGCGCTCTATTTCCAGCTCATTGGCACAGATGGTGTCATTGGCCCGCTCCAACTTACTGCTGAGGTGCTGAATTTCCGACTGGCTGGACAGCTCCACAGACTCTAACTTCTGTTTCCGATTGGCAAGTTGAGCCTAGAAATACATTGAATACCAATAGGTAAAATTAAATGATAAAAGAATTAAAGAATAAATAATGAATAAGGGAGACTAAAATGAACCTGAGTTTCGCTTTCATAAAAACTTCAACTCCACAAACCTGGATTCCTCTCACCTAAGCAGGAGGTGAGTCCCTGGGGAAGGGCAGTCCACCGGAGGGAGCAGGGTCCATTTCAGGGAAACCTAGAGTTCCGAAGGCCTCTCCACTAAGGCCTCTGAACTATCCACTAACGCACCCGTAAGAAACCCAGCATTTTAAGTGTCTCCCCACCCCAGAAGGCACGGCTATGATTATCAATAAGACAACTTTCCTTTTTTCTTCTTATTCCTCAATCTCAATCCTAACCCTAGGAAACCCAGAAAAAAAGGAGGCGGCAATAGGAGGAGGATAATTAAAATCAGGAATTTCCAAATTAATGAAGTTTCTCACTCAAGACATAGGCCTGGCTTGGAGAGAGCAGAGAGGAAGCTTTGAATAAGGGAAAGGTGGATGTTTTGATTTTTCATTCAATCTCAAAAATTTAAACCTGAAATGTATGAAAGAAGCTATACATTCTACATAAAACAGTGTCTACAAGGGGAAAAGGGAAATTTGACAGAACATGAGTGAATGTAATGTTAGAAGAATAAAGTTGTTCTTTGATTGTTCTCACTTATTTCTGCTTTAATAAACCATTTATCTGTTTTTAAAAAATACAGGTGAGGAATTGAAACATATTGGCTATAGTTATAAGTAATATTTAGAAGATGCTCTTTTATAGTTTGTAACAATTGTTTCACAAAAATGAAAGGTGCTGGTGGTGGGGTAATATACGGGAGCCCTGTATGACCACAAAAACTGTTTAACTTGTATGAGGAAAACTGGAATTTTGTTCCTTGAAAAGCAGTTGGAGGGGAGGAAGGATTGGTCTCATCAATTTTTGGACATTTCTGAGCTAAAAGAATTAACCAAAGGTAGCACATCTCAAATTAGTTTCTTTTAATAATGTTTCTACCAAGGTATATAGAAATAAAACTACTTCCTACAGACTTAGATACTATTTTTAGATTATGCATCCCAGCTATAGAAGGTTTTAGATCCCAACTTCCTATTTTCCACAAGTTTTATTTTTTTCTTCAACCACAATTATTTTTAATCTATGAAACAAAATTTCTGTACAAATTCAGTCATTTGTACTACAGTGACATTTATCAGTGATTTGATCTATTGGCTTAATTTACTACAGTTAGTTTCCACAAGTTTCAACTCAGCATCCAGACATGGACTTCACCTACACACTGAATATGAATATAAATCTTCTGTAAGCAAATCTCTCCCATTCTACATATTTCTAAAGGCAAAGGCATACAATTTTATTTTAATTTAAATGGAAACATCTCAGAAAATCCATCTGCCGCAGATTAAAAGATTTTATTGTAAACAAAAAAGACAAAAAAGTAAGAAAATTCTTCACCTTACAACCTATGTTTCCCCAGCTGTACACAGATGCTTTTTCTGGCTATTCTTGCATATTTATTTATTTATTAAGCAGTTTTACTGAGATATATTCACATACCATACACATTCACATAAAGCAGATGGCTAAATAATGTCAATAAACCTGGGGCGGCCGGTTCTGCTGACAAGAATACAAGCAGACACAGAAGAACACACAGCGAATGGTCACAGAGAGCAGACAACTGGGAGGGAGAGGGAGAAAGGCGGAGGAAGGGAAGATAAATAAATTTTTTAAAAATCTTTAAAAAAAGCAAACAAACAAAACCTGGGGCAGGGGTGGGAAAAAAGAGGAAAAGAGACAAGCAATGTTGCATAAATTATAGGTCAATATTCTGGTATAAAGAACCAAATATTTTTTACCAGATCACTAGAATATTGTGAAAGAACATCAACATAGGTTTAGATACACTGGAATAACTGCTAAGTATGCAACTGCCTCCAAACTTTTAAAATACAGTATGAATTATTTTTTTCCAATAAGAAATCTTATACAGAATCCTGTGCAGAATAAATGCACAGATTAGGTGAGAGTGAGAGAGAAGAAAGGGCTAGAAATGCTTGTTGAGCCTCCACCAACCCTACCTTAACCTACACAGCAGCCCAATATACCTCCAAGGTATATTTGAGGATTGGCAGAACAACTTGAAAATCACTGCCCAAATGGACACTCAAGATGAAGACAGCAGAGAATTGCAAAATACTGACATGTTTTTCTTTAATACCTTATACTTGAATACTTTAATGTTATTCAATTTAAATCTGTGATCCTCAACTAAATTCAATGTTTACGTTACAGTTTAAGGTATATTTTTTAAAAAAAGATTTATTTCTCCCCTCCCTCCTTGTTGTTTGCCCTCGCTGTCTGCTGTGTCTGCTTGTCTTCTTTTTAGGAAGCACTGGGAACCAAACCTGGAACCTCCCATGTGGGACGAAGGTGTCCAATCACTTGAGCCACCTCCATGCCCTGCTTGTTATGCCTCTCATTGTATTTCCTCATTGTATCATCTTGCCATGCCTGCCCCTCACATCAGTTTGCTGTTTTCTCATCTTCTGGAAACCAAATCCAGGACATCCCATGTGGTAGGTGGGCACCCAACTGCCTAAGCCACATCCGCTTCCCAAGGTATAGTTTTTAACTAAATTATAGGTTAACCAGTGAGTCTAGATTTGCTACTTAAAAACTAGCAAACTTATAAGTTCTGAAAAATCAAGAATATGGCCTTCTTTCATTGATTCACTATCTCAGTCATCTAAAAATATTCAGTGTATTTAGGCAAAGTTAAAAGTACAGAACCAAATCAAGTATAAATTCTAAATTTTCATTAACTAGAATTAATATACTAGACCTGACCTGTCCAATATAGTAGCAATGAGCTACATGTGGTGGCTATTAAGCACCTGAATTGTAGATGGTTTGAAATGGGATGTCCTGTAAGTATAAAATACACACTGGATTTCAAAGACTCAGTGCAAAAAAGAAAAGAATGTAAATGTTAAAATAATATTTTTTGATAGATTGCATTAAATAAAATATACCGCTAAAATTAATTGTACCTGCTTCTTTTTACTTTTTTAGGGGGGCTCCAGAAAATGTAAAATGACATATGTGGCTCACATTATATTTCCACTGGGCAGGACTGCACTAGAATGGCTCAAGAATACTAGAGAACTTGAGAAAAAAAATTATAATAAAAACACAAATGGTTATTTCTCTTAAATACCTGGCCTCAGAAATATTTTAAACTAATATTTTTAACAAAAATACATATTAATAAAGCATAAATCCATCCAAACTGTACAATCAATAGTATTTGGTATAATCACATAGTTGTGCCTTCATCACACCAATCACTCTTATTTTCATTTTCCGAACAAACCAACCAAACAAAACTCATCACCTCTCAATCTCTCTATGCTTCCCCTGCTGTACACAGCTGCTATTGTTTTCTTCATTCTTGTATATTTGTATTTATTCTTTGTAAAAAGTCTTATATATGCAATATCACCCATATTCTTATTTTACATGAGGTTTCACTGTTATACAGTTTCATGTTTCATTTTTTAGCTTTCCTTCTAGTAATGTAAATGTCCTTACGCTTTCCCTTTCAACCACTGTCATACCCATACAATAGTTCTGCTAGTCACAAACACCATGATGTGCTCTACCATTTCCATTCATTTCCAAATTTTTACAAACAACCTTTTAAACAATTCTGCACACATTAACCATCGGCTTCATTCTCTACACTCATTCTATTTTCTGGTGACCTATATTCTAATTTTAATTCCATGAGTTTACATAATATATTTAGTTCATAAGAGCACAATCATACAGTATTTGTCTTTTTGTGTCTGGCTTGCTTCACGCTCTCCAGGTTCAAGCATGTTGTTATGTTTCACAACTTCATTTCTTCTTACAGCTGCATAACATTTCATCGTGTGCATATACCAGTTTGTTTATCCATTCTTCAGCTGATGGACACCTGGGTTTCCATCTTTTGGAGGGAACACGGTGTGCAGGTGTCTGTGTCACTGGTCTCAGTTCTGCTCAGTAGTGGTATTGCAGGGTCACATGGCAAGTCTATATTCAACTTTTTTAGGGACTGCCAAACAGTCCTCCACAGTGGCTGTGCCTCTCCAACATTTATGGTTTTCTGACTTTTTCATAGTGGCCAATCTAATAGGGATGAAATTATACCTCATTGTAGTTTTGATTTGCATTTCCCTATGTGCCAGTGATGTTGAAAATTTTTTCAGGTATTTCTTCGCAATTTGTATTTCTTCTTTGGACAATTGTCTTTTCAAGTCTTTTGCCCATTTTTTAAATAGATAATTTTATTGTTGAGTTGCATGATCTCTTTATATATCATGAATATTGAGCCCTTATCAGATATGTGATTGTCAAATTATTTTCTCCCACTGAGTTGGCTGCCTTTGCACCCTTTTGACAATGTCCTTGGAGGTGCAAAAGTGTGTAATTTTAAGGAGGTCCCATTTAGCTATTTTTTTCTTTTGTTGTTCATACTTTGCATGTAAGGTTTAAGAAGCTACTATCAACCACAAGATTAAGATGTTTTCCTACATTTTCTTCTAGGAGTTATATGGTTGTCACTTTCACATTTAAGTCCTTGATCCATTTTGAGTTAATTTTTGTGTGAGGCATGAGATATGGGTCTTCTTTCTTTCTTTCGGATATGGCTATCCAGTTCTCCCAGCATCATTTGTTGAGTAGATTGTGCTTGCCCAGCTGGGTGAGCTTAACAGTCTCTTCAAAAATCACTTGATTGTAGATATGAGGGTCTACTTCTGAGTTCTCAAATCAGCTCCATTGGTCAGTCTGTCTGTCTTCATGTCAGTACCATGCTGTTTTGTGGTTTTTGGTTGTTTTGGGTTGTTGTTGTTTTTACTACTTTAGCTAAATAATATGCTTTAAAGTCAGGAAGTAAGGGTCCTCCAACTTCAATCTTATTTTTAAGACATTTTTGGCTATTTGGGGCCCCTTACCCTTCCAAATAAATTTGATTATTGGCTTTTCGATTTCTGCAAAAGAGGCTATTGGGATTTTTATTGGGATTACCTTGAATCTGTAAATCAGTTTGGGTAGAATTGACATCTTCACAATATTTAGTCTTCCAATCCTTCCATTTATTTAAGTCTTCTTCTGTTTCCTTTAACAAAGTTAGGTAGTTTTCCGAATACAAGTGCTTTATGTCCTCGGTTAAGTTTATTCCTAAATATTTTTATTGTTTTAGTGACTATTATAAATGGAATATTTTTTTCTGATTTCCTCTTCAGAATGCACATCAGTAATATATAGACACACTGTTGATTTTTGCATAATCTTGTATCCTGTCACTTTGCTGAGCTCATCTATTCTAGCTTTATTGTGTTTTTTTTTCCAGGATTTTCTAAATATAGGACCATATCATCAGCAAATAGTGGAAGTTTTACTTCTTTTCCTATTTAGGTGCACTTTTATTTACCTAGCCTAATTGCCTTAGCTAGAACTTCAAGCACAATAATGAATAATAATGGTGACAGTGGCACCCTTGTCTTGTTCCTGATCTTGTGGGAAAGCTTTCAGTCTTTCACCATAGAGCACAATGCTAACTACAGGGTTTTTTATATACTCACTTCACCATTTTGAGAAAGCTTCCTTCTATTCCTGTCTTTTGGAGTGTTTTTATCAAGAAAGGGTGCTGTATTTTGTCAAACGTCTTTTCTGCATCAATGGACAGAATCATGTGATTTTTCTTTCTCAATTTATCAATGTGGTTTATTCCATTAACTGATTTTCTTGTGTTGAATCACCCAGCCTTGCATACCTGGAATAAAACCCACTTGATCATGGTGTATAATTTTTTTTTTTTTAAGATTTTTTATTTATTTCTCTCCCCTTCCCTCCCCCACCAAGTTGTCTGTCCTCCGTGTCTATTTGCTGTGTGCTCTTCTTTGGCCGCTACTGTTGTTGTCAGCGGCACGGGAATCTGTGTTTCTTTTTGTTGTGTCATCTTGCTGAGTCAGCATTCCGTGTGTGCAGCGCCATTCTTGGGCAGGCTGCACTTTCTATTGCACTGGGCGGCTCTCCTTACAGGGCGCACTCCTGTCTTGGGACTCCCCTACGCAGGGGACACCCCTGCATGGGAGGGCACTCCTTGTGCGCATCAGCACTGTGTGTGGGCCAGCTGCACACGGATCAAGGAGGCCCAAGGTTTGAATCGCAGACCTCCCATGTGGTAGACGGACACCCTATCCATTAGGCCAAGTTCGCTTCCCTAATATTTTTTTATAATTAGTTTATTATCCCTATTATTTTTAAAGCGACATAGATCACACAAAACATTACATTAAAAATATAAAAGGTTCCCACATACCCACTCCCCACCCCACCCCCACTCCTCCCACATCAACCTCTTTCATCAGCGTGGCAGATTCACTGCATTTGATGAATACATTTTGCAATGCTGCTACACAGCATGGATTATAGTTTACATTGTAGTTTACACTCTCCCCCAGTCCATTCAGTGGGTTATGGCGGGATATATAATGTCCTGCATCTGTCCTGCAATATCATTCAGGACAACTCCAAGTCCTGAAAATGCCCCCATACCACACCTCTTCTTCCCTTTCCCTGCCCTCAGCAGCTCCCATGGCCAATGTCTCCACATCAGTTAATTCTGTTAATGTACTTTTGGATTCATTTTGCAAGTATTTTGTTGAGGATTTTTGCATCTGTGTTCATTAGCGATATTGGTCTGTAATTTTCTTTTTTCATAGAATCTTTGTCTGGTTTTGGTATTAGGGTGATGTTGGCTTTATGTTTCTTTCCTGTTCTGTGTTTTGGAAGAGCTTAATTCAAGATTGGTATTAGGTCATCTTTGAATGATTGGTAGAATTTACCTGTGAAACCTTCTGATCCCGGGCTTTTTATCTTTGGGAGGTTTTTGATGATTGTTTCAATCTCTTCAATTCTATACTCTTCTCCAAGTCTGCTGACCCCCATAGCAGTTCTCTTGTACAGCTTTTGGCTCTTTCTCCATTGTTTCTGTGAGACAGTTGAGTACCGCCTAATCTAACACCATCCTCTCACAATTTCCCTAACCTTACATATTTTTTAAAACTTTTTAGTACTAACCACTGCCACTAATTTTTTTGAACCAGAAATGAGAACTACCTCTTACTAATCTAACACATAACATTCTAACTATTCTATTGGAGTGGGTGGAATAATTTTAACAACACAAACCACTGCAGACTGTGGTTAAAAGTAAAGAAATAATTAAGATGACAATTTATATCAGGGAGTTGGAAAAACAAGAGGGTGGGCTGTAAAGACGCAGAGTAGAGAAGGGCTGAAGATTAGAGGTAAATTCAAGTCTTCTCCATCTCTATGTTTCCTGGTGCTTCAAGGAAATAACTTTCCCAGATAGTAAGATTCCTGAGAACAATGTGATAGGAAGCCACAATGCCTTTTTATTTTCTAAATGATCCCACTGCAGGCATCAATCTCTTACCATGCTCCCCATCAGTGTCAATTCCAATTCTGTCAGTAGAGGCATTTCTGGGAGCATTTCTGCTAAGGGTAAAGCTATCAGTAAAAAATCTCTTATCACTGTTGTGTCTATGGCCCCATAAGCTTTTTTTTTTTTAAGATTTATTTTTTATTTATTTCTCTCCTCATTCCCCCTCCCCCCAAGTTGTCTGCTCTCTGTTCCCATTCACTGTGTGTTCTTATATGTCTGCTTGTGTCAGTGGTACCCGTAATCTGTGTCTCGTTTTGTTGCATCATCTGTGTCAGCTCTCCATGTGTGTGGAGCCACTCCTGGGCAGGCTGCATTTTTTCACGCTGGGTGACTCTCCTTACAGGGTGCACTCATTGTGCAGGGGGCTCCCTATGCAGGGGACACCCCTGCGTGGCATGGCACTCCTTGCGCGCATCAGCACTGCGCTTGGGCCAGCTCATCACATGGGTCAGGAGGCCCTGGGTTTGAACCTTGAACTTCCCATGTGGTAGGCAGATGCCCTATCCCTTGAGCCAAATCCGCTTCCCCCCATAAGCTTTTATATAGTAGGTCTGAGTCAATTTGTTTCACTCTGTGATAATTCTATCAAGACAAAAGGTTAGCATTTAAGATCATCCCTTCTTCATAAATTGTGCCTGGAAAATGATGCATCTGAGTCAATTCAATTCACTTTGTGATAATTCTACCAAGACAACAAGTTAACATTTGAGTTAAGATCATCCCTTCTTCACAAATAGTGGCTGGAAAATGATGCTTTTAAAATACATATAATTGATAAGTTTAAAGCATTAAAAATACATATAATTGAGTAGATTTAAAATTAACTTGAGCAGTATCTTATAGCTCATCTAAATATGTCAAAAGGAAACATATAATGCAATCTCTACCTTTCTTACATACCATTTATAAGCTAAGTATTAAATATTTTATACTTTCTGTTGGCTTAATCTTGTTTCAAATGTTCTACATGTTCTCCATTTCCCTGCATACTTCTTTTTACTACTTGTATTATTTGGAGAGGGGGGCTAGAGAGCAAAGGGTTATTTGCCTTGTGTATTAGTGACTGTACTGATCCTTCTGTTACACTCATCTAACCATCATTCTGCCATCAGCTCTAAAAATAAACTGTTTAGGGGCTATACTATTTAATATAATACATTTTAATATTTAACAGGACAAACATCCCCATTAGTGTTCTTTTTTAAAATGTTGGTTAGTATCACTCATTTATTTTTCTATAAGAATTTCAGAATCATTCTGTGAAGTTCTCAAAATATAATAGTCAATAAATTATGTAGCTAATCACCTGGGAAAAAATACTTTCAGATCCCTATCAAATCTTTGCACCTAAATAATTTTCAGATCAAATATATAAAAAGAAATTATAAAGCATTACAAAAAATATATATGTTGAGCTTGTTGTAGCTGAATGGTGTCCTCAAAGCAATCAGGTCCTAATTTTGGGAAACTGTGTTACTTGACATGGTAATGTTTTTGCAGATAGGATTACATTAAGAATTCCGAGATGAGATTATCCTGGATAATCTGAGCGGGCCCTAAATGCTATCACAAGTGTCCTCATAAGGGAGGAAGAGGGAGACTACCACAGAGAAGAAGGTAATCTAGAGCCATAAGCATCTGAGAGACTTCTGGAGACTGGCAGCGGCCAGGAACTGGAATTGCAAGGAATGGCTTCTCCTCCAGAGCCTCCAGAGGGAGCTGGCTCTGCCAACACCTTTTCTTTGGACTTCTGGCCTCCACAATTTTGAGAGAATAAGTTTCTGTTGCTTAAAGCCACCCAGTTTGTGGTAATTTATTACAGCAGCCTCAAGAAATTAAGATCTTAATTTCAGTTTAGGGAGGGCCTCAAAGGCATTCAGATTGAGATGATGTTTTAAATGTATAGATTGTTTTAGAGAACTGATTATTTTGAATGAACTGATATTCACTCTTCTTGAACATAAAACATGGTTTGGCTTCCCAAGTATGCAAGCCTCTTCCCACTCCCTCAGTATATGGGGGAAAGGGGTTTCTTGTGATTATCTCCCCTTGCTAGATGAGTAAAAAAGTGCAAGCATCAGGTTTGTCTATGAGAGCCAGGCAACAATCTTGGACTTGTCAGCTAGTGCTGACACTAGGATATTTTAGTTCACATTATGTCTGTTACCACGCTGTGTCTCACCAAAGCAAGATGAAGTGATTGAGTCAACAGAATTAGGTCTATATTTCAAAAGAGCAGAACTTAGAAGACACTAAGCCAGTGACACACAGACTGGAAACTGCCCAATGTGGAACAGGCTCTGCCCAGAGCAGGGGGACCCACATTGACAGAAGCCTGGCCCTGGTAATGCAGAAATCTAACTAGAAGGTACTTTGTCCATGCCCTGATGGCAAGAGAAGCCCATGACTTTCCCACAATAAGTACCTCTGACAGGGACCTAATAGCAGTCTGACCCAAGAAAAACACAAACAACACAGCTGTCATCAAGTGAAGGAAGAATGCCTAGACCCTGAGAGTGAACTCTTCCCTAGATCAAGGAGGACAAAGGGCTGGAATCACTACAGGCCTCTTTTCTTTTTTTTTGAAGAGTGGCACTAAATGATTTGAATGTGTCCATAAAGCTGCAGGAGAAAACATTAGGATAAGCCATTTTCCCATGCCCTCAATTCCTCCCACTAATGCAGAGGCCTACTAGAATACTACAATCAAGGTGGCATCTCAAAAAACTACTAACACATTGTGGTAATAGTCAATAAAGCGTGTGGATAATCATTCAGAAAAAAGTACACTTAGATTCCTATCAAATACCTTAGATCAAAATAATTTTCAGATTCAATATGTATATTCAAAAAAAAAAAAAGAAATTATAAAGCATTAAAAAAAATCTTGGCCTAGGTAAGACCTTATAGTATGACATCAAACATAGAAAGCCTAAAAAAAAAGTACATCATCTTTGGAAAGTACTTTGGCAATATATATTAAAATCTCTAAGGGGAAGTGGATGTGGCTCAACCGATAGAGCACCGCCTACCATACAGGAGGTCCAGGGTTTGGCACCCAGGGCCTCCTGACCCATGTGGTGAGTTGACCCACGCTCAGTGCTACCGTATGCAAGGACAGCCATGCCACACAGGGGTGTAGGGGAGCCCCACGTTTAAGGAGTGCCGCCTCGCATGCATGAAAAAAGCGCAGCCTGCCCAGGAGTGGTGTTGCACACATGGAGAGCTGATGCAGCAAGATGACACAACAAAAAAAAGTGACACAGTTTCCCGGTGCCACATGACAAGAATGCAAGCAGACAGAGAGAGCAGACAACGAGGGGGGGGGGTGCAGGGGAGAGAAGAAAAATTAATTTAAAAAAAACAACTCTAAGAATATGCAGCAATTTCACTTCTAGAACCATTTCCTAAGAAACTAAATGGACAAAAACTCAAAAATGTTTATATAAGGATGTTCATCAAGGTAGCATTTATAAAAATGAAAAAGTTAAACTAATTATTCAATAATAGGGGATTAAAGTAAACTAGGTTACATTCAGTGATACAGTGGATTACTATGCAATCATTATGACCACACATTTGTTGGCAGGTAATATTTAGGAAAGGAAATTTTTTAAAGTGGGGAAAATTAAATAGTCTACTATAAAGTTCTTAGCATAGCTGTCTGCCACATAGTATGCCCTCTAATACATTTAAAATTGTTTTATTATGGAAATTTTCAAACTTACACAAATATAATGAGAATAAAATGATCAAAACCTATATATTCATCACCTGACTTGAACAATTATAAAAATTTTGCCATTCTTAGTAATTTTATAAGGTTTTCATCTCACTTCTCCCACCCATACACACACACATTTTTTTTTCCTACCCAATGTACCTATATGTAGTATAGGTACATGATATATAACCACAGATAAACTTTGAAGAAATTCATAACAAAATGTTAATTATGATAAATCCCTAAAGGATGTGGAAATATGGGTGATTTTACTTAAATATCATTTTCCTATTTTTCTAAAGTGAACATGTATTTAAATGTGTATAATTTTAATGCCTAAAAGGAAAGAACTCAAATGTAAAACAAAAAGTGAGCAGGTATTTTTGAATTCTACTTTTAGATGTTAAAAATATTTAGGGAAAAAAGTCTATATCAAGAATTTCTTATAAATGGCGGAGAGGAAGGATGTTGATATCCATTTACCCAATCTCCTAGATTTTCTACTGTTATAGTTCAGTGATGACCTACATCTACATATCAGCCAAATGCAATGTGTGAACCTCGACTCAACTGTAACTTGAACATCCAAACGCAAAAATACATTTCTTAGACAACAGGGGAAATTTGAACAGACCTATTATTAATTATATTAAGAATTTATTATTTATTCTTTTAACATGATAATGACATTTTATAATTGCATTTTTTAAAAGAAGTCCTTACCTGTTAGGAAATAAGATGACATCTGAGATTTGCCTTAGAATATTCCAGCCAAAAATAAAGAGGAGGAAGGTATGAAACGATTTATAAAACTATGACAACTATTAATGCTGGGTAATGGGTATGTATAAGTTTATTTTAAAGTTTAAAAAAAATGATGACCACACAGCACTGGTACATACTGAATCACAGAAAGATTTAATTTTGTCTAGTTTACTAAGGGTAAAAGATAGAAATACATTTATAAATAACAGATTTTTTTGAATTAAACAAATACTAATTTTAGTTTAAAGAAAATTATGAGAAGAGTAATTCAAATAAAATCTACTCTTAGTAGGGAAAATAAACAGCTGAATTATTGCAAATTAAAATCCCATTTTTACCGAAATGAAGTTTTAACTAAGCAGAGTAGATTACCACAATAACAATTTGAAAGAAGGATCAGCAATTGATAACAAGCACATTCCCTGAGCAAATAGCAAAGGACTGTAAAAATTAAGACTCAATTTGCTTCTCTGCCAATCTAAAGACCACAATTAAAATAGCAAAACTTTAGCTATTTATGTTTGTTTAGTGATTTAGCATTCATGTCAAAAATATCCTTGAACTACCTTGGCCTGCTCTGGCTCATAGCTTGCTGCAGCCTAGAAAATAATTTTCTTCCTTGAGGTTGCTGTGGGCCCTCTGCCATAGTGAGTGGGGTCACTCACAGCAGAGGCATTCTTCGTAGTTTATCAGCCAGCTGATATTTCGGAGGAATTAAAAAAGGCAAAAAGGCAACATATTAACACTCAAGCAGCAAATAAATGCAGATTACTGGGGAAAACAAATATACAAACAAACAAACAAAAATGGGAGTGGAGGTGGCTCAAGCCATTGGACACCTCCCTCCCACATGGGAGGTCCCGGGTTGCGCTCCTGTGCCTCCTAAAAAGAAGACACGCACACAGCAAACAGACAAAGACAGCAAGGGCAAAACAATGAGATGGGGGGTGGGAGGAGAAATAAATAAATAAAAACAAACCTTTAAAAAATAACAAAAACAACAAACCTGCCCTCTCACTCTCTTAACTTATTCAGTCTGTTTCCTCATTCTGTAAAATTCAGATAACTACCAACCTTGACAGATTATGATGATAATAGATAACATATACAAAATACATCCAGAAGAAGCATCGAGACAATATCTAGCACATAATTATGACCACAAAGATTCATTTCCCTTTAGGTTCTTTGCTCTTAACTGAAAAAGTGAACAAGCTTAATCTATTTTAAGAATAGATATTCCTAAATTAGGTGGTTATTTTTTTTAGGCTTAAGTCAGTAGTTCTTCATAAAAGGTGTATACCAGTGCTCATACTCTAAAAAGTGTCTCTGTTACCACAACAATGATGCGTTTAATTAGCATTCACACCAATGTGTGTGACTCTCTTAGCATTTGTGTCTAAACAAGCAGACCAGTTGAAGCACACTAGCCAAGGTACCCCAGCTGTTAGGTACAAAGGTAGAAGAAGACAGACAGAAGAAGAACCAAACCAAAACAGCCAGAGCAGGGAAGCTAGAGACCAACTGACAGAAAGAAATGGAAAAGGAGAAACAGAACATGGGTAGAGGGTGAGGTGGGGAAAGAGCAGGAGAGAGAGAGAAGAA
Source organism: Dasypus novemcinctus (assembly GCF_030445035.2). Classification (NCBI taxonomy): domain Eukaryota; kingdom Metazoa; phylum Chordata; class Mammalia; order Cingulata; family Dasypodidae; genus Dasypus; species Dasypus novemcinctus. The sequence goes on along the minus strand of NC_080676.1, from coordinate 3,286,758 downwards.
AGCAAGAGCAAGAGAAAACTAGAGATCAAGAGGAGAGTGAACACGAATGTGAGTGTAGAGTGAGCATGAGAATGTAAGACAGCAACAGAGAGCAAGAGAACAATAGACAGCATGAGTGAGTAAGAATCAGTGAGGAAACAAGAAGGCAAGCAAAGGGGCAGGCAAGCATGAAGACAGGAGAGTGGACATAAAAGTAGACGCACGCTGAGAGGCAGGAGAAGAGAGAGATGTTTGAGCTTGTCTAGATTCTCAAGTGGATAATTCCGTAAGTAGAGAAGGATATGCTCACTATACAAGAAAGAGAAGCGGGTCAGCAGAGAGCAGCTGAAAAAGACTGAATTGTACAGGAAACTGCATTAAGGTAGTTCAAATTTAACCTAAACCTTTATCTCTTTCATTACTTCTAAATGTTTTAAACCTACCTGAATTATCTCTGATTGTTCAGCCAGAGCCTTCCTTTGTGCCTCCAGAGAAGATACCTGTTGCTGATAAATCAAACGTTGCTTCTCCCAGTCCAGTGATTTCTGACGAAATTCCTGAAGAGGCAATTAAGGTTCTTAACTTGTAAGTGCTTCCCCTTGCTGTCACTACTTCCCATATTTACTTTTATTTTACTATTTCTCCAAGTCCCTGGGTACACATGTACCTTTCTCCACAGCAGGAATCCCATTACTCACTTATCTGATCTAACCACAGAGTAAAACTGAATTCCTTACATACTGTGCTTCCGTATATCTGTCTTTCTAAATTTAACACCCTAGTGGAGAAGAGCATGAAACACAGATGCTAAAGACTGGGTTCATGATTATTTTCATAGATTTGCTGCCCTCTAAGGGTTGTTATAATGTTCTAGTGATTTTTCAGAAAATTGATGATAAGAAAATTAAAATTTCAATATATGATTATAGGTATTCTGCTACCCAAATTCTTGATATCCAAACCTAGAAACTGAACAGATTTAAATAAATTTTCAGATAAATCTCTTGGGAGCCTAAACTCTTTTTTCTTTTAAACAAATCAATTGTATTAATAGATATTAACAAGGCATATGATTTACCCAAAGTGGAAAATCAATGGTATTTGCTATAATCACATAGCTGTGCATGCATCACTTCAACTATTATTACAGCATTTTCATTATTTCAATAATAATTAACAAAAAACAGATTTAAAAAAATAAGAAAATTCTTCACTTCTCAATCTCTCTATGCCTCTCTGGGGGCCTAATTCTTACTTCTCAGTATCCAAAATTCAGAAACCAAATAGATCCAGCTAACACAATATCTCTCTATATCCAAACTTTCATTATCTCAACAGAAAAAGTACAAAGACTGGAACTCCCAGGGAAATTTATACTAAATTTTAACAGATATTTGTAACCCAAAATCAAACAGTTAAAAGTAAGTGGTGGATCAAACAGCAAATCACATGATCAATAATATGCACCCTATGGTTATGAAAGTAGGGTAAGCTCGGGCTTTCTATCACTATCCTCTAGGACCCCCAACTTCAGACGTCTCAGGCTTCTTAGGGTATTATTAACAACCAGGTTTCTGCCATTCATTCGTTCAACCATTCTGCTTCGTGCCAGGTACAGTTCTAGGTGCTGGGGATACAACATTTGACAAAACACAAAAATCTTAGCCTCAGTCAATTGGAGGTGAGAGAAAAACACATTCATTGTCTATAAAGTACATTAGATGGTAATACTGGCTTTGAAGGAAAAATAGCATGGAGTGGTCAGAGAGTTGGGCTTGTAATTTTTAAAAGGGTTAGCCAGACCCCTTTAAATAACAGTTGAGTAAAAATCTATGGAGATGGGGGACAAATCCAAAATATACTGGTAAAGAGAATAGCTAGTACAAGGGCCTTGCAGCAGCAGCATTCTGGTGTATTAAGGAAGAATAAGGAGGCTGGTATGGCTGGAGTGGAATGACTATAAGGGAAATTGGGAGGAGACATGGCCAGAGAGTTAACGGGAACCAGAATGCATAGGCCATTAGGGTAACTTTGGCTATTAGGGAAAGCTACTGGAAGGTTTTTGTAAAGGAGATGCTATTATGTAATGCTACATTGTATCATAACCATTGTGTGTTTATGCTGAGAAAAGTCAAGGATGACTCCAATATTTTAGGCCTGAGCAAATTGAAGAATTGAGTTGCAATCAACTGAAAAAGGAATGAGTGATCTGGTGCTGAGATGGGGAAGAGTTAGGATCTTGTTTTTGAACATGTTAAGTTTAAGACAGCTTTAGGCATCCAAGAAGAGATGTGAAACAGGCAGCTAGAAATTACTCTGTGGCAAAGAGATGTCAAGACTAGATATTTAAATTTGAGAACTGTGAACATACACACTGTGTTTAAAGCTATGAGATTGAATGAGAGCTCACCAAGGGAGTGAAATTAAATAGAAAAAAAGAAGCAGTCCAATGACAGGACACTAGGGCATTCCAATGTTAAATAGTTGGAGAGGCAAAGGAGATTGAGAAAGAGTGACTAGTAAGGAAGGTAGAAATCCAGGGCAGTGTTTTGTTTTTGTTTTTGTTTTTGCTGTTGCTTTTGTGAAGCCAAGTCAAGAATTCTGGGGAGGAGGGAAAGCTAGTCATAGCTTTAAGCATGTGGAGGTCCTTGGTAACCTCCATGTAAACAGCTTATCAGAATGAGAAAGCAAGAGCCTCACTGGAGTAGGCACAAGAAAAAATGAAAGAAAAGGAATTGCAGACAAGTAAAGAGGCCTGAAGAAGTTGCTATAAAATGAAGGAGAAAAACGGGGAGGATAGGAAGTGAAGTCAAGAAAGGATACGTAAGGGGAGAAATCTGGAGTTTTGCCATGCAAATATGGAAGCAAGAGAAAGAAACAGGAATTGAAGTGAAATGTAAGGAAATTACTATGATGAAGAACCATGGAATCAAGACTGATAAGTGAGGACATGAGGTTGATGCGTAGTGGTGACAGAATCAACAGCTTTAAGGTCCGTCCTGGTAGGGTCAAATGATTACTGAGAGACAGGGACCTAAAGAGAGAGCGCTGAAGAGATATGGCAGTGAGAAAGTGAGGTACCTGAAAATGAAGTTGTGGGGTGCTACAGTATTGGTGATGACAAGACCCAAGGAACAACCATGGGAATAAGCGGTTGAGAAAGAGAGGATATAATTTGATATCAAATTATCTGTGGAAAAAAGAAGGCCAACAAACTCAAAGTCCAGAGTATAGGGATCCTTATAGATACTGAAATCCTCAAGAGTTAGGATAAGGGAAATGGAGAGAGTGACAATGAGCTGGGACCTCAAGTCTGTGAACCAGGGGACTAACTCAGGGTTCAGAAGATGACTACATCACGTAGGGGCAGCTGGTGGTATATATAGGCTGCTGACATGAAATTCAAAGGTGGGGTTTTTCCGGTAGAAAGAAGAGACTGGTAAGGTATTAGCAGTGAGGGGTTTCAGGGAAAAAAAGTTATGCCTGAAGAGGGCTGGAGTGAAAGTAGGATCTCTATAGTCCTCTGATTCTAAGCTATTCAAATGTACAAAATATTGAGATGTAAAAGAATATTCAACACAGAAATTAAAATTCTATGGAGTAATAATATACAGGTATTTGTGGGTAACAGGTTGTGCTGAGTAGAAAAGTAGTAAAATCATACAAAGATATTGAACAATGATTCTCGAATTAGAATCTTGTAGGAAAGCTGTATAAAATGTAGATTCCTAGATCTCATACCATACTACTGGATCAAATCTCCGAAAGCCTAAAGAGTACCCTGGGTGATTCTTATTTATACTGGAGAACTGCTAGTGCAGACAGAGTGTAAACAGAGGAGAAGAATTTCAGATTCAAGGTGAAAAGATTGACAGCCTTCATCTACTCTTTACAATTATGACTTAACACCTCCCCATAAGTCCTCCAGGAAATCAATAAACAATAACCATGGAGTTACTAAGTCCTCAAAAAAGGAAGTAAATGGCTTAATGTTTAAAAGGAACCTGAGGATAAACAATCTGATATACAGAGTACTCTGTACAAAAAAATTGTCCTGTCCTTTTCAACATGTACTAAGGCCCTATTCTTTTGCATGCTTGGAATACAATGACAAACAAGGCAAGGACAGTGCCCATGGAGGAATGCTGTTAACTGGGATCAATATTTCTCAATGGAGGAGATACTGGCATGGCAGGTGAGATGATCCCTCCTGAATGAGACAGTCCCAGGAGTTTAGTGTTCCTGCTCCCTACCCCTTAAATAACAGCTGCCCCTTCAGTCATTCTGACAACCAGAAAAATGTCTCCATATCTTTCCAAATGCCCTCTAAGGGAACTACTGATACTAAACCCTGTGAATCACAGGGAATCAGATGATGGTAGGATGTACTGAGGATCACCCATCCATCTTTGAAATAGCTCAGTGGCAGTTCTGGAGATGACAGAAAAATTGGTTTCAGGAAATAGCACTATTAGAAACTGCACTTTCCTACGTAAAGGCTGACCACCACTATGAACAAATTATTACTATGAACATACCTCTATTTTTCCAGTTAACCTCTCAATTTCAGATCGATCCTCCCTGTGATTTTTGGTGCTTCCTCTTGAGTCCCTTATTTGCTTTTTCTGTAGCTTTTCATAGCTTCTCTTCAGTCTGCCTAACTGTAAAGATAGTTACTTCTATATTTACAATTTAAGAATTTGTAAACAGTGGTGGTGGGACAAACTGGTATTATGAAAACAAGAGCCGGTACTAAATAGTACTATTAAAATTAGATTAAGAACATGTTAGATTTGCAAATGAAAATACCAAACAAAACTAAAAAAATGCATATGGGAAATAAGCACTAGCAAAGAAATATATTAAGTCAAAAATATAAAAGGAAAAAATACTTGTTAAAACTTATTTTTATTATAACAGTCTTGTTATAATAAACATCTACCACACAGAATCATACACACAGAGAAAATAAAAATCTTTTTCTTCCCTATAGGCATATGGTTCTCAAGCCATTCTCCTACGGAACACTGGTATTCAATAAGCAGGAAAGAAGTACTTTGGAATTAAAATAAAAGCAGTTTTTCCCCAAACCTGAATAATAAAATTGAGTTAAAGGTAAGATTTACTTATTTTAGAGTTTATAATACCAAAAGCCTTTTTTTAAACCTTTGGAGCTTCATTATTTAAAATGTAGTAAATGATTTAATTCAAAAGTTAAAATATTAAATATAATATTTGTGTTGCTATTCATAGTATTATTAAAAAATGGATCTATTTCTTTCAAGTACTCAACCAAGAAGCACATTTTAGAATCCATGCTCTAAGTAGTATCAAACATATAATTAAGCAAGAGTCTATGCCTGGATTCAAGAAGAGAGAAATAAATTTTCACTCCATATCTCCCATGCAATATATACTTCCCACTTTATGAAACTGATTTGTTAACAAAATTCTTATGGGTTAAAAAGACATAATTATACAACATATAAGAGAATTAAAATCTTACTTCTTCATGTAGTTTCTTCAACTCCTGTTTATATTCCATGGCCATTTCTTGCTTGACCTTCTCATGTTTTTCTACCTGCTCACGTAACATTCCAACCTAAAAACAGATAGGTGGGAGTATTTTTCATTATTAGCACTGAAACAATATTCCTGAGGGATAAAATAGGAAGTAACTTTTGTATTCAATTGTAAATACAACTCAAATGTCTACATATAATACCCTACTTCTCAGGAAATCAAATATCTAGTTACTTTAATCATCCAAAAACACTGCCAAAAAATGGAGAACAAACAACTGCTGCAGAACAAACAAACAAACAAACAGAAACACCTCATGAAAAAATTTGGAAGAGATATAAAGTTATAAGAACCTTGGAAACTAAGAATACTGAACAAAAATTTACCAGACCTCAAGAATAATTTCCACACACCAAAGTGCTGAATAATAATGTTCAACAGGAAGACAATAGCAAGATTGTACATGCTTTACCATTTGCCCTACTTCAGAGAAATAAGTTCTACCAACCAGAGTACAGAAGTCATCCTAACCCATTTGTCAGTGGTTTCCTATCAGCCCCAGCTATACATGCCAGCCCTCAACTCCATCAGTATTGCTCTCTGTCTTTTTGATAACCAGTTAGAACTTCATCCATTGATAACCTGGAGTGGGGTGGAGTAGGTATGGAACAAGGGACAGGAGGCAGTAACCTCAGTATGGAAATCACAATATTAAATACTAGAAATATAATTTTTTTTAAACTAGAAATATACTTCTTTTAAGAATAAGAAGGTGATGGAATAGAAAAATGCTGGTAGGATTTTTGGAAACTTAAAAATTGATTCTTAAGTTTGAACTAGAAGAATGGATAAATCTAGCCAACAAAATGAAAAAGATAAAACTCCACTTAAAAAAAAAAGATCTAAGTTAATGTTTACTGGCTTTCTTAATGGAGGGGAACTTTCTGGGCTTAAAACTAATGGAAAAGTCTTTTAAAAATGATAGATTTGACTATGTAAAAACATAAATTTTCTGTATTTTTTTAAAATCCCATGAACAAAACTAAAAGACAAAAAAAATGAGAAAAATTTACAAAAATATATCAAAGGGGCTTTAATCATTAGTATAAAAAACTCTTACAAATACAAATCAAATTTTTAAAAACTGTTAAACATTCAATAAAAAATAACTCAAGAAGAAAAATAATTTCCATAAAAACATAAATACCCAATAGTATATGAAAAAGGTCTTCATTAACACCACTAGGGGAAGAAAATTTAAACCCAGTGGCATTTAATAGCTATAAAATTGGCAAAGATTTTAATAAAATAACACTCATATGGGGCAATTATTCTGAGTCAGAGACCTATAAAGTATTTGAAGAAATACAAAGCACAATAATCTTTCTAGTAAGCAACCCTAAAGTATTTTTAACGTTGACCTAGTAATTTCACTCCTAGGGATCCAAGTTAAGAAAATAAATGTAGATGTTAAAAAAAAAAAAAAATTGTTCACACACATGCTGTTGTCTTATAAAAGCTGAAAAAAAATTGGAAGCAATGTTGAAATGTTTAAAAATAAGGATATTTTTAATGAATAGTGATACACTATGCAAACATTATAATGTTTCTGAAGTTAACATGCAAAATGTTTACCAATTGTAAAAACATAAGGATATCTTTAAAAACCCACTAAAATCCCAATTACGTGAAAGATTTTTACAGCTTAAAGAAAATATAAAAAATGTTAATACTTGTTATTTGTAGCTCATGGTATTATAGGTTATCCTATTTTCTTCTTCCTACTCTGTCTTTTTCAAATTTTCTCCAATGGCTATTGCTTTCATAAGTGGGGGGGGGGGGCGGGGGGAGGTGGTTTTAAAAAAAGGAAAAAAAAAAAAAACAACTGACCGTAAGCCTACCTACTTAGCTTTGCTAAAGATCTTGAGGACTCATCTGCTTCTTTAGGACAAGTTAAATGTCATAGTTATTCACATTACCTAGCTTAGGACCTATTAAAAGATGCAAAATTAGAAAGTAAAGAGAATATAGGTAGTAGAGGCAAACATGCTGACCAGCAGAAATAAGCATCAGCTTTTGGAAAAGACAGAGAAAGAAAGAAAGAAAGAAAGCAGCAGCATATTACCTAGAAGGAGACCCCTAGATCCATGCTACCTTAGACTTGAAGACAAACTTCATCACTGAGTGGTAACTGTTATTCCTAATAAAGATAACAAGACACCATTATATTTCATACCCACCCCTATACCCTCCTACTCCTAACACAAGTACAAGCCCCCTCACATACACAATAAGATTATATCTGGCAAGACTGGCCTTCAAAAATTAGGGAGTGAATATGACATTCCCAGATTTTTTTTAAAAAGGCTGAGGTAATTTGCCACCACTAGACCTGCCCTACAAGCAGAGAGAAGGGCATGGACACTAGACAGTGGTTCAAAGCCATGGAGAGATAGAAAGACCTCCAGTAAAGGTAACCGTGAGTACTTACAAATGCCAGTATAATTGTTTTGTCTTTTTTGGTATGTACGCTACATTTTACTTCTTTTAAAGGTTCTAAAATGCAAATTCATAAAAAAGTAATGATATATGTATGGCTTTGGACATACAATGTAAAAGACATAATTTATAATTTGTACAGAGTACAGAAAAAGGTGGGGGGACAGAAGGATACAGAAACACTGTGTATGCTTGTGAGGTTAAACTGGTATGAAATCAAACAAGAGTGTCATAGATTGAGGATGTTAAATTTAAGACTCATGATAACCACAAAGAAAATATATGAAAAATACATACAGAAAGAAATGAGAGGGGCTAAAAATGTTTAAAAAAAAGAGTCAAGTAAATATGAGAGTAGGCATCAACAAAAGATCTGAGGGACAGAAAAGGTATAAGACTGACCAAATAGCAAAACGGTAGAAGAAAGTCCTTCATTATCAGCAGTGACTTTAAATGTAAATGGATTAAACTCTCCAGTCAAAAGGCAAACATAGGCAGAATGGATTAAAAAGCATGACCCACAGACAGGGCCTACTGGGGCTGAGGAGGCAGCCGGATATGCCCTCCACCTCCCTTTACCCACTAGGGTAAATTAAATTTCTTTTTATCTCTTTTTAAAATAGCTTTATTGAGATATAATTCATACACCATACAATTTACCCACTTAAAGTGCACCATTCAACAGATTTTAATATACTCACAGATAGGTGCAACCATCACCACTGTTGATTTCAGAACACTTTTATCATCCCCAGAGGAAACCCCATACCCTGTAGGTATCACCTCCCAGTCCTCCCCCCCAATACACTACCATCAATCTGCCCTCTTCTCTACAGATCTGTCTATTCTATTTCATGGGATGGAATTACAAAATGTGTGGTCCTTTGTGTGTGGCTTCCTTCACTAGGCTGATGGTTTTGAGGATCATCCATGTTGTCACATGCATCAGAACTTCATTCCTTTTTATGGCTGAATGATATTACACTGTGTGGCTAGATCATGACAATGGAGGAACACAGGTAGTTTCCTCCTTTTGGGATTGTGCACGATGCTGTGATGAACATCTGTATACAAGTTTTTGTGTACAGAAGTGTTTTCATTTCTCTTGGATATATATACCAAGGAGTGGATAAATTTCTTAATAATAGATGAAAAAATTAAATAATGAAGGAATATTCATTTCTTCTCATTAGATCATCAAAATGCTGCAAATAAGGCATGTCTGCCACGCAAGCATTGATGGACTTCCTTCCAGATCTTTGTATGTCTGTGGCATATGAACAAATGCAAACCCATGTATAACAAATATAAAGAGTATTGTGTTTTAACAGAGATCAGACTGCCACCTAGGGATCCTCCTGCAACTTGACTTCATTCAATGTCTTGGAGTGAAATCCATATTGATCCATATAGACCAGGGTTTCTCAACCTCGGCAACATTGATACTTGGGGTCAGTTTGTTCTCTGCAGTGGGGATGTTGCAAGATGTTTAACAGATTGGTCTCTACTCACTAGATGTCAACAGCACACCCTACTTCCTGTCAGGACAGCCAAAACTGTCTCCAGACATCCTCAAATGCCCCCTGGGGAAAACCACCTTCAGTTGACTGCTATGGAGCCACCTCATTTTTATAAAAGCAGTTCAATATACAATTTATGAATATGTGCAGTGTGTATTTAGCTGTTCCCCTCTTCTAGACACCTTAATTCTTCCACTTTTTCACCCTTAATAAGAATCGTGCATTACACATCCTTGTATATCTTTTCACTGCACAAAGACAATTTGTATTTAATTCAAATACAAATTAAGTAGAAGGATGCTCAAGCTTTAGGAAATGTGATTTTTAAATTTCAAGAAAAATTGCCAAATTAAACTCATCTGATTGTGCTAATTTATGCTATCTCTACCTGTGTTGGAGGCTATATTTCCCCACACTCTCATTAACACTTGATGGTGTGAAACTTAATTTTTGCCAATATGGTTGCCAAATGGTATCCTGCTATTGCTTTAACTGGTATTTCTCTAATTACTAGGGAGGCTGAAAATCTGTTTTCCTATTTGCAAAATGCCTGTTCAAAAGCCTTCCCCATTTTTCTACTGGATTGTAGTGTTCTTGTTGATTTGCAGGCTTTTTTTTTTTGTTTCTTTTGTTTTGTTTGCCTTAATGCCTTTTCTATCAGAACCATTCACCTTGGTTTCTTCTAATACTTTTATACTATAGGGTTGGGGTGAAAATATATATATACTGCCTACAGGTCACCTGCCTATTTTTATAAATAAAGCTTTACTGACACGCAAATGAAAAACACACAAAACAACCATGACCCAACTATATGCTGTTTACAAGAGACTCACCTTAAATTCAGAGAGACAGTGAGGCTTGGTTGTCACTGTGGGCCCTGAGGAGAGGGGGAGAGAATAGAATAGATGGAAGCAGGGTAACTGGGGGGCAATGGAAGTGTTCCTTCCACAAGATTGTGCACTAATGGATATAGGAGATGCTAACTTCACCAAAAATGTTTAAAAGTCTATAGGCTAAAATGCAAACCATAATGTAACTAATAATTTAGAAAACTGTGCAGTCTAAAATATAAATCATAATGTAAACCAAAATGGAACCATGTTTGGTAGCTAGGTTTCAATATCTGATATTAGCTGCAGCAAATATAACATGAACATATAAAAAGATCATTGCTGGGAAAGGGGAAAAAGGGTTTGATGTTGGATATATGGGAGTTCCCTATATTGTATATGTGACTTTACTGTGATCTAAAACTTTTTTGAAGACAAAATTAAAAATTAAAAAAAAGGATGTAGACAATGAGGAAGAAATGAAAGAAATTGCCTTGCCAGGGTACATACAGGGCAACACCTATTATAGTGATAAAAGGCAAAACATCAAAAACAAAGTTTTATGATATTTTTCTTTTTTTAATACCCCAATTTATTTTTACTTTATTTTAGTTTTTCTAAATTAGTATGTGTTCTATATCTACTCTTTAAACCCATCATTACCATTTCATTTTCCTATTAATTGAATTTGGCAATACAATAGGCTTCATTTTTTAAGGTGTTTTGGACCACAGAGGGGTTCAACTATGGCAGGGGAGGACTGCTGGTGTGGGGTGTTAACTGATGGGGGACACATGGTTGAGAGGGAGTTATCCAGGGCATGTATATAGGGTACATAAAATGTTCAGATATTCATTGTATATTTTCATAGTAGTTACAGTTACAAATGACAGCTGAGGGAGTGCTGAGTTCCTAGCCAGGGGAGCTATGTCACATTCCCCAATAGAAGAGCAACAATCCCCAAAGAGCAAGGATAAAGACCAGTGAAGGATGGTCCAATAATGAGCCCTTGATACTGATGACCATGCTTATCAATCTATGTGCCCGAAATTTCAACTAGGCCTAGAGCTAGAGGGTGCCTAAGAATCACCTCCTGAGAGCCTCCATGTTGCTCAAATGTGGCCACTCTCTAATTCAAGCTCAGCATGTAAATGCATTACCTTCCCCCCATCATGGGACATGACTACTGGGGATGAGCCTCCCTGGCACCGAGGGATTACTACCAATCTCTAATTGGTGATTCAACCAGAAAAAGACCTTGAATACAAAGAGGAAATTGTAAAGACAAATGACTTTATATGGCTAAGAGTCTTCAAAAAAGAGTCAGGAGGTCATCAGAGGGGTCGCGCTTATGCAAGTCTCAGCAGGATCCCAGAGATAACCAAAGTAGACACAACCCCAGGTACTGGTGCTCTGAGGGCTACGGAGACACACAGGTTCTATGGTCATGGCAGATGGCTCTGGAGTTCAGTGCCTTGCCAGTGGGCCCTACTTTGGAATTTGTGTTTCTGAGTGTGACGGAGTTGGACTCAGATGTGACTTTTCTACACATGCCTCTTCTGTCACTTTTACTGAACCTGTGGTTGGTGCTGGGGTTGGTGTATACTCAGGAGACTTGAATCTCTGGACTGGCCATGTGCTAGCTGGGCCCTGAGCCTCAGCAGAGTTGCAACTCCTACTCTCCAGTTCGTTGAACTGACCCAAGTCAGCTAACAGGAAATGCTACTATTTCAGCTACTGATTGGTAGACTCAGCTGGCTAAGGCATAACCCTGGGAATAGCTGGGGTATGAATCTGTCCAAGTTGGAAAGAGGCCAATGGCTGCCATTTTGACTCCACCCCCAGCCTGAGGGGAGGTGGGGCTGACTGAAAATCATAGTGATGGGAGAAACCAGTTTCTTTCACCCAGATCAGACACAGCCCTAGCCTAGGCTTCAGCCCTGCCTCTGGCAGAGAGGAGGCTGGCAGACCCTGCACCAGCCTATCCAGATAATTGCAGGTACTTTTGGCTGGCACAGACTGAGTAATCGGAAGTCTACGGAGCAACTGCCGTCATCTTGGACTCGTACTGCATTGACTGCTGCCCACACCTGCAGCTCCATCCCTGCCCCCAGCAGGGGAGAAAGGGACATGAAGCTTCACCAATTTCTCTGGGCAACTACAGTCTAGGCCTGCATGACTTGGATCATTCCACACAGCTGTGACTTTGTCCCTACCCCTGGCAAAGGAAAAAGTTGGAAGAAGCTTCCTTGGTCCCTGGCGCAATGAAGGCAGCTTGAGCCTCCACAGCTTATAGCACCAATTACAACCTTGGCTCCTACTGCACAATCAGCAATGGAGAAAGGACAAGAAGCCCTAAACTAAAGAGAAAAACTGCACCCAGAATAAATACTCTAGTAAGCCAGATGCCAAGACACCAACAAAAAATTACAATCCACACCAAGAAACAGGAAGCTTGCTCACTTAAAGGAACAAGATAAGCCTCCAGATGACATAAAGGAGTTGAGACAACTAATCATAGATGTTCAATAAACTCAATGAGATAGCTAAAGAGATTAAGGATATTAAGAAGACACTAGATGAGAACAAAGAAGAATCTGAAAGCATACATCAAAAAATAGCAGACCTTATGGGCATGAAAGGTACAATAAATGAAATTTTAAAAACACTGGAATCATGTAATAGCAGATTTGAGGAGGCAGAAGAAAGGACTGGTGAGCTTGAAGAAATGGCCTCTGAAAGTGAACATACAAAAGAACAGATGAAGAAAAGAATGGAAAAAATTGAACAAGGTCTCAGGGAACTAAATGACAGCAAAAGGCATGCAAACATACGTGTCACAGGTGTCCCAGGAGAAGGGAAAAGGGGCAGAAGGAATATTTGAAAAAATAATGGTAGAAAATTTCCCAACCCTATTGAAGGATATAGGCATCCATGTCCAAGAAGCACAACATACTCCCATCCAAAAAAATCAGAATAGATCAACTCAGAGACACATACCCATCAGAATGTCAACTGCCAAAAAGAAAGAGAGAATTCTGAGAACAGCAAGAGAAAAGCAATGCATAACATATAAGGGATACCCAATAAGATTAAGTGCTGACTTTTTACCAGAAATCATGGAGGCAAGAAGACAGCTGTCTGATATATTTAAGATACCACAAGAGAAAAACTTCCAGCCAAGAATCTTATATCCAGCAAGACTGTCTTTCAAAAACGAGGGCAAGATTAGAATATTCATAGATAAACAGAATCTAAGAGAATTTCTAAGCAAGAGACCAGATTTTCTGGAAATACTAAAGGATGTGCTAGAGCCTGAAAAGAAAGGAGAGAGAGGCCTGGAAGAGAGTCTAGAAATGATGATTATATCAATAAAAGTAACAAAGTATCAAAAGAGTGGTGAAAATAAAATGTGACAGATAAAACTCAAATAGTCAGGAATAATTTTAACCAATGATGTAAAGCACTTGTATTCAGAAAACTGCAAGTCAATGTTAAAACAAATCAAAAAAGGCCTAAATAACTGGAAGAACATTCCATGCTCATGGATTGGGAGACTAAATATCAATACGATGTCAATTCTACTCAAATTGATACACAGATTCAATGCAATCCTGACAAAAATTCCACCAACATTAAAACAAAATTGAAAACATGATCATCAAATTTATTTGGAGGGGTAAGGGTCCCAAATAGCCAGAAACACCATAAAAAGGAAAAAGCAAACTCTTGTCTCCAGACTTTAAATCCTATTACCTAGCTATAGCGGTAAAAACAGCATGGTACTGGCATAAAGACAGATACATAGACCATAGGAACCATGGTTCAGAAACAGACCCTCACATGTTTGGTCAAGTGATTGTTGATTAGTTTGTCGAACCCACACAGCTCAGGCAGAACAGTCCATTCAACAAATGGTGCTGAAAAAATTGGGTATCCATAGCTGAAAGAAGGAAAGAGGACCCTATCTCACACCTTATCCAAAAATTAACTCAAAATCAATCAAAAACCTAAAAATAAAAGCAAGAACCATAAAGCTTCTGGAAGAAACTGTAGGAAAATATCTTCAAGACCTGGTAGGTAGTGGATTATTAAAGGAGATAATAGGAGGGCTAAGATGGACAACTGATGTTTAATGTATATAGAAGTTTTAATTAGCTTTACTGTAAAAGTGTGGAAATGTATAGAGTGGATTTTAACATATAGTGAGTAACAGCTAGTTTATAAATGGGGATGTGGCTGAAAATGGTAGTCTAGGTATGTAAATGCCAACTGGCAGAATGCTAGAGAATAATCTAGGAACTGAATAGCACAGTAAACCAAGAGGTGGATGAGAATTGTGGTTGATGGTACAGATGCAAGAGTGTCCTTTGTGAGATAGAGCAAATGTACATCACTACTGCAGAGTGTTGGGAATGTGAAGAAGCATTGGAAAATACAGCTGGAGTGATCTATGGACTGAGGTTAGCAGTAATAATATATATTCTTGCATCTATGAGAAAGATATACTGTGTTGATAATGAGGCAGTATGGAAAATGTGAGCCAAATGTACACTATAGACCATCAGATGGTATGATCTGTAGCAAATGTTCCACCACAGTGTGGTGTGTTGATGGAGTGGTGTTGTTTGGGAATTCTGCACATGTGCATGATTGTTTTATAAGTTTACAACTTCTGTCACAAAAAATATATTTAAAAAATAACAATAGGGTGGGTTGGGGGAAAAATACACCAAATGTAAGATAAGGACTATGATTAGTAGTAAGATTTTGACAATATTTTTTCATAATTTGTAACAAACGTCTCACGAGAATATAAGGTGTTGGCGGACGGTTGATGTATGGGACCCCTGTATGATGTTATGCAGTTTGCTTTGTAAGTTCACAACTTTTACTATACACTTAATTGTTTATGTATGTTCATAAATAAATGATATAAAGATAAGAATAATAGAGTTGGTTGGGGGAAAAGTACTTTGGTTAGTAGTAATATTTTGACAACGCTCTTTAATCATTAGTTAAAAAGGTTTAACAACAATGCAAGTTATTGGTGGTAGGGTGAGTTACGCGAGTCCTGTATGATGTTGTATATGTTTGTTTTGTAAGTTCACAACTATTATTATACACTTATTATTTATGTATGTTTATGTATGAGTGATATACTTCAATAAATCAACTTTTTAAAAATATCACATGGTCTTAATTCAGTAAGTCTTATTGTCTGGTAGTTTAACACCTACAACTTCGTTTATCTTCATTAAAATTGTCTTGGCTACTTACATATAAATTTGAGAATCAAGCTTTTCATTTTTCACTAAAAAATATGCTAGAGTTTTGATTGGGAAAACACTGAATCTATAGATCAGTTTCAGTGGAACAAATACCTTAAAATATTGAGCCTTCCTATCCAGCAACACTGACTATCCCTCCTTTTATTTCCATTTTTTTTCATTTTTATCTATACTTTAAAGCTTTCTTGCACATATTTCACTGAATTTAACATATTGGGTGCTTTTTTTGTTACTCTTATCAATGGTATCTTTTGAAAATTTCATTTTTAATTGCTCATTGCTGGTATAGAAGATACAGTTAAGTCATGTATATTAACCTTAAAGTCAACAACTCTGCTAAATCCACTTAAAAATTCTAACAATTTGTAGATTCTTGGGGTTTTCTATATATGCAATAAAGTCATATGCTAATAACTGCAGTGGTATTTATTTCTAATCTTTAAATATTTTATTTTTCCTGATTTATAAACTTAGTTAAACATCCACAATAATGAAGGGGGGGGGGACAGGTAATACTAGGCATGCTTATCTCATTCACAATCTCTGAAGGAAAGTTTTTATTGTTTTACCAGTAATGTTACTTGCTATGTGCTTTTTGTATACCCTTTATCAGATTAAGGAACTCCAGTTTATTACTAGTTTGCTAATAGGTTTTTGTTTTGTTTTGTTTTGTTTTTACCATAAATGGAGGTTGAATTTTATTAAGTCTTTTTCCTGAATCATTTGGGATAATTGTAGGTTTTTTTCCTCTGATAATGTAATATGTTATACTGATTGATTTATAAACATTAAACCAATTTTGCATGCCTAGAATAAAACTAATTAGGTTATGGTGTAATATCCTTTTTATATATTGGTAGATTCAATTGGCTATTATTTTCTTAAACATTTTAGCATTCATGTTCGTGAAATTGGCATCTAATTTTCCTTTTCACTTATGTCCTTGTTAGGTTTTGAAATCAAGGTTAATGCTTCATAGAAGGAGCTAGGAAAGTGTACCCTTTTTTTTTCTATTCTCTGGAATACACTGTACAAGACTGATGCTTTTAACTCCTTAAAATAACTAGTAAAATTTACCACTGATGCTAACTGAGTCTGGGAGATTCTCTATGAGAAGGTTTTTCAGTAACAGATTGGATTTCTTTAATGAAGTACCATCCACAGGTTTCAACCTTATTTGTGTGCTGTTTTCCTAGAAATTTTTCCATTACAATTAAATATTCATTTTTAGTATAAAGTCACTCCTAATACCTTCTTATATCCTTTGTACTTTCCTAAAGATCTGTAACAATGTCCTTGTTTTAATTGCTAACAGTTATTTTTTTCTCTCTTTTTTCTTGATGAGTATTACCAGTGATAATTTTTTTTTCAAAAGACCAATTATGGCTTTGATCATCTTCTCTTACACATTTATTTTTTATTTTGACTTCATGAATTTCTGCACCTTTCTCAGTTTCATTGTGCTGTGACTTTTATAATTTTTGGAAATGGATGCTTAGATCACTGAATTTCAGTCCTTCTTACTTGCTACCCATCTTTATAGTTTTATCTTTATATTTATACGTATTTATTTATAAAATTCTTCCTTGGCACTGTATTAGCTGCATCACACAAGTTTTCATATGTGGCATGTTCATTAGCATTTGGCCCAAAATATTTTCCAATTTCCACTGTGTTTTCCTCTTAACCCATGGGTTATTTAAAAGTATACTGCTTAATTTCAAAGCATTTGGGGATTTTCTAGCTTTTTTAGTAATTGATTTCTTAGTTTAAATACACTATTGTCAGAAAACATGTGATTTCAATCCTTTGAAATGCACTGACACCTGCTTTGTGGCAGCAGCGGTGAATGTTCACTGTTCACTTGAAAAGAATGCATATTATGCAGTCATTAGGTAAAAGTTCAACATAAGTTAATTAGTTCAAGTTTTTAATTTTGATCAAATCCTCACCTTACCTATTTGTTGTCTTCTTGTTTCTTCAATTATTAAGGGAGTTGTGTTAAAGTCTCCCATAATTACTGTGAATTTAATTTTCCCTTCGAATTCTGTCAATTTTTGCTTTACATATTTTAAAAGGTATGTTATTAAGTACTTACAAATTTAGTATTATTAAAGCAAATCTGGTGATCGACCTGTCATCATTTTTAAGTTTTCCTTTACCTCTATTTTTATTTCCTATATCCCTAGTATATTTTGGTCTTAATGTTTACTCTGTCTGATGTTACTGTAGTTACACCAGCTTTCTTTTGGATGTGTTCTCATAGTATATTATTTTCCAAAAGCTTATTTCCAAGGTTTTTTTCTTTTCTTAGTGTGCATTCTTTGGGTTTATCAAACTCTTCTTTTCCTAACCTCTTGAGATGAATTATTTTCATTATTCTCATTATTTTCAGCTGTTCTTCTTTGATCATATATGCATCTATGGCTATAAATTTCCCTGTGAGCTACTTTATCTTCACCCTACAAGTTCTGATGGTAATTTTTTTTCATTATCTCTCAATTCAATGTATTTTCTTATTTCCACTGTGATTTCTTCTTTGACCCATTAGTTATTTAGAGCTTTAGGTCTACACTTTCAAGCACATGAAGATTTTCCAGTTATATTTTCCAAACTTGATTCCATTATGCTCAGAAAAAGATACTCTCTGATTCGAGCCATTAAATTATGTTGAGATTTAGTTTATGGCCTAGCATATGGTGAATTTTGTATACGCTGCGGTTTTGGCGTAAAATGTTTTATATACGTGTATATCACATGATATATATATATATCAATTAGGTCAAGCATGATGCTCATGTTGCTCAAATCTATAACCTTACAGATGTATGTCTCTTGTTCCATCAGTCAATTACTAAGAGAAGTACTAAAATCCCCAGCTGTAACTGTGCTTCATCTATTTCTCCTTGTAGTTCTGTCAGTTTATGCATATCAATGAGGGAGAGAAAAATTTCTTTGACTATTTTATTAGATACTTACAAATTTAGATTTTTGTTTGAGTTCCTCAGAAATATAGCCTGAGACATAGACTTCAGGGCAGGTAATTTACTTGAAGGTGATCCCAGAAAGCTTCATGACGGAACAGGGAGAGCAAAACAGGGAAGAAAGGAAAGCCAGCACAGTGTGTGTTGTTGAGCCGATTACTGCAGTAAGCAACCAGGGCTGAATTCCACTGCAGACCCACCCAAGAACTGAACAGAATGTGTCTCTTGGAGGTATGGGAAGCTGGGGAATTAATCTACCAATTCCAAATCCTCCACTGTTTGAGGATTACCCTGGGAGTGTTAACTCCTCAATACTTCCAGATTTCATATCACCAGCTTCCCAGGATTGCAAAGAGAAAGCTATCGTGATAAGGGATGCTGGCATTGTGCAGAGCTGACTATAATAGCTAAGATAATACAAAGAGGCCAATTTGGTATTGGGCACAAAAAAAAAAAAATGTTTGCTACAGTTACATGTCCTGAAATTTCATATTTTATCACTATGAAATGTTCTTTATCATCTTTAGAAATGCTCTTTGTTTCAAGTACATTTTTTTCTGATATGAATATAGTTACACCATCTTTCCATTCAAAGTATTTGTATAACTTTTTATTTTACCTTTTACTTTTTGATCTGGCTGTATCTTTATAAAGAGCATATAGCCAGGTTTAATTATTTTTATCCCACTGGACAATTTTTACCTATTAATTAGGCCTTTTAATCCATTTACATTTAAAAGATGTATTTGGATTTAAACTTACTAAGTACAAATAGCACTTAGTAAGATGATAGATTTATGTTCCTTTTTTCCTCTCCTTTCTTGACTTCTTTGGGACTGATTACTTTTCATCATTCTATTTTTCTTATTCTATTACCTTGCAAGATATATACTCTTTTAACACATATCTTTAATGGTTCCCTTAAGATTAAAGAAGAGATTTGTGACTTAAAGTCTAATGTTAATTAGTAGTTTTATTTCTTCCCAAACAACCTAGATATTTTAAAAATACTTTAATTCCATTTGCTCCAAAACCTGTGTTAAATGTCTATTTTAATTCTATATTTAAGTTAAATTAAAAAACTATAATTACTGTTGCTTTATATAATCAATAATCATTTCAATTTATCTACATATTTACTGCTGCTTCATGCATCTTTTGAACTGGGATCAATTTTCTTCTCCCTGAAGAAGATTCTTCAGTATTTCTTTAGTGAAGAGTTACTAGTGACAAATTCTCTCAATTTTTGTTGATCTGAAAATGTCTTTATTTCACCTTTATTCTGGGTATAGAATTCTTGTTCAGCAGTTTTATTCTTTCTTATAAACATCATTCTTCTATATATGGATTTCACTATTTCAGCTAAGAAGTTAGCTATTAGTAATTGTTTTCCTTTGTAGGTAATATGTCTTTTTTCTCTGATTGCTTTCCAGATTTTCTCCTAGGTAAATATTTCTTTTTATTTATCTTGTTTAAGATTCTTGTATTTCATAAATATGTGGTACTCCTTTCTTTTGGCAAAATCTCAGCTAATATCTCTTCAAATATTGTTTCTTCCCATTCTTTCTCTCTTCTCACCTTCTGGGACCCCAAAAACACATTTTGGACCTTCGCTCTATCTTCTCTTTTCCTATTTTCTCTTCTATATTTTCTATCATTTGTCTGTGCTTTATTCTAGATATTTCCTTCTGTCCTATCTTCTAGTTAACCAATCTCTTAGTCTTTAAGATCTTAGTTGAAGTGATTCTAATTTTCAATTCTAGAATTTCCACTTGATTCCTTTTTTAACAGTCTGATTCTTTCCTGAAGCACTCAATCTTATTTTTTATCTCCTTGAACAAAGTAAACATAGTTATCTTAAAGTCTGAGCATGATAATGCCAATATCTAGATTTGCCATGGATCTGTTTCTATCTTTTAGTACTTCTTTTTTTCATTTTGTTGTGTTGCCTAGGATTACTTTATGAGTGTGTGCCAAGCATTGTATTTGCAAAATTATTTGAATAAATAATTTAAAATGCTGCGTGGTGTTTCTTTCTTTGGAGAAGATTTAAATTTATTTCCTGGGAATCGCTAGCACTTTGGAGATGCCTGGGGACAGTATCACTCTAGAATTACCTTAAATTAGTTTCAAAGATTTAGATGTTTGAAGCTAAGTGGCAGTCTTAAGATGGCCTATTCTGCATCTGGTCCATCCTAATTCGTAGTGTATAGCTTTTCAGGGTCCCCACCCAAAGTGAGGAGGTTTAGAGCTACCCTACATGTCAAAACCTTTATACCCCTAACTCCTTCAAAGCATCAAAACCCACTTGACTTTTCACCTTCTCAGTGATCTCCCCTGGTTTCATCAAATAATGGCCCCAAACCTTGGGCTCAGTTCCCTGGGCCTCGATCCTAGTCCAGACTGTGGCCTAGTATTTCTTCATTATCTTGTTACTATGCTACTTTGAGCAGATTTTTTAAAAAAATTGTTGCCTTCAGTGGATGGATTAGTCCAAATTACCTAGTCTGCCACTACCAAATGTGAAACTCCAAAAGATTCACATTTAACTAAAAACATCCTGAGGGAAATTTACTTCTACAGAATTCTATAGCCAGCTCCATTTTTAATACAGCATGAAAAGAGAATAAAGATATTTTCAGAAACATAAGATCTCAAAAGTATCCACCAAATGAAGGGTAAACTTACAAAGAAAATGACAGAGAATGCAAAGAAACAAAATGGACAAAAGCACAGAAAACCTCCAGAATAATGGTGAAAGAAGTTCCCATGATGGGATAGGTTATACAAATAGTCTAGAGAGTAATCTATACATATTTGAGAATGGTGAGCTCCAGAAAAGATATCTTCTCAGAAAAAGAAAAAACGAAAGAAAGAAATGGATAAATTGCCTGATATGCTATATCTGAACACACTGAGAAAAGACTTACACTTGTGTTAGAAAGTTTGGGAAGACTTAATAAGGACAGTTTCATTTAAAAAACAACAACAAATGAAAATGAGAGGGAAGTAGACTTGGCCCAGTAGTTAGGGCGTCCGTCTACCACATGGGAGGTCCGCGGTTCAAACCAACCCCGGGCCTCCTTGACCCGTGTGGAGCTGGCCATGCGCAGTGCTGATGCACGCAAGGAGTGCCCTGCCACGCAGGGGTGTCCCCCGCGTAGGGGAGCCCCACGCGCAAGGAGTGCGCGCCCCGTAAGGAAAGCCGCCCAGCGCCAAAGAAAGTGCAGCCTGCCCAGGAATGGTGCCGCACACATGGAGAGCTGACACCACAAGATGATACAACAAAGAGAAACAGATTCCCGTGCCACTGACAACAGGAGCGGACAAAGAAGACGCAGCAGATAGATACAGAGAACAGACAACCGGGGTGAGGGGAAGGGGAGAGAAATAAATAAATAAATAAATCTTTTTTTTAAAAAATGAAAATGAGACAATATTAATTCCCAGGCAGACAAAAAGTTGTATAATAACTTTGATCATAGTTATTTTATCTAACTAACTGTGAATAATATTTAGCATTAATAATATAAAATCTGAATACTGATCTAACCAAAATGTATGATATACAATCCTGGTAGGAAGAGGGGATGGACACAGTATGTAAGAGAACAAAACTCTCATGTTTCATAGTAGTAAATCATTAGATAATAGCTAACACTAAAAAAAAAAAAAAAAAAAAAATCAAGAAATAGAAGTATAATGTTCTTAGAAATATGTTGGGAAACACTAAAAGAAACAGTTAACAGCACTGAACTTATAGTTTCAGAGAAGAAAGAAGTCTAGGTTCAGAGAGGTGAACAGAAGATTACCGGTTTTCCTTATGAGCGTTGTAGAACGCTTTTTCTTTGTATTAAGTATATGTGGCAAGCATAAATATTAAATGTAAGGAAAGATTGCTTAATTTTATTCATATACTAAGGGGCTGGCTCAAAATGACCATAATTACATTTACATGTCATAAGGAAAAGGAAGTGAATAAAAGAGATTTAAGGATAAAAGTAAGGGAGTAGCATTAGGGAGAGAAGTGGGAGTCAAGGTTTGAAACTGTTAGTATGGATACTAGAAATAAGAGCAGAAATAACAGAATTTTAAACATGATTCATTGTTTTCTAAGTGGTTTCTTACAAAATAACTCAATCTTCATAACTACACAGGGATACAGGGATTATCCTAATTATACACACTGTAAAATAGGCTCAAAAAGTAAAATTAACAAGTCCAAGACCATTCAGCAAGGATTTTTAATTTCTTATTTGTTTAATTAGGCCAACCTAACCCATAGGTCATTAGAAGCTAACAGCACATAAAGACAACGAAGATTCCGTAAAACAGAGAGTATCGACAACTGCAAGGAAGATAGTTCCACCCATCTACCCCATAGGATCTGAGGCCCTTTTGAACAGGAAGCACAGTGAGCACCTCCATTCCCAAATCCTCAAGACTGAGGAATGACAAACATAAGGGGGGAATGCAACTATGGACTAAAAGCTTCTTTTAAAATAGTAATAAAATAAAGACTTACAATGTAAAAAAGGGGGAAAAAAAAGAAGGTAATAGTACCAGATAGTACCAATTAACATGTTCGACAGTGTAATAAGAAAACAAAAATAAATAAATAAATTTTTAAAAAAAGAAAACACACAAAGCACTACCTCACAAAACAAGTTTCATACTAGTGAGTTTCTCCAACTATAAGCTGCAGGAGTGGTGGAGTAGTCACAACCAGCAGTCCACTATAAGATAAGGAGCATGAGACAGAAAGTAAACCAATTCTGTCACTAAACACACCACTTAGTTCAAGCGACATTTTTATACAGCAAAACTTTCTCAACGAAGGACGCAGTATGTTCATTTACATTCTGATACAAGCTCCTTATCTCATCATGGATCAATCAGTTGAGTAACACTGGATTATTCCATAAGGCTGACTGCTCCTAAGCCTTTTATTCTTCAAACAAATAAGAATGGAAAACACTTAGAGTACTATTTCTTGGTTCCTATGGACATATTGCTCAAGTATGTTATAACCCATTCTTGAAAATAGTGTTTTAATGCAACACGATTTCACAAACTCTATGAGACAGACTCACATTACCAGTGCTTGGTAAAAGTACATTATTTTAGAAACTTAATCAGGAATCCAATGAATGAAGCAGCAAACTGACCAGGTAGCTGCAATTCTAAATATTTTATATGTCCCCAGACCAAACTTGAATCTTCAGATCCTTACTGTGGAACCTATCCATTCAATCAATTTCTTTATAAGGTAGTAAGTGATGATAATAATGCCCTTGACACCAAAAAACATAAGCTACAGGAGTGAGTTCAAACTTAGCCTCAGAGTGACTAAATATTCTCATATTCACACACACAGGAATTTCTTTAATAGGTTTCCAACAAAATAAACAATTCAGATTTCTATCTATACATTAGTTTTCTTAACCAAGAAAACACTATCATTTTAATTTACTGTCCAGAACTACTTTTGTTTTGCCCAAGGAGAAATAAGTAGCTAAAGTAGCTCATTAGAAAAATAGCACAGACCCTAACTAAGTTACAATTAAAAAATCAAACATGAATATTATTCCATTTACTGTTTTCACCACCTTCTATATCTTGGCATGAGGTAAATGTTAAAACACCTTCTCAAAGTCCTACCCAAATTTTAAAATAAACTCCAGTTTGACAAATGGCAGTCACAGAAAACTGAATTCAACATTGCCAATATTACTATGTACTGCTTTGACTCAAAGTGCAAATGGCCAACCATTAACAGATTCCCTTGAAAAGCATAAAAATACTTTCATCAAGTCTAACCCTTTCCTTCTTACATGAAACATTTCTAAAATATTTTTGGTAAGTGTCACCAACACAATCACAATCTCAGTACCACTGCTCAAAATGTACCTGAATAAGCTGATAGCATGACTGACAAGTGATGATCTGACTGACAGGAAAAGTCCATCACCACAGAGCTTGGGACCAATGTTTCCCTACATTTTCCAATCCTTCTGAGATTGACACCAAGGCTAGAAATTTAGAAGCAACTCTTAAATTTACAAACGCTTAACCTTCCCTTTTAATACTGAGTCTAATTCTTACTGACCAGCTGAATTATGAGAAAACAATCAGCACATATTATTAAACTTTTCCCTCACATCACCAAATTTATGGGTGATAGGATTGTAACTGATTTTTATTTTCCTCTTTGCTCTTTCTCCTAATTATCAACAATGGAAAAATACAAAAAATAAAAAAATTGTAAAGACAAACAGAGGCAAACTATTGAATTTGGGGTTTAATTTTTTTTTCCATTAGCCATAATTAAGGCTAAAACCAATTTCCACTAAACTCAGTGAATGTTAATAGGAACATGTAATAGGATGAAGAACACACAAAGATCATAAAACATCATTTTACATTTTTTTAAAAGTTATATATTATTATATGTGACCAAGATAAATTGATACTTAAATATTAATATTCTTATGCATAATTTTTCTTCTAAAAGAAACCAACAGAATTATAGTAAGACAATATAGAAGCTAACCTTGGCACACAAATACTTCAAAAAATATTTAAGAAACATGTTTAATATAAAAGTTTGAGAGATGACTGCTAAGGGGTAGTATATTTTTCTTTTTGGAGTAATGAAAATGCTCTAACATTGATTAGAGTGATGAATGCACAACTCCGTGATTATACCAAAAGCCACTAAAAGTACACTTTAGATGGACTGTGTGGTAGGGGAATATGTCTCAATAAAATTACTTAAAAAAAAAAAAAAAAGGCTAAAATATCCAAAAAATGAAAGAATTAATTGCTCTACCTCTTTGTGTTTCACATCCAGCTGACTCTTCAGAGCCTTAAGTTCCCGTTCCCGGACGTCCAAGCGCGTTTCTAGAGCATGCGTCTGTCCTTCCCATTCAGATTTTTTATGAGCTACCATAATGTCAATCTGCTTCATGAGCTCCTGTAGTTCTGCTTCACAGGATGTCAAAAATCCCCTATACATAAGAACAGACCATTAAGAACACCGATATGCATCCAAGTGGCTTTTCATTCTTCACATGTGAAAATACAGCAAGATGCGAGTCTACCTAAAGTAGAACAATCTTGATAAATTACCAAAAGCAAAGAACAAGATTTCTGGGTTCTTACTTTTTTTTTAAATACTCATATTGAGATGATTACTTATTCCACAAATTATTCTGTCTTCCTCTAATGGCCAACCTAAAGACTAAGTCATTTAGCCAAACACAAAACAGATGTTTTAATGCTGGCTTGTGGAATTTGGTTGAGATTTCTACAACCAAAAACTAGTAACTCTTTAGTAATATTTTAAAGAAGCTGTCAGGAAGAATCCAGGCAGCCTGTTTGTCACATTCTCATCTAATCACCAGACTACCTGGTGGTTCAGAGATGTTTCAAGAAAAGCATCCTCAAGCCAGATTTATCTCAACTATTTCTTTTCACCTTGTTATTATAAATTGAATACAGGCTACCTTTATTATTGTAAATCTACTAATGTCCAATTTTCAGGAGATGCCAGATATTGCTGCAGTTACATTATATAGAGGGATTTGGAAACAAAGCTGAGCAGAGATATACTGGATTCAAAGAGATTTCCAGAAATGGCCACAGAGAGCTAAAACTTCTAAGGTTTAAGTACTTTAAAAAATAAAAGCGGAGCAGATGTGGCTCAAGCATTAAGGTGCCTGCCTCCCACATGGGAGGTGTTGGTACGGTTCCTGTGCTGCAAAGAAAGCAGACAACAAGCAAAAAAACAAGCAAACAAACAAAAAAACAGACAGGCAAAAAAAGATGAAAAGACACAATCATTTATTCTTAGGGCCAGAAAAACTTCTGTATTTTTGAATTTTAAGAGCAGAGAACTCAAACTGGAATGAAGGCAAGTATCCAGTTTCACATTACTGAAAAGAGTCAAAACAGACCAGAGAGGATGTTGTTCACAAACACAATACAGACCAGCTTAACAGCCAACACTTCTGCTAAAAATACTTCTGTCTCCAAAGCACAGTATGGTCAGAGACTTCACTGGAATATGATTTCTAAACTGCAGTGATATGCTAAAGGTCAAAAGAAACCTACCCGCCACGTGCCCGATTTTGCATTCCTTCCAACAAAGCCTCCATGACCAAATCTCCTTTGTTTTGGCAACTGGGAAAGCAAAAAAATCACCATCAGGAAAAAATTCATTTTTTAAGTTTGAACATCCAACTTACAACTCAAGAATGTGAATGAAAGCACACAAATAACAAGTAAACACAGCACTTTTAAGATGACTGTAGAAACAGTCAAGGAGTGTCATTTCAAGAAATATTAGGACCAAATATATTTTAGTATAAAATAATCTAAAATTATCTAAATTGCTATTCACAATCTCTCTCTCAGGACTGAAATCACTTGATTGTTCTATCACTAGTCCCTAATGTAAGGGCGGGCAAGGGGTGGAGCTGGACCTTTCTAGCAGAGGGGCACTGACATAAACCCCCTATAAAATGAGAGGAAGAAATCTTGGGTCACACAAGTCAAAAAGGAAAAGTTTTTGTTGGCGAATATTTTTCTCTTTTTTGACACATAAAAAGATTAAATGTCCTGAGGTCCAACTCTTTGGTCCATCACAGGAGACCCTACTGGCCCTCAAGATGACAGACCCCTGGAACAGCCTCCCTCCCCTAAGAGGCAGTGCTGCAGGCCCGCCCTCCTCTGCACTTCACATGCTTAGGACTTCACCGGTTAACGGGCTCTTTCATGGGAATGATACCACACTAGTCATGAGGAGCTGTTGTTTTGGGTTTTTTCCTTTGGAAATCTTAAATTTTTTACTTTAAAATATTTTCAAACTTATGGGACAGTTACAAAAACAGTACAAACCCCAGAAAACTTCAACATATCCCTATCAACCCCCACCAAAATACTCAGGTCCACCAATTTTAACATTTTGCCACATTTGCCATATCATTCCACCTATCCATTCATTTTCTGAACACTTGAGTGTAGATTATATGCATCATTCCTTTTTTTTCTTAAGGAGGTACCAGAGATTAAACCCAGGACCTTGGGAAGCAGGCGCTCAAACACTGAGCTACATCCACTCCTCTGCATGATTCCTCTTAAATATTGAATACTGCCATGTACATTTCCTAAGAACAAAGATATTCACTTATGTTTAACCACCTAAGTGGTTCAAGAATTAAGTTCAAGAATTTTAACAATGATATAAAGTTAACAGTCTACATGCTAATTTTTTCATATGTAGCAATGATATCCCTTTAGCCTTTTCTCCTTCCTAGCTAGAACCCACCCAGAATTACATATTCCAATTAACTGTCATTGTGTCTTATAGTTGATTTTTTTTAACTGTGGGAATATTTATACAACATAAACTCTCCCACCTCAACCATTCCCAATCATCCCATTCAGTAGGATTAATCACATTCACAATATTGCAGTACCCTCACTACCTTCCATCACTAAAGCTTTCCCATCTTCCCAGGCAAAAAACCTACACCCATTATGCATTAATTCCTCTTCCCCCTGCCCCTACCTCTAGCAACATATACTCTAATTTCTGTCTGTAAGAGCTTTTATATTCCCAAGATTTTCTTTGTAGTTGCCATGGGCCTTAAATTTAACATTCTAAATCTGTAACAATCTACACTGCTTTGATACCAACTGAATTTCAATAGTATACACAAACTATCTTCCTATACTGTCCCTCACACCTTTATGTAGCTCTTGTTACAATTCACATGTTTGTAAGTTCAAAACCTCTAATTTATTACATTTTATGCATTTCTCTTTTAGATCCGGTGGGAAGTAAAAAGTGGAGTTACAAACTAAAAATACAATGGTACTGGCATTTGTATTCAACCATGTCCTTACCCTCACTGGAGACTTCTATTTCAGGTGGTTTTGATCTGGTGTATACTGTCTTTTCCTTTTAACCTGCAGAACACTCTTTAGCATCTCTTGTAGGGCCAGTATAGTGTTGTCGAACTCCCTCAGCTTTTGTTTATATGGAAATGTCTTAATCTTATCCTCATATCTGAAATGCAGTTTTGCTGGATATTGAATTCTTGGTTGGCAATTTTTTGCTTTTAGCACTTTAAATATGTCATCCCACTTCTCGTATCCAAGGTTTTCAATGAAAAAATGGTACTTAATATTCTTGAGGGTCCCTTGCATGGAGCACATTACTTCTCTCTTGTGGATTTCAGAATTCACTTTACCTTTGGCGTTCAACAGTTTGATTATAATATGCTGCAGCGAGGGTCTATTTGGGTTTTTCTTGTTTGGAGATCATTAAGTATCTTGGATATGTATATTCATGCCTGACTTTCATTAAATTTGGGAAGTTTTGAGCCATTGTTTCTTTGAATATTCTCTCTACCCTTCCTTTTTCTTCTCTGGGACTCCCATACACTGAGATGCTAGATGGTGTCTCACAAGTTCCTCAGGCTCCATTTGTTCTCCTTTATCCTTTCCGCTTTCTGCTCCTCAGACTGAAAGATTTCGATTGTTTTATCTTCAAGTGGTCTAATTATTTATTCTACCAGCTCCAATTTGCTATTGAACCCCTACAGGGTATTTTAAATTTCTGTTACTATATATTCAGCTGTTTGATTCCTTTTCATAATTTCCATCTCTCTATTGATATTCTCTTCACGTTCATCTACTGTTTTCCTGATTGCCTTCACTTGTTTCTGTTTCCCATTAGTTCTTTGTGCATATTTAGGACCATTTTTTTAATCTATTTTATTTTTTAAGTATTTTTTTAAAGTTAATAGATCACACAAAACATTACATTAAAAAAACATGAGGTTCCAATATACCCCACTCCCGACCCTCCCACCCCCATCTTTTCTTATTGTATTTTTTTTGAAGATATATAGATCACAAAAAAATGTTACATTAAAAAATATAACCCCTACACCCCACTCCTCCCACATCAACAACCTCTTTCATCACTATGGCACATTCATTGCACTTGGTGAATACATTTTGGAGCACTGCTGTACCACATGGATAATAGTTTACATTGTAGTTTACACTCTCCCCCAGTACATTCAGTGGGTTATGGCAGGATATATAAAGTCCAGCATCTGTCCCTGCAATATCATTTAGGACAACTCCAAGTCCTGAAAATGCCCCCATATCACATCTCTTCTTCCCTCTCCCTGCCCTCAGCAACTACCATGGCCACTTTCTCCACATCAATGCTACAATTTCTTCCATTACTAGTCACAATCATTCTATAGTAGAATATCAATAAGTCCATTCTAATCCAGATTTTATTCCTCCATCCTGTGGACCCTGGGATAGTGATGTCCTCTCCACCTCTATATCGAGAGGGGGCTTAGATTTCACATGGATGATGGATGCAATTCTCCTGCTTGCAGTTTTAGGCACTTTTGGTTCCCTGGTGCAGTGGTTGACCATCTTCACCTTCCTGTTAGCGGACCTGGGTAAGTAGGACCACTTTTTTTAAAAAATCTTTTCCGGAATGTCCCAGGTCTGGTCCTAAAGCTTTAATCTTCTGCTTTGCCTGGGCCATCACTTCCTATTTCTTTGTATGTTTTGTAACCTTTTGTTGAAGCCTAGATATTTTGATATTTTAATGTGTTATTACTGGACTTTAACCTCTGAGGAGTCTGTTACTTAAGATTTATCCAGCTAATATAATGACAGAACTTTCCTTGATTGCTAGGTGCTAACAAAAAAGAGGAGAAAAACATCTTTCCCATTCTTTGCATATTGACCTGAGCAAGTGTTCTCTTTCAGGACTTATCCATTTGTCTTTAGAGAATGGCTTCAGGCCAAAGTAGAGGGGCCTCCCTGATCCTTTCTGGGCATGCATCTGTCTTAAGCATATGCCTGTAGCCCTGGGAACTCTCCCGTTTACACAGCTCCTGATGTCCCTTCTTCCTTAGGAAAGAGTTTCCTAGTGGTCTTGGGCAATGAACTGCGTGTCCTACAGCCAGCAATCCCTTGCCCCAGACAGCACAGCTTGACTGCTCTCCCACAGCTTTCTAACGGAGAGTTCCGTGAGCCTTCTACATGTAGGGCAAGTTTTGGGACAGCAAGTTCCGCAGGACACCACCAGATTGGGCCAGATACACATGCTCCCAGTATGTACAGGAGGGTTACTCTGTTCCCTCTGCAACTGGGACCAGGGATCCATGCTGCGAGCATGGGCTATATCCACACTGAACTGGTGAAGGGTGTGGGAGCAGCCAGCCAGGGCTACACAAGATGTTAGTTACCATTTTTAAGTGGGTTTTTTCTTGACTCAATACTTGTCCTATTACTGCACTCCTTTAACTGGCTTCTGGGGCTTTGAGAAAGATATTTCTGTCCAGTTCTTGCTAGTTGTTCAAAGTTTTGTAGACAGAGCCTTTAAGCATCTTTCTTGGCCATCTTGATGAGGTGAGGCTTAGCAATGAGTTTTTTAACACACCTTTTTCCTTAGCAGAACAGTCATCCCTTGACAGAGAAAACCAATTTTATTCATCTCTACAGCTTAAGACCTGGGCCTAGCATTAAAATACAGCAGGTGCAGGAAGTTTTTGGCTGAACTACTCTCAATTCCCCTCCCTCTTCCCCCTAATCCTCCATGCCAACTGTCATAGCTAGAGGACTACAGAGAAGAATCTAGCAGAGAAAGATGGAAAGGGAGGCAGAATAGAATGCCATAAAAAAGGAAAAGACACCATGAAGAAAGGAAGATGAGAGTGAGAGAGGAAAGACCCTTAAAAAACTAAAGCGTATGCTTTATTAATACATGTCAATAAAATTTGTTTATTTAAAAAGGGGGGAAACCACAAAAGTATAAACCTGTAGTAGGTACTGTGAGCCCTTTAGTTCTTGCCATCATGAATTTTCAAAATGTTAAGTAATGTCAAACCACTTTTCAATCCAGAAAACTGCTCTTTATCCAAAAACTTCCAAAGGCTCACCCTGAATTAGAGCCTTTAGACAATAACCAAAGATTGTGCTGTGAAGATTCTGTCCCTTTGTCCTAATGCTTCATTTGAAAAACAAGTCAGTGTTGTCCTAATCACTAGAAGTATAGTGGGAAAATATATGGCCCTTTTCCTTAACAAATTAGTAGCCTAGTATGGTTCAAAAAAAATTAGCCAAAAATATTTACCCAATAAGATAAATGTAAAGCAGAAGCATGCACAGGATACTCTGGAGACACAGAGTGAGGAAAATGGAAAATATAACCACTGTACATTCTTTGCATCTATTTCTAAAAAGGTAGTAACAAGGAGGATTAAACTATTCATACATAAATGATAGATTTTCTTATGAGCAGAGAAGTTTTTTTTCTAGTTGACTTATTCTACACATTATACCAACATTAGACAAAATAAGAACCTAAAGAAAATGGTTTCGATTTTCTGTTCCACTTTCTTTCAAGCCACGATACAGCCAAATTACAATGCAGTTCAGGCTCTGGGTTTTGGTTCACTCTAGGAGAACTAGAGGGCAGTACACAGTTCAGACAGAACTAGATGCAGACCCAGAATACAGTCTGCTCTGCAACCAGTTGTGTGTCCTTGAACTTTGGTTTTTGCATATGTAAAATGAAGGGCATGAACTATAATCTCCAAGGTTTCTTCCAGCTTTTCATGGGGTTCTAACAGTCAATTAAACGTCCACTATTAATAGCCTGCTCCTGACAACCATACATGGATATTTATTAAATACGTACGAACGTGCTATTACTAAGGATGATTATTACAGTTATTAAAAATTATTGTTTGTAAAATTATACTTCTTTGGGTCATATTATTCTTAAACATTAATATACTTGGTAGTATATATTAGTAATATATATTTTATGTATGTGTATATATATTTTATATATAATATATACTTCCTGAATGACATTATAAATAAGCTAAAAGTCAATGAATGTTCAACTGTGCTGACTGCCTGGCATACACTGTCTATTATCAATATACTACTATACGGATACTTAGTATTATATATCAATTACTGTGAGGAAACTGAAGCTTGGAGGGTTAAGTAAACTGCCCATGGTTAAACTAGAAATTGCAGTCCCAGGATCCAAACCTAGGCAGTTTGACTCCAGTGTTGCAACCACTGTGCAAACTTTGTATATTTTACAGTATTCCAGATCTTAAAATGCATCAGCATATCTTCTTTTGGTTTAATAGTGTCTCCTTTGACAATATGCTCAATCAAAACTAAAAAAGTCTGAACACAGGAAAAAAATTCAAACTGAAGTATGTCATCACTATGATGGCCACCAGATGGCAGCAGCACATTAATAATGAAATAATCCACGTATGGAAATTTTCCTTTTCAGAAATCAAAATAATGGTCTTAAGACGAAGACAAGGAGATCTCTATTTAAGGGGGGCAGAGGGAAGGATCAACTACATCCTCTGTGGAAAAGAAACTTACTAATATGTGCTACGTTTCTTTAACAATACCTCTTTCCTTCTTGCCCCTTCCTCTTCACCTTCCCCCCCCAACAATTCTGAGGTACAGTAAGAATAAAGGTAACAAAGAAAAGGGAAAAAAAACGCCTGAACTAAAGGATTTTGTAGGCATATCACAGCCTAGGTCAACAGTTACATTCCATAAATACCATCTGCTTGAGTAGCTGTCAAACATCCTCTGTTCTCATTCCTTAGGATCAGGTTCTAGAAAGAACTCCAATTATTCCATGGACCTTTGTCACCTGATTTTCTCACAGCTACATCACTGATTCCTTTCCTAACCCACCTGAATGCCATTCAATTCTCTGTACTATGTCACTTTGTGCTATGTTACAAACAATTACATAGTTAGATGTTCTTTGCTAGATTAAATACAAAATTAAGTAAGTACTGATTGACAATCTGCTACTTCATGCCACTAACATGAAATGCTAATGTGTTTAAACGGAAACTGTGTAGCTCCCCATCTACTTAGAGGACAATCCTAGTCATTTCTGCAGTTAGACCAAGACATTAACAAACAGAAGCTGTTTATTATAACTCTCCCCTGGAACAAAGGCCTAAATCAGCAAAATGTAGAATGCTAAGTCAGGGGAACACCGAAGCATATTTTAAATCTTAGGGAATAAAGAATATAAATAGGATGTCTTAAAATAAGCAAACTTTGAAATTGTTACATATTGACATGTAAGAACTAGAAAGGCATTCTGAGCTCTAAATCAATCTCGTCATTTAACAGATCAGGAAAAATATCCAGAGTATAAGCCCAAGACCAAATTACTCACAAAGTGGACACAGGAAGAAAAGAAAAACTCTGGATACACCTATGAATAAATGCACGCTATGAGAAGGACTATAACCATCAAGTCTAGTTTAGAGGAGGATAACAATGCTCTATCCTTTTACCTGCATTGGTGTCACTATAATTACAAAAATCCATATACGACAGCTGCATGAAATATGCCATGAGTGATAAACTCTGGCTGTACCAATAAACAATCAATATTATTTACCATTTCTCAGAAATTTAAGTTTAAAGGTTAAAAATTTAAGGGTAAAAAGATTTCTCTGATATGAGAAATTTTAAAGTTGTCCAAACTATGACTCGAAATCCAGAATGAATATGAGGAATGACTGATAAATCTGAGTAATTAAATTTTGCATGGGAAAAAAATACCATAAGCAAAGGTAAAAGATAAATGACAATATTTGAAAGTTTTATCACAGATAAAGGGTTAATTACCCAAGTACATAAAGAGCTTCTAAAAACTGAGGGAGGGGAATCTACAGAAAAATGGGCAGGAGATTTGAACAAGCCGTTTACACACACAAAAATGCCAATGACCTTGAACATGTAAAGGAAGCTTGATCTTGTTCATAATACAAGAGATACAAATTAAAACTGAAATACCTTTTTTCTGTAACAGATTAACCAAAAATTTAAAATTTGACAACAGACTCTGATGACAAGGCTTAAGGCTTTAGAAAAAGAGTACTAATACACATTGTGGTGAGGTTGAGGGGGACAGCGTGAGGATGGTCCGCCACCTTTCCCACAAATAAGTGCTGTGCTCTGGATCAGATGCACCAGTATGGTACCTAGGACACATGATGAATATGGACTAGCCCCCTCCTTGGGGAGCCTTGACTTAAAACACATTTGCTAGCACAGTGGTCTGCTGGCACATTCCGTCTGTTTGTCCTGAGCATGTGGAAACGTTTTTGGAGACTGTTTACCTAAGTGGCGTGTTTGATGGCACCTGGCCAAGCCCACCGTAACATCTATCCCCACTCGAAATGGAGCAGGACCTCTTGCATGCGAGAGAGAAGGGTATGCGTAGGCCACCTCCCTGCATCAGCTGCAGAATAAGACCCACTGGCTATGGAGGATGGATGCCCACTAGTGCCGCTGACTCGCTTAGTCTCTTATCTACACAAGTAAACACTGCACATCCAATGCCCTGTGTCAGTCAGGTCTTTTGTTGGCATCTCTGACACCTGAATGGAGTGGGCTGACATCTCTTTTCTATCTTTCATGCATGTATAGTAACAGATGTCCTTCCCCCAACATGTAGGAATGCAAAATGGTACAACTACTACACAGGAGATTTTGGCATTACCTAGTGTTGCAGTTTGACATTGTTTATGAATTCCAAAAATAGATACTGGATTGTATTTGTAAACTGGTCTGTTCCTCTGGGCATATTAGCTTGTATTAAATTCCGAGGTTTCACTTTTACTTGATTAAATTATGATTAGGGTTTGATTTGGCCATGTCAGTAGGACATGACAGGGCAGAGGAGAGTTTGTTTTTGATTCTGGAACAAATACACAGGAGAAGAACACAGAGGAATAGAGATAGCTCCATAGACACAGCAGAGGTCCCAGGAAGAGAACAAGCCTGAGAGCCTACAGCTGCTGCTGAGCCCAGAGAGAGACAAGACTGATAAGAAGCAGATGTGCCTCAAGTGATTAGGCTCCCATCTACCATATGGGAGGTCCTGGGTTTGGTTCCTGGGGCATCCCGGTGATGGCAAGCTGGCCTGCACCACAGAGAGCTGGCCCACACCGCAAGCTGACACAACAAGAAAGAGACACAGAGGAAAGAAAATGAGAGACACAACAAATCAGGAACTGAGGTTGCTCAAGTGACTGAGTGCCTCTCTCTCATGTTGGAGGTCCCACAATCGGTTCCCGATGCCTCCTGAAGAGAAGACAAGAGAAGACAAGTAGACACAGAAGAACATACAGCAAATGGACAAAGAGAGCAGACAGCAAGTACAGGCAGCAAGGTATGGCGGGGGGGCGTAAATAAATCTTTTTAAAAAATTATATATTTTTATCATCATTAAAAAAAATAAAAGATTTTTCCAGCCTACAGCTGAAATTGGAAGAAGCTGGGACCATGGAGCCTTAAGGGGAAGCGGAAGGCTGAACCCTTGCAAACATTGCCTGCCATCTTGCTCAACACGTGGCAAATGACTCTGAGAAAGTACCTCTTATGGTACCTTGAGTTGGACTCTTGAAGGCCTGGTAGCTGTCAGCTTTTACCCCAAATAAATACCCTTTATAAAACGCAACAGCACCCCTTTGGCTGACTAATACACCTAGCAACTAATATATGCATTTACCTTTCTGCCAAACAATGCCACTTCTAAGAACCTATCCCAAAGGTAAACAGGCAAAAATATAAAATGATATATGCACAAGGATATTCACTGCAGCACTATTTGTAATATGAGGAAACAACACAAATGCCTATCAATAAGAAACTAGTTGACTATTTATCCACCAATGAAGAACTATTAAGTAGTAAAAAGGGATAAAGACCTGTATGTATTTCTATGGCATGATCTACAGGGCATATACTACTAGGTGAAAAAAAACAAGATGCAAAACAATAAGTGCAAATACTACCTTACATCTAGGAAGGGAAGGAATATACTAATATATATATGCTTTTAGGCATATTTGTTTTAGGGAAGGATAAATTCAAAACTAGTGAAAATGATTACCAATACAGAAGGGAAGCAATCAGGGTCTACAAACAGGGATGAGCACTAAACTTCCCTCCACAATGTTGGGCAAGCTCTTTTGACAATATGACAAGGAAGGGTCACTGGTTTAGGCACTTGGGGAAGTCTTCTAGAGAATGCACAAGTGTCCATTTTGTCATAGTGTGCTGTATCAGTGGGTGGAGACCTGCATAATAAATGTGAAGGAGTCGGACTCCCGTCTTGGGGAGGCCAGATATGCTCTCAAACAGAGAGGGATGACTCTTGAGAGCATGGGTGGTTCCTAATAGGGGAGGACAGTCCAGTGTGTCAAGCCTTCAGTGTTGCTGCAAGTAACTATGAATCCTGTCCTTCAAGGAGTGAAGCCTGGTGGTCGCCACGGCCCCAAGGGGAGAGGGAGGGAGGAATAGACTACACGGAAGACAAGGTATTTAGGGGGCAATGGAAGGGTTCTGCATGATCTTGCAATGACAGAGACAGACCATGTTGAATTTCATCAAAAATTTACAAAAGTATATGGTCTAGAATGTGGACCATAATGTACACCATTGACCATGGACAGTGGCTGCGTTTCAATATTTGTACATCAGTTGTAACAAATGTACCATCCACATATAAAAAGGTTATTGATACCAGAAGGGGAAAAAGGGGGAAGATGTTGAGTATATGGGAGATCCCTATGTTCTGTATGTGACTTTACTATGGCCTAAAACTTCTTTCAAGACAAAATGAAAAAAAGTAAGACAATGGGAAAGAAATGGAAGAAAATGTCACTGTAAATATAGGACAACAGATATTACAGGGATGAAAGGCAAAATGCCAAAAAAATTTTTTATCTGTTCGTTATTTTTTTAATATCCGAATTTATTTTATTGTTAGTTTTACTTTCTCTAAATTATCTATTTTATTTCTTATGTTTAAACCTGTCATTATTATTTCATTACCCTACTAACTGTATTTGGCAATATTCTTGGCTTCATTTTGAAAAAGTTTTGGAACACAGTAGGGTTACAAACTGTGGCAGGGG
Source organism: Dasypus novemcinctus (assembly GCF_030445035.2). Lineage (NCBI taxonomy): Eukaryota > Metazoa > Chordata > Mammalia > Cingulata > Dasypodidae > Dasypus > Dasypus novemcinctus. The sequence continues at coordinate 3,249,083 of NC_080676.1, read as the reverse complement.
AGGATCATCAACGTACTTTCTTTTATAGTTGCTTTTTTTGTAGGACTTATGCTTTGGTTTTGCATTTAAGAAAACAATTAAATCAAACTAGAAACAAAAACAATACTGAAAAATATTGGAAACAAAATAAAATAAATGAATCAATAGTCAACTATATATCAAATTGGTAGCCTAAATTACAAATTATTTCATGTATCTTTTAAATGCAATCATTTCATTGTATATATTCCTAGTCAAATATATATATAGCAAGGATAAAAAGAATGACAAAAAATCTTAAAGACTACTCAGAATCATATTGTTAATAATAACACTGGTATTGTTCATTTGCAGCCATTATATATAATATCAGATAAAGCAAAAAAAAAAGTAATTATATTAATGACGTTAGGTACCAAGATTTTCAACAAAAGAGAAAAAGATACAAAAAAGATATAAATCAAACACATAATTAAAAAATAAACAGAAAAATAGTAAAATTAAATTTAAATTGGAAATGTTAATATGAAATCTGTACATTCATCTTTTTAAAAAATTTATATCCTAGCTCTGGCCACTGTGACTCCTAGAACCAATGACCAACCTAGTAGTAGGAGCTCCTCTATCACCCAGACTGTGGTCTCTAAATACCATGTCCCACGAAAGGGAACCAAGGCTCTTTGGAGACCAGAGACATACAAAATGAGCCAGGAACTTATTTTACCTGACTACTGGAATTATGTCAAAAGGAACAGGAGCCAACTTAAAGAGGCTCCCACTGGCCAAAAATGGAACAAACTGATTATTTAAAAAAATAATGCTTGTAATAGGTTGAAACAGTAGAAATATATTTATATCTATGATTTCAGCATGATAAAATTTTTAAAAAAAAGCAAAAACCCTCATGGTTACCTTTGGAGGTTGCTAGGGCACTGATTCATTACTGTAGTCTGAAAATAGAGGGAAAGAATTAAACATTTTTCTTGCCTTTCTTATACAAACTGTATTTCAGGGTAATCAAACAGTTGATGATAGAAAGTTCTTCATAAATACAGAAGGAGTACTGGAATTAAGAAATGGACATGTTACAATCCCTATTGCAATAATGGGCACAGGCAATCTGAATTCAGGTGAAAGGCTCATGGGGAAATTCATCAGGGATGGATCGGGTTGACAACACCTGAACCCTCTCATTAACCTTACCATTATAAATAGAAAGGCAACTCATCATACATTTTGTGTGCGTCCCTGAAAAATAATGCAATAGGAAATACACTATAGTAGCTATGAAATATTCTTGCCCCTCCTCCACCAAAAAAACTCAAAAGTTGAATCTGCTCAAGTCTCTAGATCAGTGCCATCCTATAGAACTTTCTGCAATTATGGAAATATATCTCATTGTTCAAACTGTAGCTACTAGCCACTATTGGTTATTTGAAAAGTGGCTAGTGTGACTAAAGAATTGAACTTTTAATTTTATTTACTTTTAATTAATTTAATCACAGCTAGTTGATGGCTACCATATTGGAAAGGGCAATTCTAAATCTAAAGGAAATAAAGAGAATAGGGGTACATGTTAAAGGATACTACATGGATACAATCACCTTAATTTAGAATGGCAAGATAAAATGGAGAGGGAATTGCTATAGATTAAGAGATTCAAATGGTATAAAAGAAATTTTTTTAAAAAAAGGTATATCAACCAAATGCAACATATAAACAGGCGTTTAATCCGAACAAGCTAAATGCAAAAAGACACTTTTGCGACAGTTGGGGAAATCTTAACCAAGAGGATTTTGGCAGTATGGAATTTTTATTCATTTTTGTAGGCGTGATACTGTGATTCTGTAAAACTGAAAAAAGAAACCGTAGCTCTTGGAGAAAAAAATAACCTAAAGTAACATAAAAATCAGAATTTCAATTCCTGAAACATTATGCCAATGTTGGCGTTAGCAGAACTTCAAATTGAGCTGACATTTTTCTTAGAAAGTATGAAATCTTGAAAGAGTGGATTATGAAAATTGACACCACCTCCACCACATCAAAAATGAGAACAGAAAGGTCTACTGTCTTCTACTTCTTAATGGGGAGAAAACAGTGTTGGTACAATTAATATATAAAATGTAACAAATAATTTTTAAAATTTGAATCTGTATGTTTTTTAAAGGGCAGTGTGATTGAATGTTTTTAAATCCCTAACCCATTTTAGTTGTAGAGCTTTTTTTACTATACCTATCACTGATAATATAACAGAAAAGTGAGGAGCAATCATGTTTGCAAAACAAATCAAATTGAATGAAAAAAATCAACCCCTTTTCCAGAATAATCTCAGGAAAATTCAGGATAAAAGTTAACCTAAAGAGAACACGGCATTCCAAATAGATAATGCATACTTTTTACTATACCCTCAGGCTACACCTGTAACAAGTATTAATGTAAAGTATTTTAAAACAACGGGTAGTTGATCGTTATTATTCTTCGTATCTTAAAAATGTGAGGAACTACATAAATACAGGGCATCTATCCTACATTAAAGATATTCCTTTTTAAAGGAATAAAATAACTTGCAAAAAAAATTTAGGGAAACATGCAAAAAGAGAGACATCTACCTCGTGCAAATAGCTATTTTGTATACGAAGAGTAGTCTATCAACAACTCAACTTTTAACTTAGGGTGTTGTAACAGATGTAAGACACATTATGAACCCAAATTTACTATCTTCAAATATTTTCATGATTAAAGTTTCTAAGGAAAGGTCCTTTTAAAACCCACACTCTTATCATTTATTTCCCATCCCTGACTTAGATGCATGGAGCAACCGTTAGTTCAGTTTCCCACTTCAGTCCTTCAAGCCTCCTGCCACATTCCCGTACCTCCTAAACTAAAACATTATTTAACCAAATCGCCCTTTTTTAGATTGTTACTTAATATCCCGCCACAAAGGAACCGGTTTCACCTGCCGTAAATAAAATCGCAACAAGGTCAGGAAGCTATAACCAAATACAGAAGCCCACAGGGCCCGCCGTGCGTCCCTCCCTTCACGAAGGGCAAGGCCCGGCCGGGAGCAGGCGCGGGGCAGCGCGCCCAGCGCCCCGGGCCTGGGGGGAGGGCTGGCCAGCGGGCGGGCCCGGCCGGCGCGCCGCGGAGGGCATGGTGGCCTTCCCGGGTCCGCAGGGCGCTCGCCACCGGGCTGAGGAGCGGGGTGCAAGAGCGGACCTGCGCCGACGGGGGCGAGCCTGGTGGCTGGCTGGTGGCTCCGGGGACCATCCCGGGCCACGCGGCCGCCGCACCCGCGGCACCGCCGCGGCCAGGGCAGCCTCTGGACAAAGCCTCGCCCGCACAGGCGGTTATGCGGCTGCCGCGAGCGCGCGCGAGCCTTCCCGCCGTTACCTCGGGCCGGGGACGCGCACGCGCGCCCACGCCAGCCTTACGTCCAGCTTCTGTCGTTGGCACGTCCGTTCCGCCCACTGACCCGACTTTTAATTGAAAGGTCCTGCTCTGACTTCCCCTCCTCGCACGCAAATGGACTTGCCCACATCCGGGAATCTGCGGGAAGAGAGGCTGTAAAGGGCGTGGCCTGGCGGAAACCGGTGCTGCCGCGAGCCGGGGGCGGGTAAGGGTGCCCTGCGCGCTCAAGCTCGGTCTCGGAGGGCTGAGAAGGCCTTCGCGTCTGAGCGGCCGGCCTCCCTCTATCCCCACGTCTGTCGAGGCCTGTGCCTTTCCTTCTCCCTCATGTCACTGCCCTTACCGCACGCACTGTCGGGTTGACAGGAGCTTGCCGGGCCGTCCGGGACACATAACACCCCCGCCCCTGCATTTGGTATAGCCAGTCTCGGGCCGGAAACGCGGCCGTGGATGGGCTCGCACGCCCGGACGATGGTGGTGGCCTGTGAGGGTCATTTCTAGCGAGGAAATCGGTCTTCTCGCCTGCTTTGGGCATGTAAATCCACTGTTCCAGTTTTGTGATGTGCGGAGATGGGTGAAACTTGCCCCTGTCTCGGGGGGTCGCACGGCTGTCGTGTACGGGAGGACACATGTAACAGGCTCTTTGTGTGACAAGCTCCCCACCTGGAGCCGTTCGCGGAATCCGGGGATTACGGAGCCGCGGGGAAGCGGCCACCGCTCCCAGGCTGTGACCTGGAGAGGGCCTCCTGCCTTGGACAGGCGACCCGGGAGCTGACGGTTTCGACTGGGGGCTAGCGTAAAGAAGGGAAAAGGGGAGCGCATTCTTGGCGTTGGTATTGTCACATGGGTAGACGCAAAGATGGGAGACATTTTTGTTCAGGAAAGGGCAAACGGCTCATTGTGCCCAGAGTGGGGCAGTGGTTGGGACAGTGGGCATGTCCTGCATTCTTTTCATTGTCCCAGCCCCCTGAGAGTAAAGGCACCTTAGCCTGAGTTGAACCCGAAGAGCTGACACCCGGCAGAATTTGGAAGGAAAAGTAGGAGTTAGTGATGGGGTATAAAAGATCCTTTAAGTGTAGAAGCTGAGTAAGTGCCTTGACCACTTAGGCCAAGGCATTGAAGGGAGAACGGCAGTAAGAAGCAGGGGAAAGAACCCCAAAGAGCAGCATGGGGACCTGCCCCTAATGTTCCCCTGGAGGTACTACTTTTAGAGCTCAGTCTGGGCTCTTATTTTTAAGAAAGAAGGCAGTTTCCTTTATAAGCTCAACTGCTGACATTTTTCTTGATTTGATGATTTGCATCAGGCCTGTGGTTAGTGATTTTGCATAACCCAGTTCATTGTTATTATCTTCCTTAGCTTTTGTGCCTAAGAATGCCAACATTAGAAACAAGGTAGATGGAGACCTTTGTAAATTTGATACAGAAAATGTGTGGGAGGCTGGAGAGAAGACCTAGCAGACAGTTATGAGTTGGACTGATCGAAGGCATCAACAGGGAAAAGTGAATATGCACATTAGGGGAGATAAACTGCAGCCTCATAAATGACACCCTTAATTATGCTGTCTTCCTGCCACACTGTGAGACTGTCCCTTAACTGGGCTACATCTGTCCACTATATACTGTAAAGCACCCATCAGCTGGGGGTGCGGTTGGGGGGGGGGGGTGGTTTTATAAATGAATTGTTGTCCAGGTGAGAAGGTTAACCTTTCCCAGATTGGTGTGATAACCAAAATCCAATTACTGGATTATCCCATCTCCTCAGTTTCCACTTTAAAGAAATAACCTGTTTGGCTTACAGATCTGACAAGATTGGAACTGCAGGAGAATGGACAGTGAGGTTCAGAGAGATGGAAGGATCTTGGATTTGATTGATGATGCTTGGAGAGAAGACAAGCTGCCCTATGAGGACGTTGCAATACCACTGGTAAGTTGTGATTTGTGCTGAGGGTAATGCTTAAAGGTGTGGTCTGACAGGCCCTAGTGGCGTTGGAATATCAAAGGACTGATAAACTGGTAGGGCAAAGAAATCAAAGCCATGGTGTTCTGTAATTCTACAAGCCTCTGGAGAGCAACTAGCCTGACTTTTTATTTGAAGAGAAATGTAGCTTAGAGAGATGAAGAGACTCACTCAGTTAGGGACCATGCCAGGACTGGAGCCCATGTCCTCTGAGCCATGACTTCCCTACCACACCGAAGCCAAAGGTAGACAAACCCTGAGCCTCTAATGGGTAAGGGGGCAGGGGAGGAGTAGAAAAGCAGCAGCCCATCCAAAGGCAGATACGCTGTGTCTTACTTCTTTGCCTATGGCTAGTCAGTCTGTTAACATTTTTAGAAACTCACATTGTTAGAACAAGCAGTTTTCTCAGGTTCCCTGGAAAATATTCAGAAGACACCTGCTTTTCTTCTTTTATGTTTAGACCAGCAAGCTCTTGAAATATTCTCTTCTTCTCTTTTATCTGGAAAAACCCCTTGGAAGGAATCTGTTACACCTCACTTAAGCAATCCAAAAGTTTCGTTTTTGTAATAGTTATTAAAAATCGTATTTACGTCATTGAGGTCTAACAAAGAACAAGGAGAACAGGACCTGGGGCTGTTTTCCATTACAGCACACTACCTGCCCTAAGAAGAATGGTTCAATAAATACAGCTTACAAGTAGATGGTCTGCTGTGGCTGCTGCTTCTGTTTACAGAGAAATAAAATATTCAGCTCATCATTTAAGACTAAAAAGATGATGTGTTTAATGAACAATATACATAACAAATAAGTCACAGCTTAGTTCAAATTTAGGAAAATAGTCAAGAGAGAGGGAATAATAAAAATTCAGCTACCACTTACTGAATACCAGTTTTATGCCTTGGAGAAAGATTGAAATTTTACATACATTATCTCTAATCCTTAGCAACTCTGCAAAGGAGGTGATGTTATACCCAATTTATAGGAAAGAATTGGGTCAGAAAGGAGAACTTGCCCAAAGCATGGTAGCTGAAAAGAGTTGGCCTTGATTCCTAGATCTGTGAGACTCCAAGTCCTATCCTGTGAGCTTTCAATCATTTGTTCAACTGTGTGCCATAAGATTAGGTGAACATAATGTATAATTCTTGCCCTTGAGGAATCTGGAGAGGCAACATAATAATTAAAATAAGTGTGAGCATAGTATAGGTAATGGCTGATTGCTGGTGAATATCAGGAAAGGTTTCAGAGAGAAGGCAATGTCTACGTAGGGTTGTAAGGAGGACCAGAAGGTTAGTGGGGATAAACAAGAACACTCAGGCAGGAGAACACATGGAAAAGGCCCAACATTTTGAAAGGTTTCGAAGATGGTGAAACATTCCGTATGGATGGAAATTAACTTTTGTCCCAGAAGTAGGCAGCAAAGGTCTGCTCAGACCATGTTTTGAGAGGTGTTTGATGCCACAGTTATCCCTCCCCCTGGAGATAACCCAGGAATGAGTGGTCTTCAAAAATAGAAGACTGCCGTGTTCAGATTTAGTGTTTGGGAAATGATTTTAGCAGCATTGTTAGGAAGCATTTGAAGTGGAGAAAGGCACGTGGCAGAGCAGAGAGACCAATTAGGAAGCTGCTCGTGCAATGATCTAGGCAAGAGAGGAGGGCCTGAACAAAGACAAGAAGACGGATGGGAATTGTCAGATTTTGGAGATATTTATAGCAAAATTTATGGGCCATTTGTGTAGCAGAGGATGAGGGAGAGGAAATTGTGCTGATTTCCAGTTCCTGTTGATAATCTGTATCTTTTCCCATGTCTTGAGATCCTAAAGGAAAGAATAGCCCCCTGTACAGTGTATGTATCAATTAGCTTTAGCTGCATAATAAACTGCCCCAAAATTAGTGGCTTAAAACAACTATTTAGCTCAGATTTTGTGTATCAGCTGGGAAGGTTTTTGTCTGCACCAGCTCAGCTGATCTCTGCTGGGCTTGCTCATGCATGTTTGGTCAGCTGGCTGGTTGGCTGGAGGTCAGGTTAACTAGGATGGTAATCTAGGGTATCTGTCAGTTAGCAAGCTGTCAGCTGGGGTGATGAGGCATGGGCCACGTGACTTTCCTTATCTAGCAGGCTAGCTTGGACTTCTTCACATGACAGTTTCAGGGCTCCAAAGCACCATGGCAGAAAACTGCAAGGCCTCAAGAGGCGTAGGCTTCGAACTGACATACTGGCACTTGAAGCTGCATTCTGCTGGCCAAAGCATGTCATATGGACAGTCCAAATTCAAGATTGGGGAAATAGATGCCGCCTCTTAATAGGTAAACTACAAAGAACTGTGGCCATTTTTGCATTATACCAGAATGAACAATTGTATGTATGATACTTCTGTTCTTGTTTTCCAAGAACATGCAATTTTATATGTTGGCATTCATTGCAAGAGACAGTAGTGGCCAAATGAAAAATAAATTATTTTAAAAACATACCACCACACAGATAGGATGAAATTAAGCCAGGTTGTCTGCCTCTGAACTAAATAATTCATCAACCAAGGACCTATTCATGCTTTGTCAGCTATAAGTAATTTTTGGGACCAAACATTTCCTTTTTAAGTTTTAAGAGTTTATTATTACTTTAAATAAACAATCGTTCTTTTTAATTTGTTCAAGTATGTTTCAATCTTACTCTTGTAGAGCAAAATGTATGTGATTCAAATATTCTTATACAAATCGTAAGTAATCTTATATATTGAAAGTTATTTTTAAGTGGATTAAACATAATTTATGTGCCGCAAATTGCACTCCAGTGGGAAATCATAAGTCTGGATATCCTAAAAAAATGTGTAAATTCAGATGACCAAAAAGAAATATACAAAGCAGAGTTCCAGTAATAATAAATTTAAGTTACAAGGAAGTTATTCTAGGTTCTATTTCCAGTTGATTGGAACCCGTGGCTTGCCAGTAGGTAGGCTGTGAACTGGTATACGCTCATTTTACTCTGTGCTGCCACTAGAGGGAGGTCTCGGCCATTATTCCACATTTTCAGTGCCTGACCTCCCTTATAATATGAGCATGTTGGGTACAGAATAATTTTGGGATGTGTTTCTTGGGCTTACAAAATTTGCCAGCAAATATGATATTCTATTAAAAGCATCCTCCCAAAAGATTTAGTACTGACTCTTTTCAGTGTTCCTAGCCGCTGATAGTAGCACAGATGCTCATTGAGCATTGGGTGCCCAGCACAGTGCTGAACATTTTATCTGAATTATCTCGTGTAGTCATCACAGCAGTACTATTAAGTGATGGCCGTTTTTATCTACTGTTTGCAGAAGAGGAAACAAAGACTCTGAGAGATGGAGCACTTTGCCAAAAATCCAACAGCTAATGGTGGGGTTGAAGACGTGGGTTCAGTCAGTCTTCCCAGCCCTGTGCCCTTGGCCTTCCTGCCACACCCCCCTGCACGCATGCCAGGTCAGCATGCCCACCGTTCTCTACTGAAGAGGGACCAGGCCACAGCTGAGTGGTACTCCTCAAGTTTTCCTCCCGTTTATTTATTTTAGCACTTTCTTTAGAATATACTTTTATAGGTTATGCTGCCTGTTCTGGGAGCTCACAGGTTTTCGTTCTAAGTGCTCTTGGGTTTTAAGCGATTTGTTAAACATACCATGTTCTGAACTCCACTGTCCCTTTGCAGAATGAGCTTCCTGAACCTGAGCAGGACAATGGTGGCACCACAGAGTCTGTTAAAGAACAAGAAATGAAGTGGACAGACTTAGCCTTGCAGTACCTCCATGAGAACGTCCCCCCCATTGCAAACTGACGCCTGCCGCTTCTCTGGGAAAATATTTTTTAATACATCGATATGTATTGTTTTCTTTCAGTTTCCTAACTCACATCCTTTAGTGATAAATCAACACTCAAAAATATACATTCCCTTAGTTCATAGCAGCAAAGTACAATGTGAAAATATTCACCAAATGAGAAATTTAAAAATTTCCCAGGAATGCAGGCAGTTGGACTCTTTGAACTGAAAACTCTCATTCAGTAGCTTATTTGAACATGATTGGGTAAGCATTTGTCTTAACTCTGGTTTTATCTTACAGAGTTTAACACTTGCCAACTATTTCTCTGTGTCACGTGATACATGTGTTTAAAGGTGAGACAAAAAGACAAAGAGGGAGGAAATCAGACATGCAAATTATTAACTTCTCATGTGTCTCCACTGAAGAATTCTGAGTGTAATTAGCCCGTGAGTGCTGGGATTTATAGTTCTCCCATTCACTGATTACTAGGATCCCTGAGACTCCCTGTAGTGCGTTCAAGCTTTGGATAAGTTTACAGATTAAAAAATCTGATCGTTACCTCTGCTCTCCCTGTAATTTCCTTTGGTGCTACTGGAAAGGATCTATATAGTTAGATGGACCACTAGTTTTGTCCAGTAACAGCATTTCTTATTTGTCAGAGCCCTTTCAAATATAACTGAAACACCATGGAAACAGCAGTTGGTTTTACACTGGTATAGTACTTTGCAAACCATTCATGCACATTATCTCCTGGAATCATTTGTGTATGTAAATGGTGTCTTCCTTGTACCCTAACCAGATTGTAAACTCTCTGTGGAAGAGGCCTTGGTTTGCACTTCTGTATCCCTCACTGTGAAATGGAGAACACTGAATAATTGAAATCTCTCTTTTTTCCTCACCTGTTTTTCGTTTGTTGATACTGGATTCTGTTTTTTAACTAGCTTTTAGGAGGAAGAGGCATAGCACAAAACAAATGATTTGATCGTAGGGTTTCAATTAGAAACGTGATTGTAGCAAAACATGTCCTATAATTCAAACACATTCAGGCTGATCTCCCCCTGCGTAAACGGTCCCGCCTACCAGTTACTCCTCTTCCGAATAAAGAACCCAATGCACCAGTCCCCTCAATGACCAGAGAAAGACAACCTAGCAGTAAGAATTAGGATGTTTAGGGGGAAAAAAATTATACCAAGAAAAGAAAAAATAAAGCTTTTCAAATATTTAACATGCCTTCAAAGTCATAGTTCTTTCGTATTCTATTTAAATGATGATTTACTGCTACTTTATTTGTGGTATGTAATATAAGACATTGATATCTAAGAACTTAGCAGTTGTTCACATGAATCTACATTTGCTGTGGGCCCAGCCTGACCCTTGAGTATTGGTAGAACAGTAAAATATGATACCTGTCTCGATTTCACTTGAAATCAGAGTATGAAGCTTATAAGACAGACAGCTCCTGGTTTGTTTGTGTGGCTTATGATCCTCTGAAAGCTACCCCCAACTTGAGTGGCCAAGTGTGATTTGTGCCAGCACCGTAGCTCATTTGGCAATTCAGTGACCTAAGCTGGGCCAGTCCAGTCCTGTCAGCTGTGGCTTTGGAATTCTAGGCCTGCCTTGAGAATGATGGACACAGGAGATACCCTAGGCTGCTGGGGTGGTGAAGGGGTGGGAGACAGGTTTTCTTCCCAACTGTACGTATCAAATACACTAGGAGGAAAGTTTCTGCTGAGAGACTGGCCCCTCAGTTCCTGCCAGCTTTCCTCTTCAGTGCGTGTATATTCGTCTCCTTTGTGGGAAGTAGCACACCTGCCTCTGGGAATACAACAATGAACAAAGTAAGTATGGCCTCTGTCTTCATGGACCTTTCCTCCAGTAAAGAAGAGATAAACATTAGATCATGGTCATACTAATCTGTGATTTCAAACTGTGATGAATGGTAGGAAAGAAAAGGGTGTGACAGTTTGTGTTCCTAGGAGCAAAGCCTGAGGCAGGTTTTCCTGTGTTAGTGACTGAGGCTGTGTTCTCAGGAACCTGCAAAGGAAGCAGGATTAGGGCAGGAGAAGAAGCTGAAGACTAGGCTCCACCTGACCCCACAGGAGTGCTAGAATGGGATGGAATCATGAGTTTCCCCACCTTGAGCCGAAGTACCCATATCTTTCAGCCCGTCCATGGCAATGACCTGCCGTCCCCTTCTCAGGGAGGCAACCCTCCAGGGAGCAGGGCAGCTATGAGTGCTTGGCAGCAAGACAGGTCGGTGTGGCCAGGGGATGCAGACCAGGTGAAGGCAAGGTGGGCATCCATAGTAGCTACTGCAGGTATAAGAGGTGATGATTGGGGAATCTGGTAAGGTTGGACCCTTAATATCAGATAATTTGAAATATTAATATTGTTTCTGAATTTTCCCAACTCCTTTCCAAGGAAGTGGCCAGGCAGGCCCTTTGTGCTTCCTTCATACAACAAAGCAGAGATGTTCAAACACAACCCTACCTGTGCTTGGGAAATCCTGGACTCCTTAAGGAAATAGTGTGAAATGTCAAGCTGGGGAGGGAGGTAGAGAAGGGGGAGCTGAAACCAGAAGCCGCTTAAGAGTGGTGGAAAGTTATGCTCCCCTCATCGTTGTGACCCCCATGAGATGGTGAATTTCACAGGCATGGTTTGTGGGGTGTCCAGAGGGAGACATGAACTTCAACACTGAGGCTGCCAGTGTAGCCAAAGACCCCCGAGCATTGAAATTACCACCTTCCTGGTCCCTTCAGGCACTTAGGTGGCATGAGGATTGGTGGTCTTACCCAATTTTTTTTTAAGACTTATTATTTATTTCCCCCCTCTGCCCTCATTGTTTGCATTCACTGTCTGCTCTCTGTCTTCTTTTTAGGAGACTTCAGGAACTGGACCTGGGACCTCTGATGTGGGAGGAGGCACCCAGTCACTTGAGCCACCTCAGCTCCCTGCTTATTGTGTCTCATTGTGTTTCCCCGCTGCATCTTTTCATTGTGTCGTCTCACTGCATCATCTTGTTGCATCAGCTCACCATGCCAGCCCATTGCTGTCTTGCTCATCCTCTTTAGGAGGCACCGGCAACTGAACCTGGGACCTCCCATGTGATAAGCAGGCACCCAACTGCTTAAGCCACATCTGCTTCCCCTTACTCATTTTTCAGGTCATTCATGAGCTTCCTAAATGCTGTGAGACCCTAAGAAGGGCCCCAGTGACCACAAGATTTCATTTACTTCCAGTGCAGCTGAGTGAGGCCAAATAGGCAACTTGCTTTGAGGGAAATAAGAAAAATGTGCTTTTTCTTGTGTACTCCTTGAGTTTGTAAGTGAACACCTGTGAGACAGGAGTAGCCAGCAGAAGAATTGGGGGTAACAGGCAGGGGGAAGAAAGAATGGAGGAAGGACTGAGGAGGGAGCAAATTGCATGAAGGTAGATACTGGCATAACAAGCCAGGCAGGTGGGTAAACAGGGCTCTTTCAAGGAGTTTATACTTAGCCATTGCAAGGTTTCAACCTTGAAGGTGGGGGAGTGGCATTCTTAGATTTTATTTATTTTTTAAGTCACCCTGGAGAGTGGATTTGAGCAGGGCAAGAATAGAAAGGGAAAGACAAGTTAGAAGGCTTTTGCATTGGCTCGGCTGAGATGCCAGCGACTTGGGCAGCAAGATGGGGATGAATGTAGGGGACCTGGGATGTATGGAAGAGGTAGAATTGTCCAGAGTTGCCCCAGTGAGAGGCACGCTTCAGGAAACCAGTGCCCTGCATCATGATTGTGTGGCCAGTGCCCAGTGTGAGCGCTGCCCTTGGTCCCTGAATTCTCTGAGCCAGACCCAGACTACACACACACTTCTGCTCTCTAGACGTGTGGAGCCCGGGTCCAGGAGCCGCCCATCCCTTGAAGCCCCATGTAGATCCACTTCTCAATCCTATAATAACGAGAGCCAGGATTGGTTGAGTACTTTCACGTGCTTGAGACACATGATGCCTAAACCTTACATCCACTTTTTAAGGTAGATGTCCCTGGGAAGTGGATGTGGCTCAAGTGATTGGGCTCCCGTCTACGTAGAGGAGGTCCAGGTTTCAATTCCCAGGGCCTCCTGGTGAAGGCGAGCTGGCCCGAGTGGAGAGCTGGCCCATGCAGAGTGCTGGCCTGCATAGCGACCTGGCCTGAGCAGAGTGCTGGCCCACACAGCAAGCTGGCCCATGCAGATAGCTGGTGCAGCAAGATGACGCAGCAGAAAGACACAGAGAAGAGACAGTGACACAGCAGAGCAAGGAGCTGAGGTGGCGCAAGAGATTGAGCACCTCTCTCCCACTCTGGAACGTCCCAGGATTGGTTCCCAGTGCCGCCCAAAGAGAATACAAGCAGACATAGAAGAACGCACAACGAGTAGACACAGAGAGCAAATAATGGGGGAGGAGGGGGTAGAAATAAATCTTTTCAAAAAATGATGGATGCTACTGAACTCATTGATCAGAAAATGGTAACAAAACTACTTGCTCCAACTTAAAGGACTCATTCCAGGTCATTCGAAGAGTAAATGGATTCCAGTGTGGGCTACCTGACCCCAAAACCTGTATGCCCTCTCCCTGGACCCTAACACCTCCCCTGTAAATGGGAAGAAAATCCTATCAGAACACTCAGAATTTCAAAATATTTAACCTTGTCACTGTAACTGAGATGAACTGAAATAATTTCTAATAGGCCCCTGTGGGTCATGAAACATTCAAAAATTCAACCTATTACCAAATGCAGATAACACATAATTTTGCCACCATGAGTCTTATTATTTTCACTGGCTTTTACTCTTTGGGATTAAATCTCTAAGGTACATTATCAGATTTCAGTGCATTCATTGGACAAGTTAATGTCAGAGCAGGTTAATACCCAGCAGGGGGCGCTCAGTTCCTTTCAGAACGTTTGAATCACTAACTGCAGATCCTGAGAAAATGCCGTCTTTTGCTTGGAAGTGATTCTGGATATCTGGGTTGCCGTTATCTTAGTGCCGAGTGGAAGTTTGTTGAGGAAAGCCCAGCCACCCTGGGATTCTGGGTGGCTGCACTTCTGTGTGTGTGTGCACGCGCGGGTGGTTTAATTGAGAGGCGATCCCAGGGAGCAGGGAGAGGAGGCAAGGAGGAGAAAAAGCCAGGGTAAGGTGCCTTATCAACATTCAGCGATAGGCAGTGGAGTGTGCTTCCATCGCGACCTCCTGGGAAGCATCCAGAATGCCAGCCAGGACCGTCCGCTGGGAGCAGGTGGGAACTCTCCATCAGCTCTCCCCTTCGTTCGTGGAGAGTTGCTTTTGAAGGCCAAGTGAGGGCGCATGGAAGGTAAGGGCAGTCCAGATCATCAGTTACAGAAACACAGGGCCACAGCCAGACACTTTGCCAGCCTGTGGTCCCTACTCGGGCTCGTAGCCAGGCCTGGGGACTCACTGGTTAACCTGTTTCCCAACTCTTTGTGTTAAGTCATCATTTGGATAGTTTAGGCATCATCCCGCAATAATCCACCAGTCCCTAGAAAGATTGTTTTCCAGAGCTCCCTTCTTCATGTAGCCCGCTTTTTCACCCACAGTTAAAGCGTGTCCTCCAGTTCCGTGCTTTCCACCAGCGAGCTCCTGTGGAAAGTGTGGCACTCAGGCTTCCTGACCCAGGTGACGGCCCCGGCCTCAGCGCCGGAGCCAGCCAGGGCCAGCTTCACGGATGTGTGGCCTGTGCGGTCACACACGGTCCCACTCACAAGGGCTTCGTGCTTGGGTTAATGTTCCGCCGTTGCCACCTTGAAATTCTTAGTAATTTTTCAACTTGCTCAGTCTGCTCTGGCCTCATACATACATAGCTGCTTCTGAGGTCTGTGGACGCCACCGGCAGAGGTTCCATGCTAGACAATGACTGGCCCAACCCAGCTGAGTGCCCTCCCCTTGGGAGTGGAAATCCAAGACCCTGAGCAGTGGCCTTTGGGTTGGCAGAAAAACAGGCAGGCCCAGGAGTGGAGAGAAGAGCTGCGGCTGGCTGAGGGCAGCCGCCCCGGCTCCTGCAGTGCTGGGAACGCGGTCCCAGCGCCTGGTGCGCGTCAGTGCTGCTGCTGAAGTTGTTCCTCGAGCTCCCCTGAGCCCTCTGTCATCCTTGCCTCCTGAAAGCCTAACTAACCCACGGGACAGGTAGAGGAGCGCACAAAGGGCAATGGGACGGGTTATGTGGACGGCTGGGAGAACCTGAGCGAGGCGATCACCCAGTCCCAGGCACGTCTTCGCCTAAATGTCTGGCTCTTAGCCAGCTGTTCTACAACCTTGCTCCCTACTGCCCTGGTCCCAGGAATGCCCTTGCCGCAGAAAGGGCCTCTGACTGAAAAGGTGTGAGAAGCACAGCAGCAGCTGGAAACAATGGTCAGCTCCGTTCAAGAGGGATTCTACCTGGCTTTTCATTTAGCTTACCCTAGTGGCATGAACCATATAAAGAGCCTGTTTTTGTAGGTCACAACCAGCCAGGTAGTCACAATTTCCCATGCTTTCATCTCATAATATTTTTACCAAGAGCCAGTCATGCATGTATACTCACAAAAATACACATACATACACAACACATACATACCAGATTCACTGGGGATAGGAGGGGAGCAGACAAATGCTGGAGAAGATCAAAGCAGCCAAATGACTAGAAAGGAAATGAGGGAGGTTGCTGTCTAAGCCTCCCACTTATTCCCTGCCTTCCTGGTGACTCAGATCCCCTTTATCACGATGCCACCACCCAGGGGCAAAAGGAGCAGCCCATGCCATGGCCCTACCTCCACGCTCTTGGCATTTCTGCCCGTGGTCCCTCCCATCTGTCATCTTAGTCTCAGGCAGGCCCCGCTCTCCCATCAGTACCTGGTCTAACTGGAACACAGTCTCCCAGCGCAGGACTTCCTGAGGATGAGGCAGGAGCCGGCACCCCTGCCTGTGGGAATGCCCTCCCGCCTCTCATTGGCTGAGTCCCCACGCAGCCTCCCCCAGCTCAGCAGGGACAGGGTAGAAGGTGGGCTTGCCTGGTGAGGGCCTTCTCTCCCATCCCATTCTCCTGCTTTGTGTCCCCAGCTGCTCTCAACCAGCCCCTGCTCTCAGGGCTGTACAGATATTTAGCAACACTCCTTCCTCTCCACCAGTGGCTCCTCTCACCCGGGGTTGCTGTCTGGGTGAGGTGATTAGGTGTTCATGGGTCTGAGTCTTTAGCCCGAAAGTGCAGGTAGCAAGGGCTCCAGGAGTACACGGAGTCCTGGGCTGGGTTGGAGTGTTCCAGATGGCTCTGCAGCCAGGTGGAGAGGGCTGGAGCTCTGGTTCGGCCACCATGGACTCTGCTCTCTAATTCCTTCATCCAGGTTCTCTCTCTCAGTCAGTCAATCGGTGCACTCAGTGGATGTTGCTATTTCTCCCTTTCTTGCTCTTCTCTCCCTTTCTCTTGTTCAAGGATTTATGGAAATATTTTACTGTATGCATTAGGCTCGCCTTTCTTCTTTTATGTTGCATTTACTTCTAAAATACAATTCACATCACAGTCTCCTCTTGTTCGGTTTTGCATATTAGCAACTTATTGAAAATCACACGTTAGTAAAATGCATATAGGCTGCAAAGTACAGTGGCAGCGAGCACAGACTTGGGAGGCAGAGAGACCTGCCCAGCCTGCACCTGCTGCCCCTCTCCAAGCAAAGAGCTCTCCTGGGCCTCCGCTGCCTCACTGAGAGTGCGGCTAACAGTACTGCCACATGACAGGTTTGTGGGGTGACTAAACTGAACAACACAGGTAAAGAGCTGAGAAAATACAGGTAAAGTGCTTAGCACTTGAAAAACTGTTATTCTTGTTGTCAATATAATAAAGTATTAAAGCATTTTAAAGGAATTCTACATGGACACACTGAAGTCAAGCAAAGAGTAATTTCATTGTGTAAATAGTCATTCCCCTATAATCCTCAGGGATTTTTCATGAATTAGAAGCCAGAAGTCTTGGGTTCAAGTTCTAGCTCCACCACTCAATGGCTGTGTGACTGGGAGTCCGTCAGCTTCTCTGAGCCTACACCACAGGATTGAGGGAGGAAAGTGATTGAAATGTATTCAAAACTGTCTTGTAATTATAAAAAAACTATGCACATTGGAGTTAAGCATCATAATTCATTTGCTGCATAAACTTGTAAATTTATCCTCAAATTCATCTCTCATATAGCACTTAATATATGCACTACTTAGAAAATAATAAATGTACATGTAGGAATATCTGTATGTATATTTGCATAAACCTGTCATTTTTTATTAGAGAAGGTGTAGATTTACAGAAAAATCATGTATCAAATACAGGGTACCCTTAGACCACCCTGTTACTAATGCCTTGCATTGGGGTGGAATATTTTGTTTCAATTGATGGAAGCACATTTTTATAATTATACTATTAATTACAGTCCATGATTTGGCTTAGGGTTCATTGTTTGTGTAGTGCAGTTCCATGGATTTTTTAAAATTTTTATTCTATTTCCATATATACAACCTAACATTTCCTCTCTTAAACATAGATTTATATTTCAGCACTGTTAGTTACATTTACAATGTTGTGCTACCATTACCACCATATTGCCAAAATATTTCTATCATTCCAAACAGAAACTCTGTACATTATAAGCATTAATTTCCCATTCTCTGTCCCTCCCCCCAACTCCTTCCCTTGGCAACCTATATTCTAGATTCTGACTCCATGAGTTTGCTTATTCTAACTATTTGATATCAGTAAGATTATATAATATTTACCCCTTTGTCTCTGGCTTATTTCATTCAACATGATGTCTTCAAGATTGTTGTTTCATGCATCAGAACTTCATTCCTTTTCAGGGCAGAAAAATATTCCACCGTGTGTATATACCACATTTTGTTTATCCATTCATCCATTGATGGACACTTGGTGTTGCTTCCACCCTTTGCTATTGTGAATGATGCTATTATAAACATTGGTGTACAAATATCTGTTTTGAGTCCTTGCTTTCAATTCTTTCGGGTATATACCTAGAAATGGGATTGCTGGGTAATATGGTAATTCTGTACTTAACTTTTTGAGGGACTGCCAAACTGTCTTCCACAGCTGCTGCACCATTTTACATTCCTACCAGCAATGAATGAGTGCTCCTATTTCTCCACATCCTCTCCAACACTTAGAGAGTTCTGTTTTTTTGAAAAGTGGTCATTCTAGTGGGTGTGAAGTGGTATCTTATTGTGATTTTGATCTGCATTTCCCTAATGGCTAATGATGTTGAACATCTTTTCAAGTGTTTTTTGGCCATTTGTATACCTTCTTTGGAGAAATGTTAAACTTGTTTTTTAAAGTGTGGAAGGTTGGGAAGTAGATGCGGCTCAAGCGATTGAGCTCCCACCTACCACATGGGAGGTCCCACGTTCAGTTCCCAGTGCCTCCTAAAGAAGACAGGCAAGACAGCAAGCTAATGCAACAAGATGATGCAGCAAGAGACATGAGGAGAACATAATGAAAGACACAACAAAGCAGGGAGCAGAGGTGGCTCAAGTGATTAGGCACCTCCCTCCTACATTGGAGGTACCAGGTTCGGTTCCCAGTGTCTCCTAAAAAGAAAACCAGCACACAACAAACAGACACAGCAAATGTAAACACAAGGGGTGGGGAGAAATAAATCTTAAAGTGGAAGGAAAGGAAAGACAACTGACTATTGACAGTGATTACCTGTAGGGGGAAGATTAGACCAGCAGAGGAGGGAAATTGTAACAGCTTACTTTATATTCTTCTGAAAGAGTAGTGGGGCTAATGAGTAATTTTTTTTAACTAATAATGAAGATACCAGAAGAGCAGTCATTTAAAATATATACCCTCATGGGCTTTAAAATAAAGATTTAGTATGTGCATTAAAAATGTGTCTGTGTTAAGTCACTTTCATTCCACTCTTCACATTCAGCAGTAAGCACCAGTTCCACGCAGACCACAGGAAAGACATAAAGCTAGATCAGTTGTAGGAGTCTGCCTGAGATTGCAATATTAGGCAAGATAAGACATTCATGCAAAGAGCTGTAACATAAGAAAGAAAGCTGTTAGTGGGCCTGGTGCACAGTAAATGCTAAATAGATACTTACTGCATAGATGAACAAGTGGATCGATAGGAAAATAGATACAGTTCTAGGGAAGAGGGCAGTCAGAAGAGGAAGGGACCTCCTGCAGCTGAGAGAATTTACGAAAGCTTTGTTTGGAAAGGTGGTCTTTGAAAATACAGGCTAGATTTGGACATCTAGGAACTGAAAGTTGGGATGGTGCATTGGGGTGATAACATATTCTTTCATTTATGATTCAATCCCATTTTTCCCTCCTTTCTTTTCTTCCCTCCAACTAAGGGGCAGCACTCGTATGTTTGGAAACATGTGGGAGCAATTTTTTTGGTTGTCACAATGACTGGGATGCGGGGTATGCAGAGGATAATGCTATATTCTGTGGATTTGGGCCAGAGCTATTAAATATATTGCAACAAAGAACTGTTCCATCCAACATACCAATAATGACCACATTGAGAAATGCTGGTAGGTGGAAGAAGCATTGAAAACAGATTATTATGTCGTAAAGTGCTGACACAGTTATCTGTACAAGTATTCTGCTATATCATCCAAGTCAAATGAGGTGACCTCCCTTCTAGGAAAAGGAACAGACAAACAAGATTGGAGAAGCCCACACAGGCCTGAGCAGATAGGGGCTAGTCAACAGAGACTGAACCTTGGTCTTGAGAAAAAGGAGATGTAATCAAGATTTTTGACTAGGAGAATGATCCTGTCATAGCTGTAGTTTAGGAGATGCCAAATCCCCACTTTAACCCTTTAGATAACCAAAATGTGGAGTGGTTAACAGGCTAATTTTTTTAAGCTTTACCCTGGCTCTGCTTCAGAAAAGGCAAAGAGGTCATTCTGTCATAAAATTAAAAAATAAATAAATAGAAAAACTTCCAGTTTAAGATATAATAAAAATAAATTTAACAAATTATGCTGGGACAATTGGCTCTCCATTTGGGAAAAAAAAAAATTAAGTTAGATCCCTACCTCACACCATGCAGTCAGGATGGGTTAAAGAGTTAAACATTTTTGTAAAGTAAAAGATATTAGGAGAAATTTTAGCTGAATGCTTTAGTAATCTTGAAGTAAGGGAGGCTTTTCCTAAGTATGCTATAAAATTCAGAAACCAAAAAGCAAAAAAAATAGATAAAATTGCTCTATGATAACAGATATAAAGTTAAAAGACAAGAAATAGAAGTTGAAATATATATCGCTATATATATATAACAAACAAAAGATAATTTAGGAAGCTTCTGTAAATCAATAAGAAAAAGGTAACCCCAATAGAAAAATGCATGCTAGTCATAGGAAAATTATTTAAAAAAAAAAAAAAAAGGCTGAAACACATAAAAATGTGTTTTGGGAGATATTTCAGACTGACTCATTCAGCTCCATCCCTTCCCTGCTGTAGCTTGCCTCCTGCGAGCTGGAGCCTGGAAAGCTAATGCTTCCATTTTCCAGGGTCTTTTAGAGCTGAGCCTCTGCACGTGGCCAGGCTTCCCCGGACAGACCCACTGACTGCTGGCACACAGGGTTGAGGGGGTCCTCATTTTTTGTGTGCTTTGCTCAGTTTGGTTTCTTTCTTGCATCCACAATCGAGATTTCGGTGCCTAGAGCCAATTCCCAGCCTCGTGAGTATCACGGACAGGACACAGGACATCCACAGCCAAGGCGGTGTGGCCCTGGAGACCTGGGGTAGCCAAGGCTCCCTGGTTTCCAGATTGCTGGAGAAGCAGTGTGCCCTGGAGCCAGCAGCTGGGACCCAACCTCCCAGGCTCCTGGTCACGGCAGAAGTGGGGTTTCCCTTGCTGGGTCGGTTCTGAGCTGGTGTTCCGGGAGTCAGGCCTCGAAACTTAGCCTAGAATCTGCCCTTCTACACCATCTGACAAAAGTTTAAAACACAAATCCTCATATTAAATCTCTTTCTGCTCATACTAACTGGAGTGGCTTCTGCCATCTGTAGCTGAACTCTGACACAGTGATCAGATCAACCTTACTAAAAATCACAGCAATGCAAATCAAGTCAACGATGCTACGATTTTTCATCCCTCAGAAAGTCAAAACTTGAAAAGGTTGATAACATTCAATGTTGGCGAGGCGTATGCATTCTCACGTACACCTTGGTGGCGTGTGCAGTGAAGCAGCCATTTGGGAAAGCAGTTTGGCAGTAACCATCCGAATGTAAAATGTGCATCCCATCCAACCCTGCGATTCCACCTCTAGGTACCTGTCCAAGAGAAACATTTGCACACGCTCCTAAAGAAACACATGTCAAGCATCACTGTGAATAATTGCATCATCGCGAATAATGAAAAAAATTGCGGAAATGGCCGTCAAGAGAGTACTGTATGACTAACTATTCTCTGGAATGGTCTGCAGCAGTCAAAGAAAGAGGTCGAGCTCAAGTAGTAACATGGAAAGATCGCAGACATATTTCCAAGTGAAAAACAAATCGCAAAACAGCTGCACGGTATGATCGTACCTATGTTTAAAAGCACATACGACAAAAGTGTATCTTTCGATCTAAATATGCCCCTATCAGTATAAACACAGACAAAGGGCAGGAAGGAGACAAAGCAAGCTACCTTCTCGGCGGGAAGGGGAGGAGGTGGGCCAGGAGCCACTGGCGATCCTCCTGCCGCCTTCTAGGGCAGTTTCTCCTCACCCCATGGCCAGCGTCCTCAGTAGCCAGCGGGGGGCTAGGTAAGCACTAAGCTGGTGGACCCGCCGTCCCCCTGAGGCACCCTTGGGGCACAGCCCTTCGGGGAGCGCGGGGCTGGCTCTCAGGCCCTCCTGACAGACAGCAGGGCCCGCGGCCGACGGCCCCTCTGCCATCGAGCACGCCACCCAGGGGCATCTGGACTCTCCCTGGCGACACTGCCACAGACAGGATGTCCCAGGGCTGCGCCCCTCAAGAGCGGGGAGAAGAGGAGCGGGGCTGCTTCTCAGCCACACCAGAAGGCCCTGGAAAGCTCCCATTCGTTTAGGCTGGCATACCCAGAACCCCTCACTCAGGCCTCAACCTGGTGTTTATTTTCGAGATAGCAGTTTGAGGGGAATGGAAAAAAAGGGAACTGAATTGGAATTTTAATGAGAACCATCTGGAGTATTTGCCAAGGGTGTAATGTTTGGTAGAAGAAAGTAATTCCTCAGCTCAAATGAGGAGAGGAGAAATGGAGGGAAAACTGCCATATTATGTTCACCTTCTACGCCCCTCCCTCCCCCATGGCATTAACAGAACCATCTAGAACTCCCAAATCACAAAATCACCCGGGGAGGGGGGACGCGCGTTTCCCTCGACGCTCTCCAGGCAGGAGGAATGCGTCTCCTCTGCCAAGGAGACTGGGAGGGATGGGTTGTGGTGGGCCTTGGGCCAGAGCCCGGAATCTGGGTAACCATGGAAACGGGCCCGCGGGTGACAACAAATATGGGATGGAATTTCAGCATTCGCAGCCAGGCCACGGAGGAATGGGAAAATTCGGAGAAAGTTTTTTCAAAACCCCCGGGAATGGAGAAGTACAAGGAGAGAGTGTTCCAAACCATCCGCCCCTGCCCAGAACCCCAGCGCAGGTCAGGGGAGCATGTCCCCCCCGCCAGCCTCCCTGCGCTCGCGTGGAGCCGGGCGCCTTCCACCCGGAGCCCCCGCGGCCTCTGCCCCCCGCCTGGTCAGGTGCGCTCCCGGCCGTCTCCCGATGGCTTGTGCCGGCTGCCTGTCTCTGGGACGTGGCATAATCACACAGCACAGCAGAGCCACTCTCCCGCGGGGCCTTTGGTGCATCTCACAACAGCCCCGCACCCAGGTGACCAGGTCCCCACCTTAGCCGGGGGGGTGGGGGGGCCAGAGCCGCTCAGAAAGCCCAGATCCCCCAGGAACCCAGGAGCTGTCTGCCAGAGCCCATCCTCTTTGCACCATGCCTCTGTTCCTGGGATCTTCATTCTGGAAAACAATTAATAATTCTGGTAGCCAACGCTTCGGAGAGTAGTCGCAAAGCATTCTACAACCACCAGCGTACAAATGACAACTGCCGGTGTGGCTGCAAAAGCAGGTCTGTGCTCCCACGTCCAGGACACAGCCTTGATTGAATTGGAAAGGATTTAGGGGAGGAAAGGAAGAAATTTTCAGAATTACTAGGAAAAAAATTATAGAAATGAAGTCGCAGTCTCCAGAATTTTCTTCTGCAAGGTCTTGAGAAATAGAAGAGCCAGCATCTGTCGAGACACCTGAAAGGAATGGACCTCAGACTGAAAAAACCACAAATGTATCCATTTCAGGTTCCTTGCTTTGCAGATGGGGAAACCAAGGCCCAGGGCGGGCGGGACCTTTCGTGTGGGCATGGCCCAGGGTCCTGGCTCCCATTGCAAGGCGCTCTTCTTGGCAGAATATCTCAGGAGCCCAGGAAAAAGCCCACGAGTCTCTCTTGCGCCTTCAAGTCCTGAGAGTGGGTTTCCTGTGAAAGAGTGTGATTTGGCAGGGTTAAAAGGGGAGGTAATGACAACTGTTGTAGAGGGGAAGATCATTAACTCTGGAATCAGAAAACAACAACAAGCATAATGGAGAGGCATGCTTCTAAACTGAAATCAATTCGATGTAAAATCCAGTCTAGTTCCACCATCAGTAGTTTTTAGAACCTCTGTTCTAAAAAAGAGAGCAAGACTCAACAGTTAAGAATTCAGCAATGAAGATAGTTTTAAATCAGCAAAGTTATATAACTTTATAGCGGTTTCAAGAAATCATCTTGAAACTTCTTTAGCAAAAAAATGCCCGAAATAAGCCAACAGGAAATAAGTGTGGGGAATTTCTGGAAATGAGAGGGTGTTTTTTTGTTTGTTTGTTTCTAAAGTGGAAAAAAATGTTTTTAAGGAAGAAGAAAGCTCTGACCCACATAAAGATAGGGTTTCAGTAAGACTCATTTGAGACCAAAAGGGAAAATATAAGACTCTCAGAAACAAAGCCAAAGCCCAGGCCTCGAGGACTTTGTGTGGGTTACAGAAAACAAACAGCAACCTCCAGAAATGGGCTCAAGAAACGGAAGCCATTTTTACGCTAAAGATGGAAGTCCTCTTCACTGGAAAATACCAAATCTGCACCAGACTGTCCACAGTCCTGCGGAGGTATAATGACCGCAGGGAAACTGAAAATGTGTTTTAGCACTTAACATTCCAGGAATGTTTTCTATTTAACCCGAAGTCCTTGATTTTTTCCTAAATCATTGATTTTTCTTCCTTGTAACTTTTTATTCTAAAAATCCAGTTGTCCTTTTCCAGTCATTAAAAATGGAAGGAACGTGTCTTTCATTTTCTCAACAAATGTTTTTGACAATTCACTCTATGACTGGCCCTGAACAAAATGCTGCTGTCGTATCAGATTATTGAGGCTCTTGGGCTTAATACCATATCCACAGTTTTAACATTAAAATAAGGAACCTGCTGCAACACTAACGAACCTCGTGTATAAAATGTTGAGTTTTCCACCTTCAAATCCTGTAAATCGTATGCAAGCTTAAGGAAGCCAGGGCCCGTTCCTAATGAGAAGCTTCTGCTTATGAGTCATGGGTTAAACCTCTATAAATGCCCTTATGTTCATGCCCAAAATATGTGGATCCACAAGACGTCTGAGACTCATGTAAGTATGTATCTGTTCATGAGAAAGTACGTGTGGGAGGAAAGGAAGGAGTCGAAATGTTTTTCTTTATTTTCAAAAGCTAGAGCGGCAAGCAAGAACGATTCACATACGAGCAAAGCATTAAGAGTTGAGCGTATCAGACCTAGAAGACGAAGAAGATGCTGCATTTCCAAGTTGTCACTCCTTTAGTCTTCAAAGAGACTGCTTGATGGGAAAGCATGGGCTCACAGTGACACAGAGAGAAAAGTCTCCACTGCGGGTGGCACGGCGGTCTCCACACCGTCACACCATGCAGTGCTAACCCGACTGAGTCGAAAGGGGCTTAAATGAGATCATCTCAGCCCCTGATGCCCAAATGTTGCTCTAGGGAAAGTGTTCTCCGGGCACTAGTGTCCCTTTCTGTGGCCACTGGAAGAGCAGAAGCCTGAATGCTGGATGTGCTGAGTTGGGCCCTCCCAGCAGACCTTCTCCTCTCCCCTCACTGGCCTGCCCCCAAGGTTCCCTTCATGTCTTGATGGTAAGAAGCAACCATATTGTGTGAAATTGAAGAGTATCGCTTCTGTTTTTGCCAAAATGCCTATGTGAAAGCCAGATTTTTCAGCAATAATTCTGATAAAAATCATGAAGCAGACTATGCTGAGTGCCACTTTGTATTGCCTGTCAAGTAAAGAAGCCCAACAAAGAAATCTGCATCGAAGACACAAGGACAAAGGTGCCATATCATTTCATCATTGGCAAGTAACAGGAACCCCAACTAAAAGAAGCTTAAATGACGTGTTTCACACAACCAACACAGCCCCAGGGTCTATTAGTTCAGCAGCCAGACGACATCACCCAGAACATAGGTTCTTGTCCATTGTCAAGGTTCTCTTCTCATTCTCAGCTGTCAGCTCACTCCCTCATGGTTACAAGGTGGCGGCTGTATCTCTGGGCAACACATCTTCAGATAAGAAGCAGAAATGAAATGGTCTTTTCCCTGTCTCTTGAAGAACTAAGAAAGTTTTCCTAGAGTGCCACCAAATTGGATCAAATATACCCTTCTAAGCCAAACACTGGCAATGAAAAAGGAATTCGCATGATTGGGGTTGATGATTCAGGTCGGCTGAGGTCGGGGTCACTTCCTGGAGCTCATAAGCAAAAGGAGGAAGGTCGTACCTGAACAAAACTAGAATTTTCTTAACACCATAAACAAGGAGGAAATGGAGGATTTTGAGTAGGCAATTCAGCAGTATCTTTACATTATCTTTTAAAGTCATAAATTAAAATCATTTGGTTTAACTTTTCTCCATGAGAAAGTAAGTAAGAAATCTTTTTTAAAAAATACTGAAAGGTTGGGAAGCAGATTTGGCTCAATGGACAGAGCATCCGCCTACCAAATGGGAGGTCCAGGGTTCAAACCCAGGGCCTCCTGACCCGTGTGATGAGCTGGCCCACACGCAGTGCTGGTGATGAGCTGGCCCACATGCAGTGCTGATGCACACAAGGAGTGCTGAGCCACGCAGGGGTGTCCCCTGTGTAGGGGAGCCCCACATACAAGGAGTGTGCCCATAAGGAGAGCCACCCATCGTGGAAAAAATGCAGCCTGCCCAGGAGTGGCGCCACACACGCAGAGAGCTGACACAACAAAAGAGACACAGATTCACGGTGCCGCTGACAAGAATGCAAACGGACACAGAAGAACACACAGCAAATAGACACAGAGAACTGACAAGTGGGGGGGGAGGGGGAAGGGGAGAGAAATAAATAACAAATAATTTTTTTAAAAAATAGTGAAAAGTTGATGACTGTTCTTTCTTAGAAAGAGCAGATCTTTTCTACTGGTTTGGTATTAAAATATCTTTCCTTTCAGGAAATGGTGGTGATAGTGATTGTAGTTTTTTTATTTATTAACCTCACAGGGTAGAGACGTGCCTTTTTTGCACTCTTCTAAAAGACTTATGCTCTGATTTTCCTCATATTCTATTCTCCTACTAGAGCTGGCATCACCTTGGCTCCAGAGATGGGAGAGTATTGGACCCAGCAAATCAGAACCTCCCATTCCAGTGGCCGTAGTGATTGGTTCAGGGATGGGCAGAGGGGTGAATATTAACCAATGAGAACTTAGCTGGGAAACTAGAGCAGAGATGAGCATCCTACACACACAACACACACACACACACACATCCGGATGGCTATAGCCATATGGGCCTGCTGGCAGCTATCTTGTATCTAGCACTGAATTCAGATCTGAGAAAGACCCACCATTTCAGAGACAGAGCAGCCCTGCATCCAAACGTCATTCCCAAAACAGATGTGCCGCTGGACTTTTTCAGTTATAGGAGCCAATAAATTCCCTGCTGGCCAAGATAGTTCAGGTCCAGTTTTCTGTCACTTACAACACGGATAACCTTATTTATCAAAATAAAAAATTTTCAAACTTAGACAAGTCCTTCGATTTTGTTTGGCTTTTAAAATTTTTACTGGTTGTAGCATTCTACAAAATACATAGCCAGTACTTTTCAAAAATGGTCAATGTCAGGATAAACAGAAAAAGACTAAGGAATGGCCACTGATTCAAAGAAACTATGAAGACATAATGACTAAATGCAATGGGGGATCCTGGATTGGATCCTGGAACAGAGAAAGAACATTAGTGAAAAAACTGATGAAATCCAAATGAAGCCTGCAGCACAATCGATAGTATTGCACCTATGTTGCTGTCTTCGTTTTGACATCTGTAAGATGTTAACATTAGCAGAACCTAGGTGAAGGGTGTGTGGGATACTCTATGCTATCTTTACAACTTCTCTGTGACCCTAAAATTATTCCAGAATAAAACTTATATATATATATATATATATATGATACCCCAAAGTCTAGTAACCACTGAATTCATCTAACTTTTTCAATTCACAGATAAGGGTGTTATGTCCCAAAGAGGTCAAGGCAATTGCCTGTGGCGTCTGGAAACTCGCGGCAGAGCGAAGCCTGGAGTCCAGGCCGGATCACCCAGATCTGCAGCCCACGCTGCAGCTCAGGGTCTGGGGCCTTTCTCAAAGGATGCCGCTTCTTGGAAACAGCTCTTCTCCAAACACGCTCAGTCCCCTTGCTGCACTCCATATTAGCTCTGGTCTATTGTATTTCCAAGTCCTTTTTCCACATTGATAAAGTATACAATTAAAGCAGTTCAAGAATGAGCTGTAACACCATGGAAAAGGAATTTATACGAGAAATTTAAACTACCATATGGCCAATGTATTAACATCGGCCATAAATAGAAGCCATTATAGTCTCTGGAGACTGCCAATCACGTTCATCTGACTTAAGCATTTTCTGAAAAGCGATAGATGAAAAATGTTAATGCAGAATAAACCCCAGCAACCTTTCCAAAGACAGATTTGAAAGGTACTGTATCTCAAGTAACTTAGGTGGGAGTGAAAATGACATGCTCCAAAAAAACCCAAACTATATTAGGGGACTCCAAAAGCGGTTCTAGTGATGCCAGACACGGATGTTACAGACTCATTTGTAAAGTTTGGATAAAATGTGATGGAAAACTCAGAATCAGCCCCGGCTCCCCTAGAGCAATCTTTCACACCTTCGAGAATTCTTCTGTGCCTAATTAGAGTTTGGTAATACAACCTCAAGAAGAGAAAACGTTTTTAAATTTGATTAAAAGGCAGAGACCCTGGCCCACCTGCTTTCCCCCTTAAACCACACTGATCCCATCCCCTCTCCAGGAACCCAGCCCCGGTGATGCCGCTGGCACCCAGGCCTGGCACCCTGGCCAGGCACAGAACTGGCCACAAGTGTTATCCCCCCAACCCCCACCTTTCTCCCCACCCGATAATTTTCCTCTTCCTCCCTGACACTGGCCCTGGGGCAAAACCCAGGCATCCCAGTGGAATGCTGATGACGGTGTGTCAGAGGCCGGGGACCTCTGAGAAACACCGACGTGGAGGTCTGCTAATGAGCACCCTTCCGTGTAATTGCCAGTGATTATTGGCGTATCTGATAAAAGTGATGACAGTATCCCCCTTGCTGGGCACCGAGATGATTTAGAAAACGAGTCTTGATAAAGGAGAAGGCTACAATTTCTGGTGTGGCCTACACTGTCCCTCATTAGCTAATGGTTCTGTGACAGAAGATAAAGAAGGACCTTGACAGGTAGGAACAATGGGCCCCAAATGACTAAATGTAATTTAGCAAGAATGCAGGCAGTGCCCTGCAGTTAGGTTCCAGAAGTGCCCTGCAGAGGCCCGGGCCTCGGGCGTGTCGCCTCCACGCCTCCCACCAGCTGGCCCGGCCTGAACAAATTACTAACTTCTCTGGACTGCGTTTTTCTCCTCTGGAAAATGAGAGACTCGAATGGGATGATCTTTCGTGTACTTCCCAGATTGATGAGGATTCTTTGCCAACAAAGGAGGATGACTCAATCATTTATGGTGCATCCCCATGATAGAATATCATGCAGCTGCTGGAAGTTCTGTGTTTCCCAAGAATATTTGCTAACATAAGAAGTGCTTGTGAAATAATAGCAAGTTGAAAGAAAAAGGTCGGGGGAAAAACTTAAATATAGATTATGGTTCTAATTTTGCAAAAAGAAATGCATGCCTCGAGGAAAAAAAGGACTAGAAAGCAGCACACAAAATATAAAGAGTGCTTATTACCGACGTGACCTTTTTTTTTAAGATTCACGGCACTTAAAATTGTATTTATTATTACAAAGGTAGTAAATGCTTGACAATATTCCAATAATACACAAGGAGATACAGTAAAAACTAAAGTATCTTCCCTCTCACCTACCATCCCTCTCACCTAGCCACTCTCTAGATGTAAGCTCTATTAACATTGTGAAATAAATCAGACTTCACTGTGTTTGAAATAGAATTTGCTAGAAGCATCCTTTGCTTCAGGTGGGCTACCAAAAGAAAGTTAGAGCCATCAGGGGTGGTTTTTATTTTTACTGTAATTTGTTAATTTTTCCAAATTACCTTTAATAAACATTATTTTTCTAACAAATAATTAAAATAGAGACTTCTCTGAAGCAGGTTGCTAATGAAGCAGAATAGAGAGGCATAGAGAGCCTCCTGAAACAAAGTTGCCAAGCTTGCAGGTGGACGAGGCGGGACCTGTGGCCTGGATTCCGTGCGGAGGTAAGCGGTCAAAAGGGCAGAGTGTTGGAGTTCCGTCACTTAAGGAAAGCTGGAGCCTGCCGCACCGGCTCGTGCCCTGGGGCAGCGGCTGGGGAAGTGTATCAAAGGAACGATAACTCGTCAGGTGAGGAAAAGTCATAGCAGTTGATGAGACTATAAACTCTGGAAGATTTTGTTAACATGGCATGTTACACTGGAAAAACCAGTACAGACCCATTCCTTTGAAAAAAAAGTCTTGGTTTCTTTTTCCAGAATGACACAATGGCCCCCAGCCCTCCTGGGCATTCGCCGTGCTCAGATTTGGATCCCTAATGAAAGGAAAAGGCACAGGCAGGGTGGGTGCGGGACGTGCTCGAGCCGTTGCCGTGGCATGAGGATGCTCACCGCGAGGGGGGGCTGACAGGACCAGGGCCAGCTCGAAGGGCCTCGGGGCTGAGCTGGGACCCGTGCGCATCAGGGGGAGAATGATAAATATGGCGATGAAAACAACGGGGGTTTGGGAAAGGCCAGAACTTATAATAATAAGAAAAAGTTAATCTAGTGAGTATAAAAGGTACAGCCAGATAAAAATGAAGGATGAACAAAGAAGGTAGGTTCTTTTTTTTTTAAGAAGGTACTGGGCATCGAACCTGGGACCCCCGTACATGGGAAGCAGGTGCTCAACTACTGAGCTACATCCGCTCCCCTGGTTCCATTTTTAATTATTTTAACAGACAAGGGAGAAGATACACCTACACCTACATCTATATCCACACATATGCATACATATATCTATTGTTATTTTGTTTTGTCTATTAAATAGATGTCTATAGAGTAAAGACATGTACTTTAAGTATAAATTTAAAAATTACACACAGAAACAGACTCAGCCAAGTAAGGCCGGAGAAAGCAGGTGCTCTACCGAGAACAGGATCCGCCAACCAGGGCCACAGGCCCAAGGGAAGAGGACTCAAATCCACCAGCCTTGGTGCTCACTCACAGGAACCAGTTACAAAAAGGCTCAACAATGGGTTCCAAGAGAGTGAAGGAACCAGATATCCCAAAGATGAGCCTCCCTGCCCAGACTCGACTTCCCCCCGCTCTGCAGGGGAACTCCTCTGACAGCCACGCTAACCATAAGGACGGGCCATAACCGAGTCCAAGTACTGGAAGGGCAGGGCAGTGGGCCAGGCGAGCCGGCAGGCAGCACCCATGGAGTCCCTCATTGCTAGAAAAAGACACCTCCCTTCAGAAAATCAGCACTGACTCCAGGGAATTAACAGTGAAACCAAACTATCCGCGGGGCTCGGCGTGCCCCTTGGGGGCTGGCCTTGGAGGCGCTTGATCCTGTCCCGGCACTGTCTGTCCACAGCACACAGCCATCAGCCTGGCCCTCTAAATGGCTGCTTTTTCCTTTGGGGGACTGAAACCCCAAAAAAGAGGACTTCAGTGAGGTATTTGCACAAAGGTAAGATTGAGGATAAGAACAGATCTAATAAATAGATAAAAACAGGTACTAGCATTTTTGTGAATGGTTTTAAGACAAGTCGAAGAATCAGTTTTATAGTCACTGAGCGATTTGGGGTGTTTCTGTTTCCTAAAGTGTTTAAGAAAATCTGATACAATGGATTTATAATTTTAGAAGATGTTATAAATGTTTAGAAGATTAAATAATTTTCAATTAATGGGAAACTATTTGGGGAAATTTAGTTTAAGTCAAGTTTTTATTTATAATTGCCTAAATACATGAATAGGTAGAGGAATGTGGAGCATTTCAAGTTAATAGAATGTTCATCATTTTATAAATTTGGAACATTAATGAATGAACTATTAAACCACGTACAAGAATAGTAATTCTCTATCCTCAAAAGCCCTCAAACATTAAAGAAGCCACCAACACAATATTTGGAGCCCGGTACCTCCTTGGCTGGGCATTTGGCACCCAGTGTGGGGAAAGGGAGGGTGGTACAAGTGTGAGGAGTGGGAAATCAGCCTCCCCCCCCCATCTGAGGATCCCCTGCCCCTGCCAGAGGCAGCACCTGAGCAGGAGGCTGAGTTCCAGCTGGCTCTGGGTTCTCACATGGGACCGGTGGTGGGAGACACTTCTGTGCTAGACCCCAGTAAGAAAAAAAAGATGAGTTGAGATGGAAGTTTGATGCTTTTCATTTGGAATTTCCCAAGGAGATCTGACCTTAATTGTGCTCCCCGCTGATGATATGGAACATATTGGTTACTTTTAAATCTATGATTCAGCTGAAGTGCTGCTGCTTTTGCCCCCAAGCATCTATTCACCTTTTTCTCCAGGTAGCTGTACCCCACTTTTCCTCTGGAGACCATCTCTGCATGCTCAGTACATCTGTTCTGTGCTCAGACCAGCCTATCAGAGCATGGCAACTCTGATGCGAGCCTGGAGCGATGAGGGCTACCATGTGGCCTGCTAGAATGTACCCAACACAAAGGAAGGCTGAGCCAAGGACAAGGAGATGTCAGGCATTGGAGAAGAGCGTTTTGGAACATCCTTGGACTTTTCAGTTTCATAAATTCCCTTTTTGGCTCAAGATAATTTGACTTGGGTTTTCCGTCATTTGTAAACAAAAGAGCCCTAACTGAAACAAATGCATCTGAGGAATTAGAAGGCTCTGGAAATGTCTCCAGGGAGAACAACTAAGGAACTGGTGGTGTTAGCCCACAGAAGAGAAAACTCGACAACTACAAGATAACTCTCTTCAAATACATGTCTAGGAATGTTACTAGCAGATGTGTCCATTCAACAATAGGTAGACAAGTTTTCTAATAACTAAAGTTGTCCAACAGAGGAGCAAAAGTCCTTCATGACTTGGTAAATTCCCCATTAGAAATAATCCGGTTGAATTTGTCTGACCACCTGGAGAGGAGGTTGGTACTGAGGCGCCTGCAGTGGGTGGGAAGTGTGAGTGGAGAACCTACCTCACACGATTCTTCTACGCTAACGGTCAACAGAAAATGAGAAGAAGAGCTACAAAACTCTGCAAGGTCCCAAACTGATCAATGAGAAGCTTTGAGGTGAGTTATTTGACACCGACTCAGTTTGTAGTAGCTGGTTAGCAAGAGAGTTGAGTTAGAAGTCAGAGGCATCACTGGGAAGTAGAGAGGACTAACCACTTCCCTCTATCATAGCAGAACTGTTAAAAATGGAAGCCCTAGTAGTTGGAATGCTAATTTTGCAAAACCAGTTATATTGGTCTGGCCAAGGTGAGTGTAAAATATGGCAGAGACCAACCAAAAACCTGGCAGAAATGAAGGATTCTAGATGCGCCGGCATACCTGTGTGACTGCAGAAGTTACAAAAATCAGTTCAGGTCCTGCAGGCTCTTCTCTACCAGCCATCTCTACATAATTGGCCACCAAGTGATGGGTGCCTAGAGATTGAGATGGGCCTGGAGCCAATAACATTTCCATGGGTATGGCAGTTTGGTTACTTTTGCCACATAATCTGGCTCCATCTACTTCTCTGGTCTCATCCTTTCCTGGTTCATTTCACTTTACACATCCAGACTTCCTTTTGGTTCCTCACACGTGCCTAGCCTGTTCCCATTTCAGAGCCTTGTTCCTTGGTCTGTGTAGGGCTGGCTCCTGGGGGTGTTCAGGCATTAGCCCAAACAGCACATTCTTGGTAAGGTCTGCAGCCCCTGTTCCCTTGCTCAAAGAGAACCCACCCTTCTCCATCACATTATCTTACTTTACTGTCCTCCTGGAACTCACCACTATCAGAAATAGTGTTGTTCCTTTATTTCCTACTTGATCATTGTCTCCTTCTCCATCAAAGCATAAGCAGAGCAGAGAGTTTGCCTGCTGTAGTCACTGCCACATCCTTGACTCATAGAACACATGTAATAAATGTTTGTTGAATGAATTAATCATTGAATTAATATACTCTTTCCCATCTTGATTTTGGAGAAATGCTCCTCCTACCTAATGTTTTCTGGAAACAGAGAGTGGGAGTGAGTAAAGGAGTGAGTTAGAGACAGAGACTCTTGTTGAAAGGACTCAGCCTGACACGGATTTTACCCTTCTGTCCTGAGGTGACCATGGAGGAGGGGAATCCAGGACTTTATCCAGACCCAGCTCCACTGGGAGCATATCTAACACACTCTGCCTTTGTGAACCAACCTGATTATTATTATTATTATTATTATTATTTTGGGGTCTGGGGGACCAGGGATTGAACCTGGGACCTTGTATGTGGGAAGCTGGCGCTCAGCCACTGAGCCACTTCAGCTTTCCTGAGTTGGTTTTTTTGTTTGTCTGTTTGGCTTGCTGATTATTTTTTGTTTTTTCAAGAGGTACCAGGAACTGAACCCAGGACCTCTCGTGTGGGAGGCAGGCGCTCAACCGCTCAAACCACACCTGCTTCCCACCAACCTTATTTTTTAAATGCATCACGGCTAGGCAGCAATCGTCCCAAGTAAGGCTTGGTGCCCTTCCAACCCGTTGTCTCTCTGGCCCTTGGTGGAGATAAGGCTGGACCGGCAGTCCTTCCTCCTCCACCCTATGCGGGTCAAACAAGCCTTGAGTTGAACTCGGCTGTTCTTGTTTTGAGTGTGGTTATCGTTTCTCCTCTCAGTATTAACAAACAACTACTTGCTACTTGCCCAGTACCTGCAGTGGTTGATAAAGGAAGATTTTAAAGTATGAGAGCATATAAGCAAATGTGGGCTTGGATCATCTTCCAAAGGGTTTTGCCCCCCGGGGAAACTTCTTTCAGAAACTCCCGAGGAGCAGACCTATAATTATTTAGGTGAAAGAAGGGGAGGAGTGCTCCTTGGAATGTCATCTTACTGGCTTTCCTAGAGTTAGAGTAATCTCAGGGCACCTGAAACATATTGGTCAACATAGAGCTGACTCTAGCCTCTTGGAGAAGTCTGGGACACAGCGAGGGCCTGGGAAAACAGACTTTCTATAGGAAAAAAGAGAGAAAACGCTCTTGAATACAAGAATGCTCTCTCTAGGACAGACACCGGTTCTCATGGGGAGAAGGATTGCACCATGATGGAGTAAGATGGCGAGCTGACATACCACAGGGCTGCGCTCATTAGAAAGGTATCCAAGGGAGGTCAATATTTTGGCTAGGATACTTGAACTATTGGGCAATCTTTTATTTCTTGGTTTGCTGTTAGTCTACAGCTGCTGGAAGCTTAAGAATATGATCCACCCTCGAGTCACTCACTCATTTATCTATCAGGCAATATTACTGAGTAGCTGTTATGTTTCAGACACGGTGGTTTTAGGGAGTCAATTCTAAATGGGACAGACAGGGCCTGGGTCCATGGGCTTATATTCTAAAGGTAAATTCAGCCATGGAAGACATTTGCATAAGTGATTAACAACAGATGAGTTTAGTGTTAGGAATGTCGGTCCAACAAAGAGAGCCTCACTGCCAGTGTCTTCCCGCTTGTCCTCCAGCTGCTGCATGCTGACCCTGGAATCCGGGAGGACGGGGCGGGGCGAGGAGCAGGTCATGAGCCCGGGACTGGCTCAGGCTCCCTGTACTCCTTATGGGAAAGGGGCCCCGGGTCTCAGGGAGCACTAAAACCACGAAGCCCACAGCCTTTTTCTCATTTCACCCTGGGAGGGCACTGTTTGCTCACCCTGCCCTCAAGAGCTCCCCCTCTTCCACACGGGGTGGCGGCGGTTTTTTTTAACAGACTTGCTCACAAGTTATGTCCGTTCAGGTCCTCCAGGAAGCAGACGCCACGATGGAGTTGGAAGGGCAAGAGAGATCCTGGGTGCAGGGGCGGTGGAGGCTGAAGGGGAAGGAGGAGAGCAGGCAGGCAAAGCCTTCCACTGGCAAGGCAGGTCTCAGAGCAGGGGACCCTGAACCTGGGAAGGCTGTGGCGTTGGAGATACACAGCGCGCTTCCACGGCGATGGGAACCTAGGGAGGCTGTGGCGTTGGAGATACACAGCGCGCTTCCACGGCGATGGGAACCTAGGGAGGCTGTGGCGTTGGAGATACACAGCGCGCTTCCACGGCGATGGGAACCTAGGGAGGCTGTGGCGTTGGAGATACACAGCGCGCTTCCACGGCGATGGGAACCTAGGGAGGCTGTGGCGTTGGAGATACACAGCGCGCTTCCACGGCGATGGGAACCTGGGAAGGCTGTGGCGTTGGAGATACACAGCGCGCTTCCACGGCGATGGGAACCTGGGAAGGCTGTGGCGTTGGAGATACACAGCGCGCTTCCACGGCGATGGGAACCTAGGGAGGCTGTGGCGTTGGAGACAGCGCGCTTTGACAGCGATGGAAACGCTCAGATGTAAGAAAAGGCCTCAGCATTCCCAGCCCTTCCTCTCGAGCATGCACAGCTTGAACGCAGTAGGTTCTCCCCGTCCTCCTCGGTCATGCTGAGCGTCCACTTCCTTGCATCTCCCCTTCGTGTCCCGATTTGTACCTCTGGAGGCTCTCGTTGATTAGAGCTGTATTTACAACATTTGCAAATAGTGGCTAAGGAACACTTGGCGATATTAAATAATTCCCCTTGCTCTTAAATGTGCTCGTTAGCTGGGTTTAGGCTTAAGCCTTCCTTCCCTGGACCCCATCGATGGACGGGGCAGGCCTGGACGGTGGTGCCCAGGTGGCCAGACAGAAGTCAACAGAAAGGCCTAGGTAAATTGGGCCATAGTTCACAAAAACCTTCCCATTTTAGGTCATGAACAACGCTGATAGTCAAGGCAGCAGTCTGTAAACATACCCAGAAGGCAGTGGCTCGACTCATGGTGCTTCAGCAGCTCTTTGCCCTGGCCTGTGTAATACTTCCGTGTGCCCCGGGGTGAGGGCTCAGCAGCATTCAGTTGCAAAGAAAGAACCTTTTCCTGTTTCTACCCAAACCCTCACCCTGCCCACATGGGGACTCTGGGCACTCCCGAGTTCTGCTCCCCAGAAGAGAGTGAGATTAATCACGCGGGCAGACGCTCCCAGGCAGCTTCCCGACTAGCCCTCGGCCCCAGCCCTGCTGCGCCTCTGGCTCAGTGTCCTCATGAGGCCTCCCCTCTGCTGTGCCTGCGGCTGAGCCTGCCAGGGCACTGCGGGGGTGCCCAGTCGAGGGGCCCGGCTCTCCCGCTGGCCCCTTCCTCTGCTGCTCCACACACGTCCTCCAAGAGTCGCATCTCAGCCCTGTGTGTGGAGACGTTTGCGGCACTGACCCTGCTCAGCTCCCAGACACCATCCAAGAGCACAGTCCTCTCGCCACCCCCTCCACCTGGCCGTCTACCCTCGCCCTGCTCAGTCTCTAGTAATCGCCACAACATACCCTTACCCCAGAGAGCAGGTGCTTCCCCTTTCCCGTCATCAGTGGGAGTGCTAAGTAGCCCCTTTCAAGGCAAAGTTTACTCTGCCCCCAACATGACCCTTTCAAAACAGCAATTTTTCTCAGCTTTCAAGGAAAAGAAAAGAAAGAAAAGGTCATTCTAAGGTATGCTTCCCCTGCATGCTGTTATATGTCCAACAACCCACCTGCCATTCTCTCAGCTGCCAAAGCCATCCCCTTTCTAATTAGGTCTCAAAGTTGGGCCCACTAACGAGGGGAATTCAGAGGCAACACTCAACAGAGGTCACGCACCTCTGGGGAGAAAAGAGTCTTCAGACTCCTCTGGAATTTTCCCAAAGGATGCAAGGCTGACTGCACACATCCAAACTGTCAGAGATGGAAGACCACAGAACTCATGGAGTTTGAGCCCTTCGTTTTACAGGTGGGGAAACTAAGGCACATAGAGGAGAAGCAACTGACTCAAGGTTACTCTGTGAGCTACTTGCAGGGCAGGAACTCCACCCCATGGTGCTTTCCCTCGCAGCTCTATTTCCAGGAGGCAAGCCCACAGTTCCTTGATAAGTAGAAAGGGACTTCCAGGACCTTTTCATCTTGCAAAGGAGGATCATGGCCAGGAACTGTGGCAGAAGAACATGAACAATCATCAGCTGAGCTGGCTAGCTCTTGACTTGTTTGAGTCTGGACCAAGAGAAGGAAGTGCGAGGGTAAGAGACAGGAGGAATTGCCCCTGGCCCCTGCAGCCATCTCTCCCTGCCCCATCTCCCTCTCCTCTCCTGGGTCCACTCTCCTCTGCACACAGTGGAGAAGGCCAGGCCACACCCTGCCTGGCCTTCTCCACTGTCCCATCACCTGGGCCTTCTTCTAATCATGACAGGGACAGAATGAGATGACACCCAGGGAAGAAAGGGAAGGAGAAGACAAGAAGGTGAGCTATACAGAGTGCCTGACACAGCTCTCGAGGCAGAATGCTGGCTGTGGAGCGCCTTACAGCAGTTGCTCTTCGCCTTAGCTACATGCTGAAATCACTCAAGGAGCTTTAAACACACAGACGCCTGGGCTCGCCCCCACAAACTTACTTATTTGGTCAGTAGTGCAGCCCAATCATCAAGATTTATAAATCTCCTTTGATGATTCCAACCATGGTTGAGATCCACTTCCCTGGAAGAATAGGACTTGGTCCATCTCCTAAAGGGGTCTCAGTTTCAATAAGAAGCAAATAATGTTTAGATAGAAAATACTCAAATATTTTCCCATCCTATTTTCAGTCCACACATCAGAAAACCCAATTGTTTCCAGCTCAACTGCCAGATTTAATGTTGAGATCTCTCCCCCTGGTATCTTGGGCCTCTATCACTGTCAGGTTTTCAGACCTCAGATTCTCGAAACTCTTTTCCAGTACAGAAAGTCCCTTGGCGTGTGGCTGTATGAAAACAGTTGACTCACCAGTGCTGTGAATGTGGGCTTTTCAAAAGTCCTTCTTTTGCCGTAAAAAGGAATGAAGTCCTGATACATGTGACAGCATGGATGACCCTTGCGTGAGCTAGGCCAGACACAAAAGGACACATAATGTATGACCTCACTGATATGAAATAATTAAAGTAAGCAAACTTATAGTCAAACCTAGAATATAGCTTACCAGGGGATAGGTACAGGTAGGGAATGAGGCGTCAATGTTTAAATTGTACAGACTAACAGGGTTCATCTAAAGTTTTGGTACTGGATGGTGGTGATGGTAGGACAACACTGTGAATGCAATTAACAGCACTGAATTATTCATTTTAAGGTAGTTAAAAGGGGAAATTTTAGTTAGTAGAATTAAAAGGTTTAAAAAATCGGACTGTACAACACAAACAGCCAACTCTGTTGTAAATGATGCACTATAGTTAGTAATACAATTATAAAAATGATCTTTCATGAATTCTGAAAAATGTACCACACTAATGCAAGGAGTTAATAATAGGGTGATGGGGAAGCAGATCTGGATCAACGGATAGAGCATCTACCTACCACATGGGAGGTCCAGGGTTCAAACCCAGGGCCTCTTGACCTATGTGATGAGCTGGCCCATGCATAGTGCTGATGTGCACAAGGAGTGCTGTGCCATGCAGGGGTGTCCCCCGTGTAGGGGAGCCCCACGAGCAAGGAGTGTGTGCCCCGTAAGGAGAGCCACCTAGCATGAAAAAAGAACAGCCTGCCCAGGAGTGGTACCGCACACACAGAGAGCTGATGCAGCAAGATGACACAACAAAAAGAGACACCGATTTCTGGTGCTGCTGACAAGAATACAAGCGGACATGGAAGAACACACAGCAAATGGACACAGAGAGCAGACAACTAGGGGAGCCAGGGAAGGGGAGATAAATAAATAAAAAATAAATCTTAAAAAAAGTAATAATAGGGTGATACATGGAAACTCTGTATTTTAGCCATGATGTTCTGTAAACCTACATGTTTAATTTTAGAAAGTCCATCTTTCCTTTCTAGTCATGATGGAGTACTGGTACCTGACTTGTCTTCCCACTATAAATAAGAAATTTGGACAAAATATCTCAAATAGCTGTTCAGAATACTAGACAACAAACAATGCAAGACTATGACCAAAGAGAGTCAAGAAACAAACAAAGTGGGCCCTACGGTTTCCCTGATTTCTACGCAGAGCCACTTTCTCAGATAGTGACGCAGTAGAGGGAACCCCAGCATAGCACGGTGGTCTTGCCCAGTTGACTAGGTAGAGATCAAATTCAGTGAGGCTAAGGCAGTTGGAATTTATGGGACAGAGTACTGGAAATGGGAGAACTACACAAAGAAAGAGTTTCAGGAATCTGGATAGGGATCTCCTTGAGTCTATTGCTTAGGGTGAAACTCCACGAGACCAGGCAAAGAAGTAATGGGACTTCAGATGCTGAAAAATTCCCTGAGATTGCAGAGGTTTGGAGGATAATAAAGATCTGGCCGTAGTAGAGAGACCTAATTGAACACTCAGGACATTTAGTAGAGACCATGGAGAACTCCACACTTTGGCAG
Organism: Dasypus novemcinctus; assembly: GCF_030445035.2. Taxonomy (NCBI): domain Eukaryota; kingdom Metazoa; phylum Chordata; class Mammalia; order Cingulata; family Dasypodidae; genus Dasypus; species Dasypus novemcinctus. The sequence continues at coordinate 3,208,818 of NC_080676.1, read as the reverse complement.
GACTAAAATAGCCATAAAGTAAAGCCTACTCTAGACCTATCCTAACAAAACCTAAAAGCAAACTTTGAAAAATTGAGCTCATTCTAAGTTCTTTAACTGCATGCCAAAACAAATTTCAATATTCTTTAGAGAGGAAAAAAAAGTCAGCCACTTAAAAAGGCAAGAGCACACTGCCTGGTGCTCAGTGAAAATTTACTAGACAGAAAAAGAAGCAGGAAAATGTGACACATAAGTAGATTTTTAAAAAATCGATCAATACAAACATATCCGGTAAGTCCAGAGATGATAGAATTAGCAATCAAAGATGTTAAAACAACTTTTATCAATATGCTAATATAAACAGAAATAATGAGAAAAGAAGTGGAAGATATAAACAGTATTAATAGAAACCATAGGGACAAAAAACACAATATAGTAAATGAAAAGTTTGCTGGATGGGATTATCAACTGATTAAACACTGTGGAGGAAAAGACAAATGAATTTGAGGACATAAAAATAGAAACTTCAAACTGACATACAGAGAGAAAAGAAAAGAGAGAAAGGACGGAAAAAAATAACAGCCTGTGAACAATGGAAAAATATAAAGTGGTTGAACATAAATGAAGGGGTGGGGAGAAGAAAAATATTTGAAGAAACAATACCTGAAAATTTTCCAAATTTGATAAAAATTCAACCCCACAGATTAAAAAAAAAATTAATTCCAAGAAGGGTAAATGTAAATAAAACTACATTAAGGCATATCTAATCATTGTTAAAAAACAAGGTTAAGGAGAAACTCTTACAAGCAGTCAGAGAAAATGTTGCATAACACCTAGGGAACAAAGCAATAATTACTGTAGATTTGTCATCAGAAAACATTGTAAGCCAGAAGGATGGTATCTTTAAAATGCTGAAAGGAAACACAAGTTAACTTAGAATTCTATAAGCAGTGAAAATACACCCCAAAAATGAAGGTGAAGGGAGCAATGCCATCAACACAGCAATGTAAGACACCTCCTAAAAAAATCTCCCCAGACATTCAGTGAACAAAAGTTCAAATCCCATTTGTTTAAAACTCTGAAGGATGGTAGAGAGTGGGGAAGGATTCCACCACCACTGAATTGAAGAAAAAGGAAAATATCAAGTAAGAAACTTCTGCCCTGGACCTGCCAGTTTACTCCCTCTACCTCACTGGTCCTGTGCAGCTTGGGAGTTGCTCAGAGACAGTGGTCCAGATCACTACCACTGCCCGAGGGACACAGATTATGGAGCCACAGCAGTGAGTTAGAACCCCATGCCTCTCAAGGCACAGGGACCCAAGTCCATAGAGACCCAGAGCAGAACGCAAGTCACTAGGAAGCGCTGTACATAGAAAGGCACCCTGGAGGGAAGAGAGAGCTGGAGACCATAGTACAACTGCAGCTGGGAAGTGCTGTGCTCACTCAATCCAGTGTTTGCTGAGTGGACCATCTAACGCAAAACAGATTTCTTCTGGAGTGACCCACCTTTTTAAATTACCCCATCTGGCTCCCTGGGCCAGGATACCCTAACAGGGAAGAAACTGGTGGCAGAAAAGCCTCACAGAGGAAAAAAGGAAGCGGTTAAACTGAATTGCTGTAAGGAGGATCCTAGAACTGCAAAGAGTAAAGGAAATGAGGCACTGAATGAGAGAATTTAAATCATAGGAGCCAGGAAGAAAATTCTGCACAGAAACAAATAAAATAGATCAAGACTCCCAGAGAAGGAACAGAGGAAAGGAAATTTTTTTCCTGGAAGTGAAACAATTATACAAAAAGCTTAAAAATCGTACCACCTATCCAGATAAAAAGCAGAAGAAGAGCTGGGAAAATATGATCAGTTAAACATGAGCTACTCTGAAGGTCTAAAATAAGTTGTACAAAGCATCAAGGAACAGCCTTACTATAAAGCCCATCAACAATAAAACCCTAAACAAGAAGGAGAAACTGATCTTCAGAGTTAACACACGAAAATAATCAGATGCCAAGGCATCTGCAGAAAATTACAAGCCATACTAAGAAACAGGAAGATATGGCTCAGTCAAGGAACAAATTAAAACTTCAGAAGAGATTCAGAATTTGGAACAACTATTCATCCCCACTCCACTAATCAAAGAAGTTCAAACAAATCTCCTAAATGAATTCAAGGAGAGGAAGGAAAATATGGACATAGAGCTAAAGGATATTAAAAAGACAATGGGTGAGCATAAAGAAGAATTTGAAAGTATAAACATAAATGTATCATAAATTATCCAGATAAAAGACACAATATTGGAGATTAAAATACATGAGAGGCATAAAATAGCCATATGAACAGGCATAAGAAAGAACAGTCATCTAGAAGAGAGGACAATAGAATTGATACAGTCAGAAGAACGAATAGAGAAAAGAATAGGTAAAGTTGAGCAGTATTCTCAGGAAGTTGAGTGGCAGCACAAACATACACATTATGGATGTCCCAGAAGGAGAAGATAAGGGAAAAGAAGCAGAAAGAATATTTGAGGAAATAATAGCCAAAAATTTCCCAACTCTTATGAAATAAATAAATAAACCTGCCCAAGAAGTGTACATACTTCGAATAGAAGAAATCCTAACAGACCTACTCTGAGACGCATATTAATCAGAATGTCAAATGCCAAAGATAAAGAGAGTATCCTGAGAACAGCAAGAGAAAAACAACTCTTCACATACAAGATATCTGCAATAAGACAAAGGGGCCATTTCTCATTAGAAACCAAGTAGGGGAGAAGGAGTTTGATATATCTAAAATACTGAAAGAGAAAAACTGCCAACCAAAAGTTCCTTAACTGGCAAAACTATCCTTCAAAAATGAGGGAGAGTTTAAAATATTCTCAGAAAAACAGACACTGAGAGAGTTTGTCAACAAGAGAACTGTCCTACAAAAATTACTAAAGGGAGTTCTGCAGGTTGATAGGGGGAAATAAAACAGGAAAGAGTGGCTTGGAGTAGTGAGAAGAGATGAAGTTCATCAGTCAGGGTAACTAAAAAGGTAAATGCAAAACCTGATAGTACCATATCCTCAATATATAACTCTAACCTTTAATTAATACAAGAATCAGAACACAATTAAACAAGAAAAGGATGTATTTCCTGATAACAGATAAATAAAATATAATGTGTTAAAGTGAAACAAAATCAACATAAAGGGGAAACAGAGGTATGGGAGCAGGGAATGTGTATGCTATTGAAGCTAAGTTGGTATTTTTTCAAATTAGTAGGTCATAGATGTAGGTTGCATAATATAAACCCCAGGGTAACCACAAAGAAAGTATTTTTTAAAATATTCAGAAACAGATATGAGGAAGGGATCAGTCAGATACATCACAAAGATCGACTGTACAGAAAAGGAAGTTGCAATAAAGGAAAAGAGAGACACGAAAGATACGACACATAAAAACCAAAGGACAAAATGGACTTTATAGTAATAACACTGAATGTTAATGGAATAAAATCTCAATCAAAAGACACAGAATAGACCAAAAGCATGATCCAAGTATATGTTGTTTACAAGAGACTCACTTTAGATCCAAAGACTCCTATAGATTGAAAGTGAAAGGTTGGAAAAAGAAATCCCATGCAAATAGTAACCAAAAAAAAGGTTGGAAAAAGAAATTCCATGCAAATAGTAACCAAAAAAGTGCTAGGGTAGCTATATTAGTATCAGATGAAACAGATTTTAAATGAAAAGCTGTTACAAGAGAGAAAAGGGAACACTAGATATTAATAAAAGGGGCTATCCACCAAGAAGAATTAACAAGCATGAATATTTACAGACCTAACCACAGTGTCCCAAATACATGAGGCAAACTCTGGCAAAACTGAAGGGGGAAATAGGTGCCTCTATAATAATCATTGGAGACTTTGATACACCACTCTCATCAATAGAACATCAAGACAGAAGATAAATAAGGAAACAGAGAACCTGAATAACATGATAAATGAGCTATACCTAACAGACATATACAGAACATTGTTCTGTATAAGCAGCAGGATACATTCTTCTCAAGTGTGCATGGATCATTTTCCAGGATAGATAGCTCATCTGTTGGGTCACAAAGCAAGTCTTAACAAACCATTAAAAGATTGAAATTATACAAAACATCTCTGTCTTTAAAAGAATGAAGTTGGAAATCAATAACAGGTGGAGACCTGGAAATACATAAGTATATGGAAGTTAAATAACACACTCAATCAGTGGGTCAAAGAAGAAATTGCCAGGGAAATCAGTAAATATCTTGAGATGATTGAAAATGAGAACACAACATATGAAAACTTATGGGGGGAGCGTATGTAGCTCAAGTGGTTGAGTGCCTGCTTCCTGTGTCGAGGTCCTGGGTTTGCTCCCTGATATGTTCTAAAAACAAAACAAATAAATGGAACAAATTTTTTAAAAAACTATTATTGGGGAGTGAATGGAGCTCAGTGGTTGAGTGTCTGCTTCCCATTCCTGGGTTCAATCCCCAGTACCTCTTAAAAAACCAAGAAACAAACAAAAACAAAAAACAAAAAACTTATGGGATGCAACAAAGCAGTAAAGGCAGTACTGAGAGGGAAATTTATAGCCCTAAAATGCTTACATTAAAAAAGAAGAGCTAAAATCAAAGAACTAACTGTACACCTGGAGGAACTAGAAAAAGAACAGCAAACTGTGTCCAAAGCAAACAAAAGGAAACAACAAACATTAGAGCAGAAATAAGTGAAAGTGAGAATTTAAAAAAACAAGAGAAAATTAACAAAACCAAAAGTTGGTTCTTTGAAAAGATCAATAAAATTGGAAAACCCTTAATTAAACTGAACAATGAGAGAGAGAGAGAGAGAGAGAAGATACAAATAAATGAAATCAGTAATGAAAGGGTTAACATTATTACTGACTCCACAGAAATAAAAAGAATAATAAGAGACTGCAATAAAAACTGTATGCCAGCAATGCCCAGTGATGTACTCACCAAATGCAATGGATGTGTCATGATGATGGGGGAGAGTGTTGCTGTGGGGGGAGGGGTGGGGTGGGGGTGGTGGGGGTGAATGGGGACCTCATATTTTTTTAATGTAGTATTTTTTTAAATGAATAAAAAAAAAACTGTATGCCAACAAATTAGACAACCTAGATGAAACGGACAAATTCCTAGAAATACACAAAAAATCTACAGTGACTCTAGAAGAAATAGAAGACCTCAACAGACCAATTACAAGGGATTGAATTAGGCACCAAAACTCTCTCAACAAAGAAAAGCCCAAGACGAGATGTCTTCACAGGTGAATTCTACCAATCATGCTAAGATGAATTAATATCAATCCTGCTCAAATCCTTTAAAAAAAAATTGAAGAGATGGGATCATTTATCTAATTCATTCTATGAGGCCAACATCACCCTAATAACAAAGCCAGATAAAGATATTACAAGAAAAGGAAATTACAGACCAATTATTCTCATGAATATAGATGCAAAAATCCACAACAAAATACTTGCAAATTGAATTCAATAGCACATTAAAAGAAGTATACACCATGATCAAGTAGGTTTTACCCCAGGTATGCAAGGGTGGGTCTACATAAGAAAATCAATCAATGTAATGCACATTAACAAAACGAAGAGGGAAGTTTACGTGGTCATCTCAACTGACATGGAAAAGGCATTTGAGAAAAGTCAGCATTCTTTCTTGATAAAAACACTTAGAAAAAAAGGAACAGAAGGAAACTTCCTCAACATGATAAATGGCATATATGAAACCCCACAGCTAACATCATACTCAATGGTGAAAGACTGCAAGCTTTCCCTCTAAGACCGGGAACAAGACAATGATGTCCATTGCCACCACTGTTATTCTGGAAGTTCTAGCCAGAGCAATTAGGCAAGAAAAAGAAACAAAAGGCATCCAAATTGGAAAGGAAGAAGTATATAGATACAGGAAGTTAAAAAAAAAAAAACTATAACAAAACTATTAGAGCTAATAAATGAATTCAGTGAACTAGTGGGGTACAAGATCAACACGCAAAAAATCAGTAGGGTTTCTATACACTAGTACTGAGCAATCTGAGGAGGAAATCAAGGGGGAAAATTCATTTACAATAGCAGCTGAAAGAATCAAATATCTAGGATTAAACTTAACAAAGCATGTAAAGGACTTGTACACAGAAAATCACAAAACATTGCTAAAAGAAATAAAAGATCTAAATAAATGGAAGGACATTCAATGTCCATGGATTAGAAAACTAAATATCATTAAGATGTCAAACCTACCCAAAATCTTCTGCAGATTCAACACACTCCTAATCAAAATTCCAACAGTCTTCTTTGCAGAAATGGAAAAGCCAATCATAAAATTTATTTGGAAGGTTAAGGGACCTCAAATAGCCAAAAGCATCTTGAAAAAGAAGAACATGTGGAGGGGGTCTCATTTTCTGATTTTAAAGCGTATTACAAAGCTACAGTGCTCAAAAAAGCATAGTATTGGCACAAGAACAGACCTATTAACCAATGGAATCAAATTGAGTGTTTAGAAATAGACCCTCACATCTATGGCAACTGATTTTTGACAAGGCTGGCAAGTCCACTTAACTGGAAAAGAATAGTCTCTTCAACATATGGGTCTGGGAGAATTGGATAGCCACAGGCAAAAGAATGAAAGAGGACCCCTATCTCACACCATATGCAAAGATTAACTCAAAATGGATCAAAGACCTAAATATAAGAACCGGTACTGTAAAACTCCTAGAAGAAAATGTAGGGAAGCAGCTTCAGGATCATGTATTGGGCAATGGTTTCTTGGCCTTTACACCCAAAGCACAAGCAGTAAAAGGACAAAATAGATAAATGGGACTCCTCAAAACGAAAAACTGTGCACCAAACGACTTTGTCATGAATGTGAAAAAAACCTATTCAATAGGAGAAAATATTTGGAAAACACGTATCTGTTAAGGAGTTAATATCTCGAATATATAAAGAAATCCTACAATTCAAAAAATAAAAAGACAAACAACCCAATTAAAAATTGGGCAAAAGTCCTGAATAGACATTTCTCCAACGAGGAAATGCAAATGGGTAAATAGTACATGAAAAGATGGTCAACATCACCCGCTGTGGGGACCTGGGCCCCCCACCAAGTTCTCAGGACAAAGCTGCCTGCATGATCTAGACGTAAGTAAACGTAAACAACCCTCCACAGAAGGGACAGAATGCAGAGATGCTATCATAAAGTATCACTTCCCACAGCAGTGAACGCTCTTGGTAAACGTCCTGCCTAGGAACACAGTGAAAGCATCACCAGACCCCATAGAATGCTTCGTGTGAACCTAGCAGGAACTCTGTTCTCATACCCTCTGGAATGTCCTTGTTCTGTAACCCCTTACATCACCCTGTATTTCCCTGTCTCTTTGAGAGTGCTATCTTCATTCTCTGAACCACTGACATCAGAGAGCTTCTCCAGTCCGTAAGTCCCAAAAAAGCTTATGCCTGACTAAGAGCCAGGTGTGCTCTTCGGTTTTGCAGCTGGACCAACTCAAGCCCTTCAGGAGTTGGTTGTAGCAATTGGCGAGTCACAGCCAGGAAACCCAAGGACACCGGCAGTGGTGGACATGAGCTCTGGGAAGGGAAAATCGAGGGGGGACATCCCGAGTTGGCCTATGACATCAGTGTGGGGAGGGAGGACTGCCCTCCTGGATGAGGGGGACTGCTACGAGATTACGGGGACGCCCTAAAAATGCCAGCATCATGCCGGCTGTGCTACAGCAGGTAGCCCAGCAGCTGCACTTTAATAAGGAAAAGGGAGACCACCAGATGGCGGCGACAATAGCCTGGCCCTTAGGAGGCTTGCGGGCAGCTACTGAGGCAGAACAAGCAGCAAAGGCCTCTGTGCACGCTTAGAAGGGAACTTAGAATTAGAAAGGGATATGCACCTAGGCAGAGATGAAAGATTCCTTACCCGATGACCTGTCCTGAGTTGGTGATCAGTTATATTGCGAAACTGTGTAAACCAGGAAAGTTTAATGGGATGTTATTTTGACAATGTTTCAAGTTTTATTTACATTTTATGTTCATCAGAATTTTTATCAAGGTGTTAAAAAGAACTTCCAGTTTTGAATCAATACCTTACTCTTGAACTTACATCTGTCTAAATGTACTCCTGAAGAGTAATCCAGAATATATGTATTAACTGTCTGTCTAAACTGCTAAATTAGTGCTTAACTACATTTATACTGCTCAACTATTCCTAACTGGTTGCTGGTTACTAACAAAAGTGTTTCTAAAAACAAGCTTGCATTTTACAGGTAACACTGATTCCAGAGAAGATCTTAAAAGCAATAAAAATCAAGGTTATAACATAATGGAGAGCTTGGACACAGCCATACCAAAGGAGTGAGAATTACAAGTCAAGTTAGTGAGTTTTATGTTTCTGTTGGTGTGTCTTCACTCCTTTTGTGTCTGTTTGTTAGTTCAGTGTATATTTTCATACCTCTGGATGGTAATATTAATTAACAAGTGAAGATTCTTAAAAGAGCTCTATTCAAATGGCTAAAACTTCAGTGGGCGCTTATATGAGTAAATGAGTACTCTTGAAGCTCAAATTGGAGAAACCAAACAGGATAAAGTCACATAAAATCTGAATAAAAAAACTATTTAAAGGAAAGAAACTGAAGTTTATTCTGAAATCCCCCATCATCTTTCCTAGCCTATCGTGACCCCAGGGTCTTCTCCTAACCTCGACTGGATTCCAGTGACTCCGTAAAACCAGCTGAGGAAACGAAGGGGCAGGGTAAGTGTGGAAATACAGGCAGATGTGAGTTCAGCCTCCAGGTCTATCTACTAGGCCTGGAAATTACATGATAGGGACAGAGGGGATATTACAGAATAAACCTTCGATTGTATAGTCTGTCCTGTAATCCCCCCATTTAAATGAATCAGCTTTTGAGATGACAGTAATAATCCAATGGCCAAATTTCAGTAAGTAAAGAAAAAGTCCTTGAAAGCTATGGAAAGATTTTTCTAAATTATGATTAAACAAATGTAACAATTATAATATATTCCAGAACTTGGCAGTCAGTATGCCTTTAAGGTTATTTGCAATTTTAGAATTTTATTAAAGAAAAAAAGAGATTTTAGCCTCCTGTGGAGGAAGGAAGGAAAAAGAAAATCTCTTGCATAAACTATCACAGTTTCTATTTTATTTAGTTTGGGTATAATCTCCCTAGGTTTATAGGATACTAATAAAATAAATTAGCATTATATGTGTTAAATCTTTAAGATGATGAAAATTGTAAGTTTTTGGCTAATGAAATTATCACATACTTCTTTCAAAAATTGTTTTTGAGAGTGGATGTGGCTCAGGCAGTTGGACACCTGCCTCCCACATGGGAGGTTCTGGTGCCTCCTGAAGAAGACAAACAACGAGCAGACAATGAATAAGACAATGAGCAAAAACAAACGAGCAGACAGTTTGCAAAACCAAAAATCAAGCAGGAAGCTGATGTGGCTTAAGCAGTTGGGTATCTGTCTCCCACGTGAGAGGTCCAGGGTAGGTTCCCGCTGCCTCCTAAAGAAACAAATAGACATGAGCAGACAATGAGCTGAAGAGAAACAAAGAGCAAAAACAAGAAAAAAAAAAAAAAACACCAAGCAAACAGATGAGCGAGCCATCGGGGTAGGGGGGGCTATAAAAATTTGGTTTTGTCTAAATTGAAATGAATAGCTTTTTTTTCTTCACAAAACAGAATGAGGGATATGAAACTTAACTGGACATAGAAAGAAGTATAAGGTTTATGGAAGTGAATTCATAGTCCATGATGACTAAAATGTGATGTTTAAACAATGTGTCCTAAGATGGCTAGTTTTCATAAAATGAGGGGGGAAATATGTAAGACAAGTCTTGAATGAATATAGAAAGTTGTAGGAGGTATTGTAGAATGTCGCATTAAGTAAGGGAATGTGTTTTGTAAAGGTGACATTTGTCTTGAGAAGTAACTATAATCTATGTGGTGATGGTGGTTATAGAAAGTTTGCAAAAGCATTTTCTAAACTGAAATATTTAAATGGATAATTCCAGGAAGACATTATTAAACAGAAATTTAAATTGGTGTTGATAACAAAAAGAAACTTCATAACAGGGAAACCTGTTAGAGGCTACCGCAATCTGATACTAAAGTGGTGGTAGGAGTAAGACAATCTTGATTCCATTGGGAATCTTAGGTTTTCATAAAATAATGAAGAAAGTAGTTTTTCCTATTCTTTTAAAGTAAAATATCTGTTAATTAACATGATCATGGTAAAGGTGTAGAAGTAAAAAGTAAAGTACTAAAAATAGTCAAGTTCATTTAGTATTTTATAAAATGCATTGAAAGTGTTTAGACAGTGTATAAAAATTGATAGACCTCAATATTGTCAAACTCTCTTGTGCATTGAAGCCAGGCCCCCAGTGTCATGCATGGCTCCTCTCCCTATGAGTTATTGGCTAGGTGGGTCACTACAATCCCTAAAATAATAAAAGTATCTACCACATCTCTGGACATGGCTCCTGAAGTAGATGGAAAAGCACTTTGCAGTTTCAGACTCCTGCAGCAGCCAGTGATGGCTCGATATGGCCAAATTTACATTGCCTCCAGACTGACTCTGTTCATAGTGCCAAGGGGGCTGTGCATCAGGTGGGTGAAACATTGGAGCGTCCCTCCAAAAGCCCGCGGTGCTGCAGCATGCTGGCTGTGTGAAGGATGTATCAAGTGGAGCACTAATTACCAGAGTGATGTGAGCAGAACCTAAGGAGACACTATTGGCATCATGGCCTGCACCCATGGAGAGACCGTGTGTATGGTAATGCAAACCTGGAGCTGAGATCTGTTAACTGCAGCTCAAAGAGGAAGCTGTGTATTGATTAGTACCTATATATCTGGTGAGTATAATAATATCTCTTCTATTCTTGACCATATGCAGAATGAGATTGAACATGTTCAAAGTCTTCGTAAATTTAATTCATTCTCTAAGTAATGAATCTGCCTGTAAGATAAAAGAATGGCTCTCTTAAGTCTTTATTGTCTTTGTTTCGCTTACCATGTGCTTATCTTGCTGTTGCCTATATTGTCTTTGTGAGTTTATGCCTAGGGCAGTGCCTCTCCTCATACCTCTCCTAGATGTCCTAGGTATAACCACTACAGTGGGAACTAGCGGTAGCAGTTTCCTAGACAGCATTTGAAACTTACCAGATCAAGCCATCACCTTCAGGAGAATGCAGCCTCTGGAGGCACCTGGCCTTTCTCATTCCCACGGTTCAGTATGTCGTGGCTGGCCCCATTTTGGGGGCCTCTTCTCACCATTTTCTTTATCCTTTTAGTAGGATCATGTATCTTCTAAATTCTAACTTAATTTTATTTCTTCCAGAACCAATGCCTTCCAGAACAAGGTATTAGTCATGCAGGGATTTCATCCAGTTCCAACCGGGGTGCTGGACCTGCCCTCCCTCAGCCTCAGTAGAACAGCCAGGGAGTCTCACACCCTGTCAGGAAGGTAACTGCAGCCCCCAACCAGCCGGAAGCAGCTATAGAAGCATGACCAGCGCCCCTTCAGGTCCCCCTTAAGACAAAGGGTGTGAACTCTCTGAAGGGGCCGTTGAGGCAGGTTAGTGTATGAGCAGGAAGGTGGCTGGGCAGAACAGAGCCTACCAAAGACCCTGGTCACAAGGTCCAATTTGCAAGTCCCAGACTCAAACCAAGTCCTGGATAACTCCAAAAAGAAAGCCATCCTCACTGGTTCCCTGATAGCTGACAGGTGAAGGCAGAAAGGCAGCCAATCAGAACAGCAGTAGCTAGGACCCTGTGAGTGTCGATGTGGACTCTCCTTATGCACAAATTAGTTCTTTAGGTCATCGTAGAAAACTCAGAAAATTTAGAAGGGGAAAATGTATGGTATCAGAAGCCTCTTCATAGAACTCCCCTACCTGTTACTTTCCCCAGGATATATCACATGTTAGGTCACAATGCAGGTCTTAGTAATACAAAAAAATTGAAATTATACAAAGCACCTTCTTAGATTACAATGGAATAATAGACAGGAAAGAGGTAAGTTCACAAATGTGTGGGGGCTGAACAATGCATTCCTAAATAATCAGTGGGTCAAAGAAGAAATTGCAAGTGAAATTACTAAATATATTGAGACAAATGAAAATGAGAACACAATTTATCAAAACTTATTTGATACAGTGAAGGTAGCCTTGAGAGGGAACTTTATAGCCCTCCATGCCTATATTAAAAGAGAAGAACTAAAATTAAAGATCTAACTGAATAACCAGAGAAACTAAAAAAGAAAAAGAACAGCAAAACATTCCCAAAGCAAGGAAAAGGAAAGAAATAATAAAGATTAAAGCAAAAATAAATGAAATTGAGGGGGGGGGAAACAATAGAAAAATCAGCAAAACCAAAAGCTGGTTCTTTGAGAAGATCAACACAATTGACAAACCTGTAGCTAGACTAACAAAGGTAAAAAGAGAGAAGATGAAAATAAATAAAATAAAAAAGAAATGGGAGGGAGCAAATGTGGCTCAAGCAGCTGAACACCTGCTTCCAACAGGGGAGGACCCGAGTTTGCTTCCCAGTGCCTCCTAAAGAAAACAAACACACAATGAGCAGACAGTGAGCAAAAACATAGGGCAGACAAGGAGCAAACAATGAGCAGACAAGGAGCAAACAAAAACAAAAGCAAAAAATGAACAGGGAACAGATGTGGCTCAAGCAGTTAAGCACCCTTTTGCAACATGGGAGGTCCTGGGTTTGGTTTCTCATGCCTCCTAAAGAAAAACAGACAACAAGCAAAAACAAATGAGCAAACAACAAGCAAACTTCCAGCAAATAGATAAGAGAGCCAACTCAGGGGAGAGCTGATGTGGCACAGTGGTTGAGTGCTTGCCTTCTGCATACAAGGTCCCAGGTTCAATCCCCAGTCCTGCAACCTCAAATAAATAAATAAAGTTGCCCACAAAAATTATTTAAAAAAGAAAAGAAACGGGCTAAGTTATAACTGACCCCACAGAAATATAAAGGGTATTATTGGAAACTGTATGCCAACAAACTAGACAACCTAGATGAAATGGAAAAATTCCTAGAAATGTACAAACAAACTACATGGACTCTCAGTTATAGTCCCCTTGATGTGACTATCTTTATACCATATGTCTTTGTAATATGTTTCAAGGTCAGGGAGTGTTGCTCTTATTTTTTTAGAATGCTTTTGGCTCTTTGGGTGCAGTTTTCCCTTCCAAATGCATTTAGTAATTGCCTTTTCTATTTCTGTAAAGTAGGCTGTTAGAATTTTGATTGGGATTGCATGAAATCTATAAATCAATTTAGGTAGGGTTGACATCTTCATGATATTTAGTTTTCTAATCCATGAACATGGAATGTCTTTTCATTTGTTTAGGTCTTCATTGATTTTATTTAGCACTGTTTTATAGTTTTCTGCACATAGGTCCTGTGGTTCTTTGCTTAAATTGATTCCTAGCTTTTTGAATCTTTTTGTTGCTACTGTAAATGGAATTCTTTCCCTGATTTCCTCCTCAGAGTGTTCATACTAGCATACAGAAATATTGCTGGTATTTGCATGTTGATCTTATATCCTGCCACTTTGCTGAACTCATTTATTAGCTCAAGTAGCTTTGTCATAGATATATCATTATTTTCTAAATATAGGATCATGTCATTTGCAAATAGTGAGAGTTTTACTTCCTCTTTTCCTCTTTGGATGCCTTTTGTTTTCCTTGTGTACTTGCTCTAGCTAGAAATTCTAGTACAATGTTGAATAACAATGGTGACAGTGGGCATCCTTGTCTTGCTCCTGATCTTAGAAGGAAAACTTTCAACCATTCCCCATTGAGTATGATGTTGGTGTGGGTTTTTCATGTATGTCTTTTATCATATTGAGGAAGTTTCCTTCTATTTCTGTCTTTCTAAGTGTTTTTATCAGGAAAGGATGCTGGATTTTTGTCAAATAACTTTTCTGCATCAATTGAGATGATCATGTGGTTTTTTGTTAATGTGGTATAGTTCATTAATTGATTTTCTTACATTGAACTACCCTTGCTTATCATGAATAAATCCCTCTTAGTCATGATGTACATCTTTTGATATGATGTGGTATTCTATTTGCAAATATTTTGTTGAGAATTTTTACATCTATGTTCATTAGAGAGATGGGTATGTAATTTTCTTTTCTTGTTCTTTATCTGGCACCCAGGAGTGGCACCACACAGCCAGAGTGCTAGCCCATGCGGAGAGCTGGCACAGCAAGATGATGCAACAAAAAGATACACAGAGGAGAGACAATAGGAGATGCAGCAGACCATGGAGCTGAGGTGGTGCAGGAGAATGACTGCGTCTCTCCCACTCTAGAATTTCCCAGAAGCAGTTTCCGGAGCCTCCTAATGAGAATACAAGCAGACACAGAAGAACACACAGCGAATGGACAGAGAGAAGACAGTGGAGGGAGGGGGCAGAAATTAATTAATTAATTAAAATATCTTTTAAAAATAAATAAATAAAATCAACAATTTAAGCTTCCACCTTAAGAAGCTAAAAATGAGGGTCAAATTAAACCCAAAATGAGTAAAGGAAATAATAAAGATCAGAGTGGAATCCATGAAAATGGAAAAACAATGAGTATCGATTTTTATAAAAGCCTAGTTTTTGAAAATATCAATAAAAATAGTACAATAAAACTTTAGCTAGACAGATGAAGAAAATGACAGAAGACACAAATTACCAATATGAGGAATGAAGGAGGGCATATCAGTACAGATCTTACAGATATTAAGAGTATATAAGGAATATCAAGAACAACTTTAGAGAGTGGATGTGGCTCAAGTGGTTGAGCACCTGCATCCCACATGGAAAGCCCCAGGTTTGGTGCCTGATACCTCCTAAAAAAAACAAACAAAAACCATGTAAACAGATGAAAAGCCCACCTTGGGGGAGCAGGTGTGACTGGGCACTTTAGCTCCAGCTTCCCACGAATGAGGTCCTGGGCTCAATCCCCAATACCTCAAAAATAAATAAAAATAGAACAACTTTATGCCGATAAATTCGACAGCTTCAGTGAAATAATAGAAAAAGTATTTGTATGTAAAAAAAATAACCCTTACTCTTACCTTATAGCATACACAAAATTTTTCTCATAATGGATTATAGACCTAAACATCTTTAAAATTATAAACCTCTAAAAAAAAAAAAGCTTAAGAGCAAACTGTTGTAACTCTGGGATTGACAACAATTTTCTAGGTATGGGCAAAAAAATCACAAACCATGAATGATAAAATTGTTAAATTGAGCTTCGTAACCATTAGAAAATACTTCTCTTTTAAAGATACCTTTAAGAAACTGGTAAGGCAATCTGGGAGAAAATATACATGATTGATAACACACACACACCTCAGACAAAGGACCTGTATCCAGAATATGTAAAGAACTCAATAATAAATTATATAGAGAGACAAAAGATTTGAACAGACACCACAAAAGACAATTTACAAATGATCAAATGCACGTGAAATGATTCTCTACATCATTAGTCATAAGGGAAATCAAAAGTAAAACCATAATAACACACACAATATACTAATTAGAATGGCTAAAATGAAAAAGACTGACATTACAAAGTGCTAGCAAAAATGTGAAGCAACTGGAACTCTCCTACTTTGCTGGTAGTAATATAAAATGGTGCAAACACTTTGGGAAAACAAATTGGCATTTTCTGAAAAGTTAAACATACACAACCTACGACCCAGCAATTCTATTCCTAGTTCCAAGAGGAAGGAAAACATAGGTCCACACAAACACTTGTATCCAAAAGTGGATAGCGGCTTTATTTATAAATACTTATTAATAATTTATTTGTTGTAAATTATAACAAATTTATAATTTGTCGATTTATAATCAACAAATGAATGGATAGACACATTGTGGTACATCCACACAAATACTACTCAAAAGAAAAAGGAACAAACTATTGCTGCCCACAACTAAGTGGATGAATCTCAAAAGTGTTGTGCAGTGTAAAAGAAACCAGGTGCAAAATAGTTCATGCTTCATAATTCCATGTGTATGAAACACTAAAATAAAAACGAAATTTTATCTATACAGCAAGTGACAAAAGATGATCGAGTGGTTTCCTGCAGCCAGGAGTGGTGGAAGGAAATCAACTACATACAGGTACTAGCAGGGGCCCAATGCAAAATGAAAATGAAATGAAAATGTGGAGCCCCTTGTTCAAAAATTAAGAATTTCAAGATGGTAATTGCAGAACATTTAACCAAGTGCAAGTTCATGTGTCCCCTCTGATAGTGGGGCCTGGAGTGACTGCACAAGTTGTGTGCTCATGAATCCAGCCCTGGGTACAAGGGAAACTTCTATGGTGATGCAATTGTTCCATCTCCTGATTTTAATGGTGATTACATACACTTGTCAAAATCCATCAAATGACAGTTAAAATGGCAGGACTCCTTGGCCACTGATCAAAACAAAACTGCAGGGAAGTGGACGTGGCTCAACTGATAAAGCATCCGCCTACCACATGGGAGGTCCAGGGTTCAAACCCAGGGCCTCCTGACCCATGTGGTGAGCTGGCCCACGCACAGTGCTGCTGTGTGCAAGGAGTGCCATGCCACATAGAGGTGTCCCCCGCGTAGGGGAGCCCCACGTGCAAGGAGTGTGCTCTGTAAGGAGAGCCGCCCGGCGTGAAAAAAGTGCAGCCTGCCCAGGAGTGGTGCCGCACACACGGAGAGCTGATGCAGCAAGATGACACAACAACAACAACAAAAAAGTGCTGCCTGATAATGCAAGCTGATGCAGAAGAACACACAGCCAATGGACAGAGAGAGCAGACAGCAGGGGGGAATGGGAGAGAAATAAATAAAATAAATCTTTAAAAAAACAAAAACAAATAAACTGCAGATAAACCCTCCAGTTATCTCCAGGGACTTGTTTTCTCCATAATCTACTAAAACCAGTCTTTTAGCTTTCAGATTTCAACCACGCCCTCTCCAGAAACTGCCCAGAACAGCTCATCTTCACTCATTGCTTATTTATTGAGTATCTACTACGGGCACTGCACAAAGAACCAGAAACAGATTTTTAAAAATACTGTTCCATTCTCTTGTTCATGACATTGCAATGACAGATACAAGCCATTATACATTTTGTCAAAACCTATAAAATTGTGTGAGGCAAAATGTAAACTATAATCCTTGGCTAGTATAATGCTTCAATATGTGTTCATCAATTGTAACAAATGTATCGCACTAATGAAAGATGTTGTTAATGTGGGAAAGTGTGTGTGGGAGGTATATGGGAATCCCATGTGTTTTTGATGTAACATTTATGTAATCTGAAGCTTCTTTTAAAATAAAAAAAAAATTATGAAAAAAATACTATTCCCATTCTCAATGAATGGTTTAGTGCCATGCTGTCCAATACAGTAGCCATTAGCTATATGATTATTTAAATGTAAATTAATAAAAATTAAGTAAAACTAAAAATGCATTCCCTCATTTGCACTTGCCACATTTCAAGAGCTCAGTAGCTACGTGTGACTAGTGGCTACCATATTGGAATAGCATGGGGCATTTCCATCCTCACAGAAAGTCCTGCTGATGAGCACTGGGCATGGACACAGGCAGTGGGAGATACACCTAAATGAGATAATTCCGTATTTATCCTGATTTTAAATGCCTGCTGATATGACAGTCTTTTGCATTCCATCACCTACAAACCGGAAGCACACCCCCCATTCCCCACCCCCCACCAACCAGGAAAGACAGGCACAGTGGGGTTTGGGGGTCCTTTATGGATGGGGAAGAGGAGCCAATCCTTGGGTAGTCTGCCTTTTATCAAACTGGAGCTCACTTGCCTTTCTGGGCTAAAACGCTCCTAGGAAGCTCTTACTCAGAACTTCTTTAGTCAGTTAGTTACCCCAATATTTGTCATTGCTCTCAGTAAGAGCATCAACCCCAGAAGCCCTCAGCCTCTCCACCCCAACAGCCTGCGGGCCACATGTGAAGGAGATTTAGGGGAGGGATGCGTCAGCAGCTCAAAAGACAACAGTAATTCGCTTCAAACCTAGTCCCCTCCCGTCTGCAGCACGCCTGTCAAGACACAGCCAGCGCCTGCTGAGGCACCTCCACTGACGAGGAGCTCATCACCTCCATCACAACCCATTCCATCATTCTTCCTTCGACAGAGCCAGACAGAAGGCGCTTCAGAGACTCCTCCCATTGCTCCTGGCTCCCACCCTTACACCCACATGGACAGACGTGATTCCTTCTCCTTAGGAAAGCCCTTCTATCTCTGAAGAGGGCCCCAGGTTCCCCACGCAGAGCCTTCAGCCTCTCCTAAGCCCCTAGCCCATCCTGCTCCTGCATCCTTTTTAACGAGGAGTGCTTACACGTAAAAGCTCATGGCGATCTTCTCAGAGTCGCTGGAACTCAGAATCCAGAGCTTCACCTGAGGTCTTCTGTTGTTGGTGATACCACCAACCAAATAATCATGCAAAAATGACCTCTGCCTCTAGGGCAAAACCACTCTTACAGAAGAAGTCACTCAAGGTTTTCTGCATAAAACTCCATGTAAGACATTTCTTCTAGAATTAAGTTCTATTTATTTTCAAAAAATCATCCAAGAAATTGATACTTAGCCCCCAGTGGTATGCATGCATGCTCGTCTTTATTTAGCGGGTTTCATCAGGCTGCTCTGACGCTCAGACACAGCCTATCCCCACCCTCGCGCTGGCCCCCTCCTTTGTAGACATCCCCCTCCTTTTACCTGATGCTGAGTCCTGCTGACACCACCACTTCCACAGCGGGCACGGCGGGGCCTCCCTGACACAGCTGTTTGGGGATGATCAGGAGCAGCTCGATGAGAAGGGGCAGGCAGAACCTTCCTTCTGGCGATCCTCCTGGCTCCCCTCCCTCCTGCTCAGCTCTCCTCCTCCCTGCCCTTCCTGCAAAGAGGACACAGAAGAGCTACTAGACGGGGCCCCGCCTGATGGGGACAAGAAAGGCAGGCCAAGGGACAACAAAATCACACCCTAGATTCTGAAACGTACTTTAAAAGGAGTGGGAGTGGCAGTGGGGAAGGGTCAAATTGGATGAATTATTAGCACCATTTCAAAAGGAATGATCATTTCATCCCAGGTGCATGGCTTTCCCTAAAGGCTTCTCTCCCTCTTCGTTGATTTCACATCCCCAAGTTCCACGGAACCAGACAGGGGCATTTCCACGGAACCAGACAGGGGCATTTCCACCCCTGCAGCCCCCTCTCAAATACACAAACACAGAGAGCTGCAGCTCTTCTGCTCGCTGACCCCCGAGGGTCCCGTGGGGCGGCTCACAGCCTGGCAACGCTGCCGCGCATTCATTCCCAGCTGTCCACAGAGGCGGGCAAGACCCGTCCACAAACCCTGGGGTCCAAATGTGCTTCAGAATGCGGAACGCTGAAAAATGCAAATGCCCCCAACCTATATTCTGTAGCACCCCAGCGAGGTCCGGGGCGCCTCCATAGGCAGGCGTACCGATATTTCCACACCCACCGCTCACACGACACGGATGGCTAAAGACAAAAGGCCTCCGGCCAACTCCAGTCGGGTGGTGCCACCAAAGGAGCTTTTAAAAACTTATTTTCAAAGCTGTTTTACATTATGGAATTGAAGATTAGGGATGATAGTTCTGCCTTGCCTAGCTCCTCTTTCCTTTTCCTATTGCCCCAGTTATTACCCAAGCTAGCCTGCATAAAGAGGTTCCTACCATGTCTGTGGGCAAAGTTTGAAAGGCAGTTAATAAATAGTGATGAAATCCTCATGCTCAGCCCGAATTTAAATAGAAAAAAATAACCTTTGTTTCACCGGGTCAGACCCTTTTCACAACGACCCAACACCTGCCCATCTGTCATCTGCTGTGTTCCTAATTTGCCTTTGTAGAACCAAGCCATCTGCCACTCCCCGCACAGCCACCTTGCACCTGCACCGCCCAGGTGGCCGCCTTTTCTTCAAAGGCTCCCGACCCCTCCCTGTAATCCCTCCTGACGTCTAGAGCCCGTGTTCGTTAGTCACGGAATTGAGGGTTGGCTTCATCCCGGAAAGAAAGCTGTAGGGGCTGATTGTCAGAGTGCCAGTCGCAGGCTTCCCTTAAACACAGTCAGGGTGGGGCCACAGATCTCTTGAAGAATTGCAGAGAAAGTTCCTCGAGGACCTCCCCCAAGATATGCCCCTCAGTGCTTTCAGGCTGACCACAGCGCGCCTCTCACAAAGCCTTCCTGCCTAGGCCCTCCCGGTCCCCACCCGCCTCCCTCCAGCCTCCTCTAGCAGGTGGGTTTAGAGAGGGTTGGATGTCTGTCCTCACGTGTCTCCTCTTCTTCGAGTGCAGAAGTTGACCACCCAGATTTCCC
This sequence comes from Dasypus novemcinctus, assembly GCF_030445035.2. Taxonomy (NCBI): domain Eukaryota; kingdom Metazoa; phylum Chordata; class Mammalia; order Cingulata; family Dasypodidae; genus Dasypus; species Dasypus novemcinctus. The sequence goes on along the minus strand of NC_080676.1, from coordinate 3,188,394 downwards.
TGCATCCTCCAGCTGCCTAGAACTGGCCCCAGTCCCCGTCTCGTGATACCTCACGGTGTCTTGGAAGGGCCTCCAGTCCCCTCCTTTTCTCCTCCCCCGCTTGCTCCAATCTCCTGCTTCTGCTGAATCCTGCATCTCTTGCCTCTTGCTCTGAACAGGGTGGGCTCCGTATTAGCCCAGATGCTGAACACTGCCCCTTGTCCTTTGATCTCTCCAAACAGCTGTCAAAGCAGGCACTGCTGCTAATACGCCTTAGACTGAAGATCCAGGGAGGAGAGGGGTGGAGGCTACACTGCAGGCCCAGCCATTAGACAGCGCAGAAGAGGCTAGGGCGCTCTCGCTGCCGTGGGCAGCACTGCTGCCCGCTGCCTACCCCCTACAACCTCCCTTCTCTCCCTGGCCTCTCCCTCCACACTCAGTGTCAGAATTCTGCTCATTTGAATTTGCACAGCAGGCTCATTTTCTTTGCTGCAGTCTGGCTGAAACAGACCAGGCCTGGCTGGACAAAGGCCCAACTGTGGGAGCCCTGCCACCCTGGCCAAAAGGTGCTTGACATAGCTACTCTCTGAGGAGCACCTGCTCATGTCGTCTGTGGTGGGACTCGGGGCTCATGTGTGCCTGTGAATCTGACTGCATGGTGACCACGTGTGCTTCTCTGCCCGTCTGTGTCCTGTCAGGTTCCCAGCTATAACAATGACCATGGCTGACAAAAACACAAGCCCACTCTGGGCCAGGCTGTGTTCCAAGCATCTTTTGAGTAACCCTTACAACACTCCTGTGTTATTATCACTCTCCTTTTACAGACAAAGGTATGGAAAAGTTAAGTCATCTCCCCCTGTACTCAAGATGTCTGGGGGTTTCTAGATTTGGAGTCTCCTCCGTGTCTCTCTTTGTGTGTGTTTTCACGTGTGTCCGTGATCCTCTGTGTTTGTGTGCGTGTGAATAGCTCCAGAATCCCCATATCCTTATCTTGATCCCTTCCTCACTTCAGGGTTGGTCTCTCCCATCCTAGGTCCTGGGAAAATGGGAGGACCAAGAGCAATGACAGGGAAGGCACTGCTTGTGCTTGCGCTTCTGGCCTGATTTCATCCAGGCAGCTTACCTGGCTGTTTAGGAAGGACCCAGGAAGTTACATGTCTTCTGGAAGCTCTTCTGCAGGAGTTCACAGAAGTGGGAGAAGGTCATGTGGGTGTCCAGGGATCTTGCGTTTCCGTCTGGTGATGGCAGAAAGAGGTTTCCAGGCTCTCCTGAGAGGACATCAAGGGCGGATGGGCTCTAGCTGCCATACAGAGAGAGCCATGAATCTGTCTCGATTTGCCAGATCTGCTATGACAAATACCACATACTGGTTGCCTTAAACAGTGGGAATTTGTAGCCTCCCCAGCTTGGGAGGCTAGACGGCCTACATCAAGTCACAGCAGGGCATGACTTCTCCAAAGTCTGCAGCGTGCCGGCAATCCTCCAGGGGCAATCTCTCTCCTTGTGTCTGCGTCTCTGATCTCCACTGCCTTCTGCCTTCTAGTTCCCTGTCTTTCTTTTGCTTATAAGAACTTCAGCCGTGTGGATTGGGGCCACCCTACTTCTGTTTGGCTTCATCTCAATAGGATCTTGGAAGATCCTGTTCCCAGGGAGCCGACACCTTAACTAGTAACAGTGCCTGCAAAGGCTAACTTCCCAATGGGTGCACACCACAGATCAGGGCTGAGGCCGTGGGCACGTCTTTGTGAAGGACCGGATTCAATCCCAATGACTCCCTAGCGGTGAAATACCGTTATAGGACACTAATGGCAGATGGAGCGTCCCCTTTTTCAGGATACAAGTGAACAGCCATGTTCCTCAGCTGGCTCGACTGGTTTCCTACCCCTACCAAACACTGAGGGGCTACTCTTGCCCTCTGCTGTGCTAAACACCTTATATACACAATCTCTAATCCTTAAAATAACCAGATGAGGGTAACGTGTTATAATTGTCCCTTTGTTCCGGATGAGAAAACTAAGGTTCAAAGAGGTTAAGTAATTTGCCCAAGACTACACAGCTAGTAACTTGATAGCTACAAGTCCAGGTCTCTCTGGCTCCAAAGCCTGGGCTCCTACTATATCAAGGTATCTGTGTATTTGATTATTTTTCCAGGATTTTTCTGACTCCTTGGATAAGGTGCTCTCCCACAATGGAGGGGCCATTACGCGTCTGCGATATCAGGGTTGCTGGGTTGGGGGGCGGTCAGCAGCCTCTACACGCACCTGGGCTCTTCATCAAGGGGCACAGGACTCCTCTCCAGCCACGACCAGTGTTCATCTCACAAACTCCCCGTGCTAGTGCAAGGCTTGTTCTACCCATCTTCCAGTCAAAGGCCCCGAAGCACCTGCCCAAGGTCATCTCAGGTGTGTCTTTGGCAGGACACCACCTGGAGGCAGGCTGTCCTGGTCCCCAGTCCCTCCCTGTCTGCCCTGGCTCTCACCGTGGCCCTCTGAGGGTTGGGGATCAGCATCACACAGGGCACGGATCACAACTTCCCCGCCCGAGGCTTGAGAACCCGGGGCTCCCCTCTCCCCGGCTTGAGAATGGCTCCTAGGCTAGAGCCCTGAATGCTCGGCGCCCCGGGCCCTCACCTCCCCCCTTCACCTCTCCCACTGCTCAGACCACCCTCCGCTTCTGCGAGTCCTCCAGCTCCTGGCTCCCTCACTTCCCTCAGCCTGGCATACCCCTCCCTGGCGAAGCTGCCATCCTCCAGGTCTCACCGCAGGTGTGATCTCCTCAGGACAGTCCTGCCTGGCCTCCAGTTCCTGCCGGACTCCTGTTAGATGCCTGCAGAGCCCCCGTTCTATTGGCTCACGGTTCATAGCAAACTGCAGGTACCTACTGTGCAGCCTTCTCCTGCCCTGGCCTGCGGGGTGCCTGAGAGCAAGCACCGTGTGTGTCCTGCCCATCGCCTGGCACAGAGCAGGTGTTCAGTAAGTACTGGAAAGTAGGCAGGAAAGATGGAAGGAAGGAAGGAGGAAGAGAGGAAAAGTGGGAGGGAAACAGTGAGAGGAAGGGAGGGGGAAGAAAGGAAGGCAGAGGACAGGGAGGGAGGGCAGGAGGAAGCTATCAACCTTTAATCTCCCAGGGAGTCTGGGGTGGGAGCTGCAGCCATGCCCTTTGGAACGCTGGAGCAGTTTGATATAATTGATGAACTCCGGAAAGAAATATTGAATTATATTTGTAATCTGACCTGTACCTGGGCCTGGTTGTGTTATGATTAGGGTGTGGGGTCCCCGCCCTTGGTGCGTGGGGACTCACCGCTAAAAGCCATGGCAAGGGACGGAGTGGGGGCTTTTAATGTTGGAGTTTTGATTTTGGAGTTTGATGCTGAAGGCTTAAGCTGGAGCCCTGGGAAGTCAACACGCAGAGGAAAGAGAAGCCAGTCCTAGGAAGAAAGGAAACTTGAACCCAGAGTAAAGCCAGCCCCAGGAAGGTAGGAGCCCGGGAAGCCTGAGCCCTGGCAGACGTCGGCAGCCATCTTGCTCCAAGCAGACTCTGGTGAGGGAAGTAGCTTAGGCTTTATGGCCTAGTGTCTGTAAGCTCCCACCCCAGATCAACACCCTTTATGAAAACCCACCAGTCTCTGGTACTTTGCATCAGCACCCCTTTGGCTGACTAATACAAACTCTGACACATATTTGCTCGTTTTGCTGGAGTAATGTCCATGGCGAAGGGGGCGTCCTGTGTGAACCTTTAGGCAGAAAACACATCAGCACCAGGCAGTACGCGAAGGCCGTTCCCGGGAGCGCGGGGATCTTTCCTCTGAGGCTCCCTAACTCACCTTCCAGGCACTTCGGCGACGATGCCCCTCAAGGAGCTCATCGCTTGCAGTGACTGCCCCAGAGCGCTTCAGAGCAAGCCACGGCCTCTGCCCCCGGTCTCCCCCTGACCCGCCCCCCCAGGCCTGCAGGGGCCTCTCCCCTGCCCTGACCCGGCCCCCAGGCCTGCAGGGGCCTCTCCCCTGCCCTCACCCGCCCCCCAGGCCTGCAGGGGCCTCTCCCCTGCCCTCACTCGCCCCCAGGCCTGCAGGGGCCTCTCCCCTGCCCTCACCCGCCCCTCAGGCCTGCAGGGGCCTCTCCCCTGCCCTCACCCGCCCCCCAGGCCTGCAGGGGCCTCTCCCCTGCCCTCACCCGCCCCCCAGGCCTGCAGGGGCCTCTCCCCTGCCCTGACCCGCCACCCCCACGCCTGCAGGGGCCTCTCCCCTGCCCTGACCCGCCCCCAGGCCCGCGACGCTGCGGGCGCCGGTGCTGGCCTTCCTCCGTCACCGGCAGGCTGACTTCTCAGCTCTTTCATGGAGGAGGCGGCTGCGGGTTGCGGGGGGACCAGAGAGGGAAGGGAGGGAGCGAAGACCACCTCTCCCCGCTGGGACGGCAGAAGCCCGAGAAGACGCCCCTCAGGCCGCCAGGCCCCGGGGCCCACCGGGGCGCAGCCGAGCGCCCTGGGGCGCAGCCGGCTTCCTAAGTCTCACCTGTCCCGGGGCACCTCGGAAAGCCGGGGAGAGGGCGGCCGGGAGCGGCGCGGGCGAGGGGCAGCCGCCAGGGCCCGCGGGCTCCGAGGCGGCGACGTGGGGGCTGCTGCCCGGGCAGCGCCGCGGGGCTCGGCGACGCGGCTCACGACGCTCAGTCCCGCCTGTCCCCGGCCCGTGGCTTCCGCGGCGTCTGCTCCCGCGCCAGGGGGCTCGCGAAGGCTCTCCACAAAGCCAGGCGGGCTCCCCCCAGACGGCTGCCCGCAGCGGCCCGCAGGGCTGCGTTTGGCCTCAGCGCCCGTAGGGTGCCCAGAGGCGCCAGCACCTCGGTCTTTACCACTCCCTGCAGAGACAGGTCCTCGTTCTTAGAGCAAGGAGGTTTGGGCCCAGCCAGGCGCAGTGACGCGCGAGGGCCACACAGCAAATAACCGTCAGAGCTAGACTCACCCGGGACCTTCTGCCTCCCTTCCTCCAACGAGAGCGCGTTCTGAGGGCTCACCGCCAGGCGCCAGGGAAGAGCTCCCGGGCCGGGAGACGCGCCGGGCGGGCGGAGGCCGGTGCCGCGCCAGCAAGGCGGGGAAGCCCTGCGTGGAGGAGAGGGGCAGGCGTGCGGGCCTCAGGCTGGGGACGCGCCTGGCGCCCCGGCAGCCTCAGCCTGTCCTCTGCCGAGCAGAGGCTGCGAGGGGTGTCGCTTCTGAGGTGCCGTGGCAGCCCACCCCCGGGGTCCTAGCTCAGCCAGAGGCCTCGGCACCAAATCCAGAGTCTCCCTTCATCTCCTTTCGTCTGCTTGTAGTTCCAGTGCTTTCCTGGCCCAAAGCCCCTCTCGTCAGGGCCTTGGGGGTCGCTGTGTCACACCGGCCGCGGTGGCCTTGGGGCGAGCTAAGTCGGGCTGAGAGGTGGGACCACGTAGGGGCAGGAAGGGTCAGCAGAGAGGTGACCGTGATGCCCCTGCCTCTCCACGCCCTCGGGCGGTCCCGCTCCTTCCCTGTCTTTCTCTCCTCACTGCTCTGAGACAAAATGTAGAGCTGAAGTGCGCCTTCTTTGCATTATTAAAAGGGGCTTGGGACAGCGAGTGCAGGCGGCAAGGTGTGATAAATAAAAGTTAAAAAAAAAGAGGCTTGGGGAAGCCGAGGTGGCTCAGGTGACTGAGCCCCTTCTCCCACATGGGAGGTCCCAGCTGGGTTCAGCTCCTGGAGCCTCCTGAAGAGAAGACAAGCAGACACAGAGAGCACAGAGCAAATGGACAGAGAGCGGACAGGGAGGGCAAACAATGGGGGGTGGGGCGGATGAATACATAAGTAATAAGTCTTTGAAAAACAGAGAGGTTTGGTTCTCCCAACTCTGCTTCAGAAGGGAGTGGTTCCGCAGTTTTCTTCCCAGTCCCCTCTCCTCCCATGGTTTATCTCCCTGCCTGTAGACCTGGCTGGTTCTTTTCCCGCTAGTGGCTCAGCACCCTCAGCAGGGCCCGCTGGCCCCGTCAGCAGCGCCCACGCAGTGTGAAGAGGCCGTCCCAGGAGAGTGCTCGGGCGAGGGCCTCCCGCCAGGGGAGTACCCCTGCCCCCAGGCCCACGGCACTGCCCCCCCCCCAGCTCCTCTTGACCCCCGTGATGAGCCTCGGTTCTCACCAGGGACTCAGGGGTAGGTGCCCTGGGCTGCGGCCTGGGGGCACTGGGGCTCCCGCCTGGAGCTGAGCCACTGCCATCTGTCGTGGGCGGTGACCCGACACCTGGCACCCTGGCTGGGGCAAGTGCCTCTCCGAGCCTCGCTTCCCGGCATCTGTCTTCTGGCAGGCTGCACAAGGCACCCCAGGGAGGCAGCCCAGCTGAGCTCCTGACCCGGGCAAAGGGACTATGGACCGGGCTGGAGAAGAAGGAAGTAACAAATGTCAACTCCATGACCAGCCTCAGAAACGAGACTGTAGCAGCTCCCCTTGTGTGTGTGTGCCTAGCAGTGTGTGCGCCTCCCTTCTCCTTTCCACTTTTGTTTTATGTAAGGATTGCTGTTGGTAGTAATAGTGACCTGTAAATGTTGGTCTTTAACTTGCCAAGTAATCAGGTAGGACTATGACTGAATTAGAGAAATAACTAAGGTCACCCAGACGTGGATGGAACGATGGTGGGTTTTCATCTCCTCGTTTAGACAGGGTGAGAGAATCTTCATTTTCGTAGAAGGGTGGTTGTATCTTGTTAAGTAGATGCATAAAGTTGTGATTGTGGTATATGGAAGTTCAAGTATTTATGGAAGGGTGTATCAGTGCTCAGTAGCCAAAGTGGTAGACTGTGCTGATCACTAAGTCGTCGTCCCTCGGCCTCAGGTCCGACTTTCTATATTCTACTTTTTGATGCTCAGATTAGAACTCTGCAAGCTATATCTGCCCTTAGCCAACTATCTCTAAAGTGCCTTTTTTTAATATAACAAACTTTATTTTTAAAGAGGTTTTATTTTATTTTAAAGATTTATTTTTTATTTCTCTCCGCGTCCCCCCATTGTCTGCTCTCTCTGACCATATGTGTCCACTTGCATTACCCGGCAGCACTGGGAAACTGCGTCTCTTTTTTGTTGCATCATCTTGCTGTGTCAGCTCTCCGTGTGTGTGGTACCACTCCTGGGAGGGCTGCGCTTTTTTTTCACGCAGGGCAGCTCTCCTTGCGGGACACGGTCCTTGCACGTGGGGCTCCCCTATGCAGTGGCACCCCTGCATGGCATGGTACTTCTTGCGCACAGCAGCTCTGCGCCTGGGCCAGCTCACCACATGGGTCAGGAGGCCCTGGGTCTGAACCCTGGACCTTCCATATGGTAGACGGATGCTCTATCAGTTGAGCTATGTCCGCTTCCCTTAAAGAGGTTTTAGATTATAGAAAAAGTACATCAAAAGTGTGAGGGATCCCCATGTGCCACCCTCCCTCTCCCACATCATCCCCTGTTCCCACATGGCCTTTTTGTTTTGGGTCTTTCAACAGCTCTGCTACAAGTTCCCTCTATTAATTTCCCCGTTGAAATAGCTAGTATGGCTTCTGGCTTCTTAACCGCACCCTGACAGATATAGCAGACCTGAGATCCGTGTTGTCAGGGCTGCTCCTGAGATACAACAGGCACGTCCTACCACCTGCCCATGACGTGACCAGAGCGCCTGCTACGTGTGCAGCGGAGGGGCTGGGGAGGAGCACCTGTCACCGCCTTCTCCTTGTGCACCTGTAAGGAGCCTCCCCTTCTCAGGTGGGTTAGCAGCGACACTTGGGGCTGTGGCCTGCTCAGCACTGTCAGGAAAGTGTCCCCAGTGTGTCAAGAGCAGCATTTACACACCGCGGGTGGCCGTCCATCAGTGGGCCATGTGGCTGCCACCAGCATTTTAAACAACGCAACAGAAGAAAACAAAATAGAATGGAATAGAAAATAGAAAAATGCATTGTGCACAGTGGATGTACGTTTTACTTCATTGAGCTTTGCTATCGGTTGTGTCTGTTCATTGTGTGTATGTGTGCATGTCTGTGTGTGATAATATGGTCCTGAGTTGCAATGTAAAATTTTTTAAAGTTACAGGTTATAGTTAAAGAATTTGAAGAAACCACTGATCTAGAGATCTTTCTTCCTTTATTTTACTTCTTTTTGAAAATGGGGGCGGGGGGCAAATCTAGTTGTACTTAAGTGTATTTTATTTTATGAGGGAAAGAAGCTTGCGCGGAGAGGCTGCCACTGGCACTGTTGGAGACTCATAGGCAGAGCTGCCTACCCCCGAGGGAGTTTACACTGAGGCTGGAATGAGACCCATCATGGGAGGGATGAGAAGGGGGTGCCGCAGGCAAGCGGAAGAGATGGGCTGAAAAGCTGGCTGTTAGGACGTGGCCGTGCTAATGCCACATTTTTGGCCTGGAGCTCACGTTCTTGGATCTTTTGACCTAGCCGTTTTGCTAGGTTAGGTCAAAATGTAAAGCCCTGCTTCCTGAAAAGCAGCAATCATTGTGCAAAACAGACTCTCAGAACCCTTCCTCCACTCCTGACTCCTGCCCCCGCCCGGAGGGGGAGGCTTAAGCACAGGATGGGCAGGTCTGTGTTCTGGGTAGCATTTTTTTTTTTAAGCGTAAAGCTTCATGGTTGGGTTTTAGGCTGAGTCAAAATGTCCTTGCCTCAAAACAACAGTGTGTGAAGTAGCTGCCACAGCTGCCGTCAAAATGGCTGCAGGAAAATTCCAGGGACCTGCCCTGGGGGAGCCCCGAGCACAAACTCTTATTTCCCGGCTCTGCCAGCTTGAGGTCAGTGTGGCTTAAAGGGTGGCATCGGTGTCGGCCAGTCCTGGCCTTGCAGACGAGAGCTAAGTAAACAAGAGGCTTGGGGAAGCCCAGTTCTTCTCGAAGGCCCGTGGTGGATTTTTCCAAGGGAATGAAAGGGTGTCTTTGTACGGAGGAGAGGGGAAAGAGAATCCGCTACTTCACAGCTGCCCGTTCTCCGTGACCTCATCACTTCTGACTTTCTCAACATTTCATCTCTCTCAGAGCTTGAGAGGGGGGCGGAAGGAGCTGGTGAACGATGTCACCTCACCAGAGGGGGCAGGGAAGGGGAGGGGGCAGCCACTGGCCACCACACTTCATGCCAGGTGACAAGGGGCTAGAGGAGGGGGGGCAGTCGGGGGACCCTGAAACAAAATTGCCTTCACCTTGGCCGAGGGTCCGACATGTGCCAGGGTTTCAAATGCCTGCCAGCCAGGTCTCCCTTTACTTGGATAAAGAGAAAGCCAACAATTGTTTTTCTCAGGTGGAAACAACACGGAAATGACACTTGCCCTATAATTGAGGCACTTCCTGGAAAACCATAATTGACCAGCCACATCATAATTACCTGCCACCGTTTTCTCCATTTGGAACCCTTCCTTCTGTGAGTTCTATTCTTAAATTCCTTCCCCTCCTTGAGAAACAATACAAAACATTTAAAATGCTTTCCTGATTCGCGTTTTTCTCCTTCAAGGACCTTTATATATTCTATGCTACCCCTTGGACAGTTATTTTACCTTTCATATACATGGAATTGTGTTTTACATGAGGGAAAGGAAAGAAGTATGGGGTTATTTTCCAAGCCAAGAATAGAACCATATGTGACTCTTAATTTTGCTGCTTCTTTAAAACATTTAGAGGGAATTTCTCTTTTTCAGGGGAGCCAGCCTGGTGTGACGGGAAAGAACTTGCCACTATCCACATATCTGACATTGCACAAGGCACCCCATCTTTCTGAGGGTTGGTTTCCCAATTGCTGAAATAAGGAATAGATTAAAAAGACATTTCCTCTAATTCTGGGGCTGTGCAGCCAGGTGCAGAAGCAAGCTCTGAAAGAGTTGTTTCTTTTGCAATTATCTTTGTCTCTGTAATACAGTGGGGGAGAAAGTTTCCATTTGGTGGGCTTTTAATACCTCTCTAACGGCTTCCTATTCTCCTTTTGTAGCAGAGAGAACAGGATTTAGGATCAAGCCATCTGCTGACAATAGGAGCTAGAAGTAATAACATCATTTTTTTTAATGCTACCTTCTAGCTATTTTAAGTGTGACTGGTTTCTATTTATGGTGAAAATACAGCTTCCTTTTTAGTTTTTATTTTTTTCACTAAACAGGACTTGCCATTTTAACCTTGGCAGGGGCCGGGGAAGCAGGGATGGTGCCTTAAATAAATCTGTCTGGATTAACCTTCCCAGATATTAGAAAGGGGTCAGACCAAAGAAATTTGCCACCTGCAAATATTATTGTGTTACTGTTGATCAATTCAACCATGCATCCGCAAACGAACTCTGACAAACTGCTGTTACCCAGCTCCCCAGACACTCATCGGAACCCAGAGAAACTGAATGTAGATGAGCACTTCTGCCTGTCGCAAGGACTTGGGAAATTCCGTTCAAGTTTTTGTTTTATTGTTTTTATGATTACTTGTTTTTTGAAAAATATCACAATTTTTGTTTTCTTTTCTTTTCAAAATGTCATGTATTTAGGGGCTTTGGCAGCTTGCTTCACAAAAATGGAAACATGCTGTGCACGCTGTCCTCCATTTTGCTCTCTTCATTCAACAGTACCACTCGGAAATGCCTCCAGGTCCACTAGCCAGGCTCTAATTCATTCTTTTTTAGAAGCTACGCACACCATGTATATATCATGGTGTGTATGTATGGCAATTCTTTCGATCATTCCCCTTTGATTCTGTGATCATTCACACCGATTTTGTCCCTTGCCCTTTGTAACTAACACTGCTATAAACATCCTCGTACATGTATCTTTACTCATAGTTTAATTTCTATGGGACGGATCAACAATAAAGATTGCTGATCAAAGAGATGCTACATTTTTATATTAATAGATGTCCAGGGATTAATTCCAAAACACTGCAGCAAGCCACACTTCCCCGTGGTTGTAGATGGTATCTCTTTCCTGAATTTCCCCCAGCAATCTGTGCTGTAGCTTTTCTTTTCCTCTTTTTGGCCCTCTCTTCTCATTTTTTTTTCCTCTAGGATTCACCGGGATTTGATCCTGGGGACCTCTGATGTGGAGAGAGGTTCCCTGTCAATTGTGCCACCTCAGTTCCTGGCCTCCGCTGCACTTCACCTTGACTCTCCCCTTCGTCTCTATTTCATCGCATCATCATCTGGCTGCGTGACTCACTTGTGCAGGCACTGGCTCACCACGTGGGCACTGGCTCGCCACACAGGCACGCTTTCTCTTCTTCTTTTTCACCAGAAGGCCCCAGGGATCGAACCCGGGTCCTCCCATATGGTAGGTGGAAGCCCTATCACTTGAGCCACATCTGCTTCCCTGTGCTGTAGCTTTTTAACTTCTGCCAACCAAATGAGCCAAAAGTGATATTTCATTTTTAGTTGATTTTGCATGTCCTTGATGGCTGGTGTTTTTAAGCATCATTCCCTTGGTTTCATGGCCATTTCCATTTCTAAAATTCCTCTTCATATCCTTTGCCAACTTTTTCCAAATTGGGTCATCTTTTACTTATCAATTTGTAAAAGCTGTCAGCATATTAGAGATATTAACCCTTAATGACATACTACCAATATTTTTTCCAAATCTATTGGAAAAATAGGTTTGAAGTACCCTTTGCCACAAGATGCTTTGTTGTTTTTTTCCTCAAACTCATATTTATTTGAATTCATAAATATATTAGTTTAATAGGCTAATCTACTTTGCTCTTATTCTCAGAATACATGGGTTATGATATTTAGTACATTAAGATATTAAAACTAGTATATGGTTTTGAGGTGACCTGAAAATTTGCATTTCTAGTCAATTTCCATGATTCTGTCTTCAAGGTTGGAATTCTTGGATTTACTCAGTTTTTTTAAAAGCCAAACACGGAGACAAATGTGTGCCCATTTTCAAACCCTCCATGATCATCCTCAAGGTAGTATCTACTATCTTGGTAGCACCTTGTATTTCTTTTCTTTTTTTTTAAAGATTTATTTATTTCTCTCCCCTTCCCCCCCATCCCCCATTGTCTGCTCTCTGTGTCCATTCTCTGTGTGTTCTTCTGTGTCCTCTTGTATTCTCATCAGGTGACACTGGGGATCTGTGTCTCTTTTTGTTGTGTCATCTCGCTGCATAGCTTTCCGTGTGTGCGGCACCACTCCTGGGCAGGCTACAGCTTCGCTCTGGGCAGCTTTCCTTGCACGGGGGCCACTCTTGCACAGGGGGCACCCTTATGCGGGGGCACCCCTGCGTGGGCCAGCACTCCTTGCGTGCAGCAGCACTGCACGTGGGCCAGCTCACCACATGAGCCAGGAGGCCCTGGTAATCGAACCCTTGGACCTCCTGTATGGTAGGCAGACACTCTATCTGTTGAGCCACATCTGCTTCCCCCCACCTCATATTTCAATGTCAAAGCCTTGTTCCTCTTCTCTCCTCAAATCTGAGGTATTCTGTAATTCTTTTGAGAATTCTCAAACCTTAGCTACTTTGGAATTCTGTGAGAATTCTGGAAAAAACACCACTGGATGCTGAACTTCCTCTAAAAGATGAAGCGAGCCAAAATGATTCTTATTTATTATACCTTCTGAAGGGTGTGGAAATCAAGCTTTAAGTTTTTATGTAGTCATATATGTCTTTTCTAGCTAGTCCTGGTTAAGAACTATCCTAGTTTGTACATACAGTATACTAGATTTTCTTGGAAAAATGTCTTTCTTTGTTCTTTATAGCTATCTTTAATAAATTTGAAATTACTGTTAGATATGAAGAGGTTGTGTCCAATTTTAAATTCTTCCAGACACAGAGTCTGTGGTGTCAAAGCATACTCCACACCCTACTGAGTTGATAATAAATATATAATATTTTAAATGAATTCTCATATAGTCTGGAATATATTTATTGATTGTCTAATCAATCTACTTTTCTATTTGTTTATTCCTATGCCAATACCATATTGATTTGACTATACTGGTTTTGTACTATGTACTGATATCTGTTAAAGAAAGATTCCCCTCACATGTTATTTTGTTATAATTTTCTTGGCACATCTCAAGTATTTCACTCTTCTTTATAATCATTACAGTCATGTTATACAATTCAAAAAATTCCTATGGAAATTTAATGCATTAAATTTGTATATTAATTTTGGAAGAATTGATATTTTATGATATTGCCTTCCCAAACAAGAATATATTTTGTCTTTCAATATGATTTCATCATTTTCTACATATAGGCCTTGTGCCTTTCCTGCTAAATTTATTCTAGGCACTGTGTAATTTTGCCACCTTGTAATGAAAAAATTTTTCCTACTTCTATTTCTAGGTGTTTATTGCTAAAAAAAAAAAAAAACCGGGGCAGGGGGAGGGAGCAATTTTAGCTTTGAGCTGCAGGTTCATCAATTCCAGCAGATTTTCTTTTAAAGCCTTTCAGAACTAGAACTTAACCAGGAAGAAAAAAAAGCAGTAGTTTTGTTTCTCTTTTTCCAATGTATACAGCAATTATTTAGTATTCTTGTATTATTGCGTTTGTTAGAACCTCCAAAGCAATGTTAGGTAACAATGGTGATAGCAGGCACCCTATCAAGTTCCTAATTTTAACTGACATTATATCATTGTATCACTCTTTAGGATAACATTTCTTATTGGATTCAGCAGATAATCTTTTCTAATATTTAAGTAGTTTTTCTCCTACTTCCAGTTTACTTTGAAATTTTCTAGACAAGGCTGTTGAAGTTTATCAAGTATTTTCAGTGTCTATTAATGTGATCTGATCATATCATTTTTTCTCCTCTAAAATGCTAATGTAATAAATTACAGAGTTCTGGAGATTTATTCCTGGAAGAAACTCTACTTGGTCAGAATATATTATTCTTTTGATATTTGCTGAGCTCTATTTGCTACTTTTTTTGTGACAAATATTTACGGACAGTTGAGTGTACTGTTGGCATTGTTTAGATTCACAGAAGTGACAAAACACAAAACCCATTCCCTCTCGAAGGTCAGGAACTCTTTAAAAATACGCAGCAACTGTCAACAACACACCATTTATTTCCTGCCTACCTATGGGTCTCACGTGGGCTGGCTGGGTTTGCATTTAATTTTCTAGTGTACATTTAAAATTTTTTATTTAAGAACATCACACTTATAGAAAGGAGCAAAAATCATAAGTGAGCATTCCAAATAATTGCATAACCATCACACACGTCAAAATATCGATTGTTTCTATAATTTGCTAATAATTTATTTAGAGTTTTTGCATTTATATTAAGAAGTGAAGTTTGACATTCAGGGTATACTGGTTAGTAAATAGTATCTGTTCACGATTCTCCCACCTTCGCTACTTTGCCATGGCTTCACTGAGGGTAGAGTATGATGTCCCAACCCCACCCACGTGGGGCAATGTGATTTGCTTTGGCTGGTGAAATGTGAGCAAACCACATGCCACATTCAGCCATGGTTTGGCTTGGCTTCCTGCAATTCTGTCCTCCTCCTTGAGAGGATGGTTTCTTGGGCAGCTACTGGTCCTGGAATGAAAACACATGTAGAGTAGAACCCCATCAGGTAGGCTGAAGCCAAGCCCTGCCCAGCTCGTAGCTGAGCCACAGACCTGTGACCTACGCTGAAAGCCATTGAGATGCTGCTGTTGTTGTTTTCCTTGTTTTGACATATTATTGCAGCAGAACCTGGCTAATACTGTTAGCTTTTTTAAATGAATGGGAAACATTCCATCTTTTTCTATGGCCTGACTTGCTTTAAATGTCAGGAAAAAAATCTCATCCATTAACCCATCTGGTCCTGGTGTGTTTTTCAGTGGCACCTCTTTTATCACATTTCCAGTCACTAATAGTAACCGGTCTTCTCAAGTTTTCCACAGCTTCTAGGGCCAATTTTGGAAAGTGTATGTTTCCAGAGAATCATTAATTTTCTCTCAGTTTTCAAATTTGTTGTCAAAGAATTGCATCTAGCATTCTAATTATTTTGAATCTGTGGTAGTAATTCCTTTTTTATTCCTAATTGTGTTTTTTTTGCCCCGCTCTTCTCCCTTCGGTCCTTAATTAAGTTCATGAAGGATTATCTATCTCTTTTTAAAGTACTAGTTCTGGGGTTTCTTTATCATTTGACTGTTTTTGTTGTTCTTTCAATTTCATTAATTTCAGTTTTATTTTAATACCCTCTTTTAAATTCTCTTTTCCTGATTTCTTTCTTCCCTTTTCTTCTTGTTTTTGGCTAGGATCCAGTTTCTGATTTCTTTCTTTTTTGTCTCTCTAATTTTTAAGCTCAAAACCTTATTTTTCATCTTCCTTCTTAAATAAGGAGGGTATTTAAAGCTATACAATTTCCTCTCTATGTAGCTTACAATGTGTTGTCCCATTGGTTTTGTTTTGTTTGAGGTACCGGGGCCAGGGATTGAACCTTGGATCTTGTGTGTGCAAACCTGTGCTCAGTCACTGAGCCACATGGGCATCCCACCCATTGGTTTTTGTATGGCCTAAATAGGTTCCTGTTCTTCAGATAGTTTGTGATATTAGCTTGCAATCTTTTTTATCCAAAGATTTACAAAAAACATGTTTCCTAATTGTCCAATGATTTAGACTTTTTTTTTTTGCCTCTTAGTTATTTATGACTGATTTTATTATATTATGATCAGAGAATGTAGTCTGTAAACCACCACTTAACTAAAAAATTTTAAGGGTTTCTTTGCAGACAAGTACATGATGAATTTTTGTAATTGTTCCATGAACATGGATACTCTTTACTCAAGAAATAAAGATTCTGTGTCACTATTGAATTAATGTTATTGATGATATTAGTTCATTCCACTATGCTAAGTATAATTAAAAAAAAAAATTAAAACCATAACCGGTACAAATAAAGAGTAAACACCTGTTGAAGATTTTGGTTATCTCACTAATTAATGAGACACTAGTAAAGTGGTAAGATGCCCAAAGTGAAGTTGAGGAGCTGACTATAGGAAACTGAATAAAGAAATGTCACAATACGATTTCCAAGTTACATACAAATTGGTCAACGTCCTACCAGGTAATAAGTCATCCCGCCTCCTCCAGCAGCCTCCGATGCTGCCTCCCTGCAGCAGTCAGCGGACGGGGCTATTTCTAAACGCTGTGGTTGCTTCCCTTGCCCTCTTTAATTACCCGCCTCCATTCTAAGGACCGTCTGTACACGTGGTGTACACACACATGGCTGGTCTGCTAGAAGAATGTTCTGCGAATTCTGTTGTGAAGAGCAGTCGGACAGCAGAGTCGGAAGGGAATGCGAGGTCATTCTAGTGCAGTGCTCCTCCGGCTTTGTCACCCACAGGACAACGAGTTGGGATGTGATTTGTGATTCCAGTTATATCATGTACCACCTATAATATTATTTACTTAATATTTATTCTGTAAATCCTCTTGCTTTTCTTTGTTTGCTTTTGTGTTATTTTTTTCCCTCTTGCTTTTTCAACTTAAATTTATTTTAGAAGGAAACTTGAGCGAGATTCTGGCAGGCAGACCCCTGAGCCCTGCACCTCACTGCGGCTCAGAAGGCGCTCATCTGGGCTAGACCCCCTCATTCCTGAGACGGGGTGACCCCGCGGAGCCCAGGCCGGGAAGCCTCCTCCGGGGCCTCCGCGGGAGCTAGCCAGCGGGCTCTTCCCTCGTCCTCTGACCTGACGGGGGCCCCAGTCACCCCTGAGACTGCAGGCCGGGGGGCTCTGGGGAAACAGGGCTCATTGTTGAAACCGAAACGCCTGCTCTTTCTCCAGGGCCGGCCGCCCCGCGCCCCCGCGCGCCTCGCTGCCCGGCCCGGGCGGGGTGCCTGTGGGGGAAGGTGCGGGGCGCACACGGCCAGGGCCCGGGCGCGGGGAAGCGCGCCCCCCCCCCCCCCCCCCGCCGCCGAGCCGGCCCTCCCCGCGGGCCCCCCGCGGGAGAATCGGGCCGTTGTCCCCGGCGGGCGGCGCCTGCGGCTGCCCTGCCTCGCCGGGCCCGCGCCCCCGCACCTGCCCGGCCCCGCGCGCCCTGGCCCGCCAGCTGCCGTCTGCGCGCCGCTGTCAGCGCCGCGGCTGCGGTCCTGCACGACGCCCCGGGGGCCGGGGCTGCCCTGCCTCGCCGGGCCCGCGCCCCCGCACCTGCCCGGCCCCGCGCGCCCTGGCCCGCCAGCTGCCGTCTGCGCGCCGCTGTCAGCGGCCGCGGCTGCGGTCCTGCACGACGCCCCGGGGGCCGGGGCTGCCCTGCCTCGCCGGGCCCGCGCCCCCGCACCTGCCCGGCCCCGCGCGCCCTGGCCCGCCAGCTGCCGTCTGCGCGCCGCTGTCAGCGGCCGAGGCTGCGGTCCTGCACGACGCCCCGGGGGCCGGGGCTGCCCTGCCTCGCCGGGCCCGCGCCCCCGCACCTGCCCGGCCCCGCGCGCCCTGGCCCGCCAGCTGCCGTCTGCGCGCCGCTGTCAGCGGCCGCGGCTGCGGTCCTGCACGACGCCCCGGGGGCCGGGGCTGCCCTGCCTCGCCGGGCCCGCGCCCCCGCACCTGCCCGGCCCCGCGCGCCCTGGCCCGCCAGCTGCCGTCTGCGCGCCGCTGTCAGCGCCGCGGCTGCGGTCCTGCACGACGCCCCGGGGGCCGGGGCTGCCCTGCCTCGCCGGGCCCGCGCCCCCGCACCTGCCCGGCCCCGCGCGCCCTGGCCCGCCAGCTGCCGTCTGCGCGCCGCTGTCAGCGCCGCGGCTGCGGTCCTGCACGACGCCCCGGGGGCCGGGCTTCAGGCCGCGACACGGACAAGGGGGAGTTACTCCCCACGCCGTTTGGAGGCGAAACAGCCAAGTCCCGGGGCCTCGCCCGCTCCCCGGCCCCGCCGGCGCAGCGCTTCGTGGGGGGCTCCCTCTTGGACCCCGAGGCCCAGAGCCCACCGGCTGAGCGGAGCCCCTGCTGAGCCCCCAGAGGAGCGCGGCGGCTCCCAGGGAAGGCCGGGGGCTGTTCAGAGGCAGATGCCGGGTGTGTCTGCAGGGCTGCGGCCTGGAATCCACCCCGACGGGCAGCGCCTCGCGGGCGGAGCTGAAAGGAGAATTTCTCTTCTGCCACCGCCAATGGGGCTCTTTCACATCCCACCAGCTAGTCTCGCTTATCTCACCTTCTTCTTTCACGTTCAAGTATTAAATACGTTAATAGATCCGACCAAAAAGAAACCCAGCACAAAGAAAACACAGCTATGGTGGTTGTGAGAGGACGTTTTCAAACTGCAGCTTTGTCCCGGGTAGATTCCCGTCTCTCCTCCCCCATAGGGCCCCCCACCCGCACCAGGCACCACCAGCACTTCCTTACTTTTCAGGAATGGGAGAACGGAGGCAAAGCGGCAGGAGGAGCTTTGCTGTGGTCGTTGCCTTCCTGTGCGTGTGGAGTGAAAGGCAACGTGGGCTGCTGTCCGAAGGGGCACTCCTCTGCCGGAGGGGTGTCAGGGCTGCGGGAGCAGGTCTCAGGTGTGGCCTCCCCAGGCTGGCAGCTCGGGGGAATTGCCCAGGGGATGGCACCTGCTCCTGCACAGGCCCTGAGCCCTGCTGCCAGCAAAGAGGAGTGTGGGCACACCAGACGGTCCAGACCCCCGGAAACAAACCCGTGGAAGGCAGGGCAGACTCCCGTGCAGCGAGCGGCCCACGGAGGGAGGCTCCCCCTGAAGGCTTCCTGCTTCCCGCCCGTCGGAGTGGGTCGGCCTGGGAACCGGCAGCCTTGGCAGCCCACGGCACCCTTGGGTTTCCCCACCCGGACAGAGCTGGGACAACAGATACAGTGAGGCGCGCCCTCAGTCCTCTCTCCTCTCCCCTTCAATTCACAGACGGATTCTTTCCGTAGGTGCATTAGTAACACCAATTGCCCCTGGGCAGTGTACGTGTGTGTGCACACAGGGTACAGCATTCCAAAGAACAAAAGGCTGCTCGGTGAAAAACAAGTCTCCCTTCCACCCTGTTCCCAGAGCCACAGTGTTTGGTTTTCTGTTCCTGCTTGGGCGTGAGAAGGCCAACCTGCTGTGGCAGTTTATTTATGATTTCCAAAAATACTTTTTGGATTATGTTTGTAAACTGCCCGTTCCTCTGGGCATATTAGATTGTATTAACTTCAGAGGTTTCACTTTTCCTTGCTTCAGTTATGACTAGGGCTTTGACTGGGCCATGTCAGCAGGACATTGAATCCCCGCCCCCTTGGCAGAGGAGCAAGTCGGAGTTTTTGATGCTGGAGCCCCAGGAAGTAAACACATGGCAATGAAGAGCACAGAGAAGCAGATCAGTGAGGAGGGAGAGAAGGCAGAGGCCCCGGGGAGAGAGACGAGCCGTTTGCCTGATAGTCTCCAGCTGGTCTTGTGGAGAGAGCAGCGCAGCTGAGCCCCAAGGGAAACGAGCCCGGGAAGAGAGGTGAGCCCTCTACGCTACCCCTGAGAACGGAAGGAGCTGGGCCCCCGGAGCCGAGGAGGAGGAGGGGGCTGGACCCTCACGGCCACCAGCAGCCATCTTGCTCCCACACCTGGCAGCAGACAGTTGTGAGCAAAGTAATTTACTCTTTTATGGCCTGTGACGGTAAGCTTCTTCCCCAAATAAATGCCCTTTATAAAGGCCAACAGGCTTCCAGCACTTGGCGTCAGCAGCCCTCTGGCTGACTAACACAGCTTCTATCCTAGCTGCCAGGCTCCTGTCTTGCCTGCAATTGCGAGACCTGGTACAAGATTCTCTTTCTCTCTCAGCTTTGGCGTCCTCCTCATTAAACAAGAGCAAGAATACCTGCTGTGTGAGGTTGGGAGGACCAAACGAGAATGTGTGAAAAGTGTTCTGGGCCGGCTAAAGCACGGCGTGCTCACCAGTTACCACTGTTAGAGACAAAGCACCATTCGCACTCTCCTCGCCTTGTGTACAAAGGTCTGAAGAGATAAAACTTGAAAATCTTGGGTGAGAAAAGGAAAGGTTTGGCAGATGGGAGCTATCAGACTCACAATTTGGAGGAGTGCTAGAGATGAGAACAAAAAGGGCACAAGGGACTGAGAGGAGGTATGTCAGTCAGGTCATACAAAGCAATCACAAAACATAACAACAATCATTTCTTTCTCCTACGGCATTTGAGTCCGCTGGGGCAGCTGGGCTGGAGGTTGTGGATTTGTTTGGGGTGTCTGGGGTGGATCTGCTTTTCATGTCTTATTCTGGGGCTAGCCTGGGGCGGGGTGCAAACCCCAGGGTATGCTCCTCTCCTGGCAATGGCAAGAGCTAGGAGTGCCAAGCCAAACTACAGAAACTACACAAGCATATCTGCCAAAATGAGTCACATGGCCAAGTCCAAAGTCAGGCTGGGCAATGTACACTGTACTCGCCGTGAGACAGAGGCAAGGGTAGGTTTTACCAGGGAGTGAAAAATTGAGAGCAGTATTTCTACCCCTTCCCTCTATACTTCCTTTTTCTATTCTTGCACCCATCCCCACAGCCTTAAATACCACAAATCTCTTATGCCTCCCTAGCATTCAGTGCACACCTGTCCCGTAAGTTCCAAACACCCCGGAACTTCTCTGGTCAACTTGGTATTTCCAGGTACACATCTCACACACTTCTTCTCTAAATGCAACTCTTGGGTCCCTGCCGTCCCTCCAAACCTGAACTCAGGAGACGTCCCTGCTTCCACCCTCTTGCTCAAACCAGAGGCAGGAAGGGCGGCTGTTGACCCACTTTCCCTCGCCCCGCGTTCTACCCGGCAACAGGATGCTGCCTCCAAAACGTCCTCCTCCTTGGTGCAAGCCCCCCGCCTCTCTCTCCTGGGTGAATGCCATGGCTTCCTAACTGCTCTGCCTGCTTCTGCTCACCCCCTTCAGTCTTCCTCAGCGCAGCAGAGGGCTGCTCGTAAGCTGTAGGTCAGATCATCGTCTCTTCACACCTCTGCTGGATCACGTCTCAGGGAAAAGGCACAGTCTTCATACAATCCACAAGGCCTGCATAACCTACTCTCGTACCATCTGCTGCAGCCACACAGCGCTCCTCACTGCCCTGCCAACCTCATCAGGACAGAGGCTTTTGCATTTGCTATTCCCATTCCCTGGAATGTTTTCCCCCCAAATATCTGCGCTGCTGGTGCCCTTGCTTCACCTTCTCAGGAAACGTTCCCTCAGAACATTTAAACATTACCATGATCCAAACTTTCAGATCCCCCTTCTTATCACAGTCAAACATAGGATAAAATACATTTGCTTGTTTTGCTCTTTTCTGTCCCTAGTGGGGATAATGTACACTGACTGTATGGTGAAAATCCTAGTTTGCCCAGGACTGTCCCTATTTTGGCAGTGAAATTACTGTATCCTGGGAAAACTCTCAGTCCCAGGCAAATGAATGGGCGGTCACGCATGAGGGGTTTTTCTCTGTTTTGTTCACTACTATATTTCTCTGCCTAGTGCTTGACACATTTCCTGGCACTCAGGAAATAGTGGTTGAATGAGTGAATGTGTGCACAACCAAACAGCCAGAGAGGGCATCTGAAAACGAAAGTCAGATCCTATCTGTCCCATGCTGAAACTCTTCAAAGGAATTCACACAGCTCTAGAAACAAAACCTGAACTCCTTGCTGTGTCTTGCCAAAGATGCTCAATATTATTAGTCATTAGCAAAATTCAAGTTGAAACCACAGTGAGCCTCTTAGAGTGGCTAAAATATAAAAGACAGGCCATACCAAGTGCTGGTGAGGATGGGGAGAAAGTGCAACTCTCACACACCGTGGGTGGGAATATAAAATGGTACAAGCGCTTTGGAAAACAGATGGACAGTTTCTTAAAAAACTGAAAATACACCTACCATAGTATCCTACCATTCCTCTTCAGTGGTTACCCAAGGAAAAAAGAAAATACACTTTTCTTTTCAAAGGCATACACCTGAATGTTCATAGCAGCTTTATTTATAATAGTCAAGAATTAGTAAGAACCCACATGACCATCAAAGGATGCATAGATAAATCACGGTATGTCCATGTAGTAGAATGCTTCTAGCAATAAGGGGGCGTTGACTACTGATCTACACAGCAGGATGAATCTCAAGATAATCAGGCTAAATGAACGAAGGCAGACCAAAAAGAATAGGTACTGGAGGACTCCATTTATAAAAAAGTTTAGAAAAGGTAAACTAATCTACTGTGACAGTAGATTAGAGATTGCCGGGGACAGGGTGGGGCGGTCCCGGGGAGGATCACCGCGTGCCTGAGGGGTCTTCTGAGGGCTCTGGTTGCTGCTTGATGGTCGCGATGGCTTCACGGGTCTATACGTGTTATGTCAAAACTAACGAATTAAGAAGAGCACTTTATTACCTTTCGATGATACCTTAATAAAAACGTTATTAGCCACTGATGGGACACTTTGGATAGAATGGCCAGAAACAGCACCTGTGTCCAGGGGGGAAGCATAGACAGACTGAGAGGTGAGGGATTTTCTTGTTTGTTTGTCTGTTTTCTGTTTATTAGTATTATTACTGAAATAATGAAAATGTTCTAAGTGATTGAAGTGATGAATGCACAACTCTGTGACTATAGCAAATACCATTTGCTGTACATTTTGGATGAGTTGTATGTTCGTTAATATGTATCAATTAAATTGATTTGTTAAAAAGACGTTATTGAAAATTACTGAAGAACACACAGGGGTCTGCTGTGGAGCCAGGACCCTTACTGGTCTCTGGGGATCCCAAGCTCCCACCACGTCGCCCCAGCAGGCTGCCCCCCACACGGCCAAAGCCTGTTGGCAGGAGCTGCGTGTGTGAAAATTATGGCTGGAATAGCTGGAATTCTTCAACAAATTCCAAGAAATCCTGGGGCTTCTGGGCACCACATGAGAATAGAAGAGGAAAGAAGTGGCTCCTTTCCTGAGAGAAAATGAAGCGTAATTGACGGGGCCGTGGCGCTCTGAAGCCCTCCTGCTGGCCTTGCCCTCGGTGCTTGTTGGGCTGGAGGCGGGTGACTGAGAGACCCCACGGCTCTGCCTGTCCGCTCAGGCAGGGTGTCAGGCAGGGTGTCCCGTGAGGAGCTGGGCCTCCTCCATCTGGCTGGCAGCAGTGAGCATCTGAGGGGGGCTGGCACAGAGATCCAGGCAGGCGAAGCCCCAGAGTCAGAGCTGGGCTTCAGGGGGCTGAGCGCGGGGGGCCCCAGGGCGACCCTGTGACAAGGCCGCCCCTCCTGCAGCCTTCCCTGCTGCCTCCCCTCAGGTGAAGAGAAGAGCCTGAGGTGGGAAGAGGAGAGAGGAAGGGGTTGTGGCAGAAAGGGGGTGGGCGAGTGAACCCTCCACTTTTCTCTCTTATCATGTTTCCTCCCCCGGTCTTATCACAGACCACCAAGCATCAGGGTGAACCCTGCTGCTCCCCTGGCAACTGAACCCAAGGCCTCCCCATCTTCTCAGCAGCTTCTCCTGGACCGGAGGAAGGCCCCTCCAGGCCCGGGGATGAGCTAATTAATGCCAGAGTCGAGTGCTTTCCTCACCTCTCCTCCAGGAGCCAGGCCCCCGAAGTCCACCACCTCGCCTGCGGAAGGGCCTGCCTCTCGTTATTTTCTGAGCTATGTGCATGTACCTTCAATTGATTCAGGCCCGTTTCTCTGCCCAAACTTCACCAGTCCCCCTTTCCTCCCATCAGGTAGAATGCCCTCCTCTTAGTCAAACTCTTTTCATACTCAAACCCACCCCCCATCCCTGCTATTTCCAGAATCCCTCCCTGCTCGCGGCAGCCCTGGGAGTCCCCTGTCCCCGATCTCCAACGTGGCGTCTGAGCCTTGCAGTTGCGGCAGTCGCGTCTTCCGTGTGCCACTGTTTATCTCCTGACTGTTGGTCTGGCCTCTCCAGCCATCCTGTGTGTTCCTCCCGTGTCTTGACTTCCTCTGTGTCCCTGAAATGCACGCTTGTGTTGAGCACACAAAAAGTGGGCCACAGACACTGCTCTCTTCTCCCTTTAAAACAAGGCTTTGCTTTGTCCAAATTTCCTGCTCTCCATCTGAGAACAGTTAATGGTTTGGAAAACTCCAGCGTGGGAGTATACAGACTTATTTGAGTTGTACAAGTGAGGAAGAAAAAAAAATGCTTTTCCCCAAATAAGAAAATTCCCCCAGACTTTCCTGTGAAAGCAATGCACAAACCTTTGAGCCTAGTATGTCATGTCAGCTTGTCACTTTCTTCAGCTCCCTGAAAAATGAATTGCCTTCTTGTTTGAATGTCGTGTGCATACAAGCATTTGTGGGCAAATGAAGAGGACAGAGTCAGAGTGGAGACTAAACAATCTCGAAAATGAAGCAAGAAACAAGTGGCAAGCGGCAAGCTCATAGCTGCCCACAGCCCTTGACTTTCCTGTGTACTGAAGAAACCTTTTCTTAGCACTGGGCCCTTCTCCCCCTCTCTTCTTCTTCTCCATCCCTCCAAATTCATTTATTCACACCACAGACATTAACTGAAAGTCAAATGTGGTAGGCAGCTCATGAAATGGCTCCCCGGGGCCCCATCTCCTGATTTTCACTCTTTCGAGATGGGGGGACCTAGTGACCTGCTTCTAAGGATCTAAGGCACAGCTTATGGCAAAAGTGATAGGATGTCACTTCCAAGATGAGGTTTCAAAAGACAGAGCTTCCGCCTTGCTCACACGCTCTCTCTCTGTGGTTCTTCTCGCTCACTCGCTCTGATGAAGTCATGTTGCGAGCTTCCCTGTGGAGAAACTGAGGCCTGTAATCCAACAGCTTGTGAGGAACTGAATCCTGCTGTGTTAGTCAAAGTGGTGCTGATACCAAGCACCAGAACTCTGTTGGCTTTTATAAAGGGTATTTATTTGGGGTAAAAGCTTACACTTACAAGGGCCTAAAGAGTCCAACTCAAGGTACCATAAGAGGTACTTTCTTTCCAAAGTCTGTTGCCACGTGTTGAAGCGAGATGGCAGATGATATCTGCAAGAGTTCAAGCTTCTTCTCTCTCTCAGCTACAGGCTGGCATAGGGCTTGTTTCTGTCTGGGCTTTCTCAGTGTTGTAAACTATCAGGCGAATGGCTCATCTGTCTTCCCGGGACTGCAGGATCAAAGTTGTCTCCTCTACTGTGTCTATGGAGCTCTCTCTCTCCTCCTGTGTATCTTCTGTGTCTTCTAGATTGAGTGTCTATCAGCCCACCAAGGGGGCGGGGATTTAACCAGAGTCACATCTTACTGACATGGTCAAATCAAAGCCCTTATCTTAACATAATTTAATCAAAGACATCTCAGCTGAATCTAACACAATCAAAGGGGATCACACCCAAAGGAAGAGACTAGTTTACAAACATAATCTTTTTTGGGGGGAATTCATAAATCATCTCAAACTGCCACAGCTGCCAACAACCACGTGAGTCTGGAAGGAGATCCTCCCTGACAAGAATCTTCAGGTGAGACCACAGCCCCATCCAATGCTTTGAGAGATGTGAGCCTTGTGAGAGATACTGAGCCAGAGGACCAGCTAAGCCACATCTAGACTCCTGACCCACGGCAATTCTAAGATAATATGGGCTGTTGTTGTTTGGTGCCACTAACTTGTGGGGTAATTTGTTATGAAGCAGTAACTAACTCATACACCAACTATGTTCCAGGCACTGTTCTTGGCTCTTGGGACACAGAAAAGGACAAAACATGTATAAATTCCTGCCCTCATGGAGCTGATAGGCCAGTGAGGAGAGGCCGATAATAAATAAAATAAATACATACATACATACATATACATACACACACCTACATACTCTGCCATGTGTCAGATGGTGACAGAGAAATAAAGCAGGGATAGGAGATGGGGAATTGCCCAAGTGCAGGGGGTGTGCCTCTTCTTTTCATTCAGCAGAAAAGTAAGCAGAAGCAGTCCACCAGAAATGTGTTCCAACTTTCCTCCTGCCCTGAGAGAGAGCGCAGAGGCCAGGCAGAGGTAAGCAGTGTCCGTTTTGATTTTTGCTTCCTCAGTCCTTGATAGAGGCCATTACTGGTCTTAGTGGGTTGGGCCTTCTATGGTTTTGAGGCTGCCTAACGTGTCCTTGTCCCACCATTGCTTCTGGTGTGGCTGTTCTGCTTGACTCAGAGTGTAAGATGGAAGGCTGGGGTGGCTGGGACCTCAGGTCAGAGGACTACCATCTGAGAAGACTTGAACTTCTCAATTCATTCTAAGATTCTTGAGGCCACCAACTTACATTGAGCCAAACCCTCCCAGGGTCTAAGAAAGCAGCCAAAGCTGCTCTGGTCACCACGAGGGGCTTGGAGACAGGGGCCACTATTGACCGCTGACTTCCACCCACACAGACCACAGGCTTATCTGAAGAATTCAATGGGGGGGACCAGTTTACAAAATGCTTTTTGAACTGCCATGTGAGAAAAGTAGGCCTGAGAAAGTAACTCTGTTGCGTAAGTGAGAAGATGGAGATTTGATAAGACTCAGCAATTCTCCTTCCCCAAACCACATGCTTGGAGTGAGACTGGACACTGAGGCCTTGACCCAGAGCTCCCCAACGGAGATGCTCATTTGTGAAAGCAAGTCCCAAGATCAGCTCCTCTAGTGACCAGACTCAGATCTGGCTCTTTGGCCCAAGTCGGAATCAAACTGCTTCCAACTTACGTCAAACACCAGCTCTTCTAGTGCCTCTAAGACCCAAGACAGAAGGGATGGACTTTCCTTTGAGCCCAGGCTATCCAGAAAGACAGCCCACTCTTCATAGTGCTTGTCTTGGTAGCCAAAATAAACTTCTCCACAGACAAAGAGGAAGGATGAAGGCATTTTCCAACAAACACGGGGAGTTTTTGTCACCAACAAACCCACATTAAGGAAATATTTGTAACACAGTAGGAAAATGACCTGAAATGGAAACATGGAACTGCAAAAAAGAATAGAGAGTCATAAAATTGGTAAATATGTGGGTAAATCTGAATGAGTAAGAGAACAATAATGATGTCTTGTGAGGTTTAAGATACATATGGAATTAAAATACATGACAATAAGAGTGCAAAAGGTGGAAAGGGAAATAAATGAAGTGAAAGCATTCTAAAATCTTATTGTCCTGGACGTAGTGAAAGTACTAATTTAAGGGTACATATTGTAATCTCTAGAGTGAACATAAAAGAATAGTAAAGACTGCATATCCAATAAGCTAAATATATAACTAATAAGCTAAATGGGATAATAAAAATACTTCATTGGAAAGAAAGCAAGAAAAAAAGAACATCAAACAAATGAAACAAAAAAAATAGTAAGATGGTAGATTAAAACCCAAGTATATTAGTAATTTCAATAAGTATAAATGGAATAAATACTCCAATTAATATCAAAGATGGTCAGACTGGATTTTTTAAATGGGGACTGACTGAGGGCACATGAGCTCTTTTGCTCTGTCCCCTTTATACCTTCTTACCACCTGGAAAGCGGACTCCATAGCTGGAGCTACAGTGGCCATCTTAGAACCTTGGGGCTATTTGAGTCTAGCAGCCGGCGCCAAGTAGAGAGGCACAAAAAGATAAAAGGCATACTGAACACGCTGTGGAGTTACCATACCAGCCCTAGATTACCTCCAGACCACGTACTTAATGAAAGAAAAACAAAGCCCTAACTCGTTTACGTTTAAGCCATTCTATGTGTTATCTAATATTCATGACCAAACACACTTCCTATTGCAGAAGGCTTAGGACATTACATCTACAAAACCTGCTGGCTGTCAGCTCCTAATTTTAATCAAATTAAAACTGCTGGGGGAACCAACATGGCTCAGTGGTTGATCACCGGCTTCCCACCTACCAGGTTCAGGGTTCAATCCCAGGCCCCAATACCTAAAAATAAAAAACATAAAAATAAAACTGCTGGGTTGTTGTGGCAGTTTGAGATTATTTATGAATTCCAAAAAGAGAGGTTTTGTTTGTAAACTGGTCTGTTCCTCTGGGCATGATCCCCTTTGATTGTATTAGATTCAGCTGAGATGTCTTTGATTAAATTATGTTAAGATTAGGGCTTTGATTTGCCCACATCAGTAGAGAGTAATTCACTTTGAGTCCCGCCCCCTTTGTGGGGCTATATAAAGACACACAGAGAAGTAGATGGACAGAGAAAGACACGGCAGAGGAGAGAACTTGGCTTTGATGCTGGAGCCCCAGGAAGCGATGAGCCATTTGCCTGCTCGTTTACAGCTGACCTTGTGAAGGATCAGAGCAGCTGAGAAGCTCTGAGAGACGAGCCTTACGCCAGCCTGCAGCTGAGATCGGAAGAAGCTGGGACCACGGAGCCTTAAGAGGAAGAGGAGGGCCGAACCCTCGCAGATGCTGCCCGTCATCTGGCATCAACACAGGACCAACAAAAAAGTACCTGTTACGGTACCTTGAGTTGGACTCTTTAGGGCCTTGTAACCCAAAGGAGACAGCACCCCTTTGGCTGACTTTTGCATACTGCCTAAAACCTCGAATGAGCACGCCGTGATTTCAGGGCAAGAGAAGAGGCCACCTGGACCAATCAGATCAGGGGGAGTCTACCTGATGGGAGCCCGCCCTTGGGCATAGCCTGTGTATGCCCATCTCTCACATCGGAGTAAGACTGCTTGGTGCTTTGTAAGCAACTTAGATGAGTTGGTGGGTGGGAGCGGAGATGATGATTTCCAATACGCAGTCACCAATCATGAAACAATATTATCTTCTCACAGTGAAAACAAAGTCCATGAGTTTGTTTGCTCATTCAACAAATATTTATAGAGAGCCTATTATGTGTCAAACTTTGTTGCAGCGATCAGTGACACAGAACAAAACAGACAAAAATCCCTGCCCTTGTACTGTTTACATTCCAGTGAGTATGTGAAATAAACAGTTTGTAGAGTGATAATAAGTCAATGGGGAAAAAAGTGAGGAAAGGGGGACAGGGAAAGAGGTAAGCAGCCATCTAAGGTGGCCATGGAAAGTCACGCTGAAAAGCAGTGTTTGGTAAAAGAATGGAAGGGAGTGATGTGATGGGAGACAAATGGCACAGGCCGAAGTTTCGATACACGCGTGCAAAGCAGCACTGGGGATTCTGGAAGGCGATCACTGGTCCTTGGGGGTGGCTTCAGCTGAGAGGATTGCTTGCTTCAGAACTGCCCTTCTGTCTAAGGGAGAGGAATGCGGCACTGGGAGATCCAGCTGCAAGACGGCAAGAAAGGAGAAATGCCTCTCTGCCCTGCTCCGGGCGGGGGGTCGTTACTGAGCACAGTCTGGCCGCCGTTGACTAGAATATTCCATTTCATCCTCACAACAACCCTGCGTGTGAGGTTTCTGTCACGATGCTCATTTCACAGAAGATGGAACTGAGACTCTTCTTTTTGCCCAAGTGGGAAAGCCAGTGAGCGAGGAGGGAGACCTCCCCCAGCCCAGCCCTCAGGACCTTGCATACTCGCGCTCCCAGTCTCCAAGGACTGCCAAGCAGAGCAAGAGTCGAAGGGAGCCGGCAAGGGGATCGAAGGAAGACGTGCTCCTCTGGAAGCCCTGGACGAGCGATTCCCTCCTCTTCCAGCTGTGGCACTGGGAGGGGCATGGCGGGTCCAAGGGACTGGTGCTGCAGGTGTGGAGACAAGGCGCCAGGTGCCGGCATTGCGGGCTCCGCAGCTGCAGGCGCAGGAACATGCTCCCGCCCCATCCCACCTGCCTATGCCCTGCCCCTTCTCCCCCTCTGCCCTTTCCCTGCTCCAGCCCTCTTGAGTGCTATCCCTGGACCTTCTCGCCTGGCCATTGTTCTCATGGAGGCCAGCAGTGGTGCTCTTGGCAGCCTTCCATGGGCAGGAGGTCTGGAAAGCGCTGCGTACTCAGTCTCCAGGGAAACCAGATTTAGCAGGGACTGCGCAGCCCTCCATCTGCTCACAGCCCCCAGGGCAGGGCCAGGCCCCAGCCCAGGAGGTGCCAGGACAGGAGGAGGCATGGTCAGCATGGCTCTGGATTCCAGATGAAGCTCAGGGCTCCACTGCTCCCAAGCCGTGGAGGGGAGGGGGCTGGCAAGCACAGAACTCCCACGCCAATGCGCAGAAATAGAGCTCTCCGAAGTCCTTTCCAGTTTAAGACACACTGCTTAAGTGCCAGGCACCGTACTAGCCCTTACCTGCATGATCTCACTTAATTCTCACAGCAACCTCGTGAGAAAAACCCCAGTTCACAAAGAAGGCAACCGAGGCACAGAGAAGCTTTAAGTGATCACACACACCGCCAGGTTTGACTGATGCAAAAATCCTGGCTCGTAACCACGGCGGCATATTCTTTCTCTCCCTCCCTCTCTTCCTTGGCTCTGTTTTTTCCTTTCTCATCTTTTATTCCTCCCTGCATTTTCCTTCCTTTCTTCCCTTCCTCCTTTACCTCTTTCCCTTTATTCTTTGTACTCATTGATCTGATAAGTATTTCTAAATCGACTACTCTGTGCCCGGCACCAGACTTGGCACTGGGAGCAAAGCAGTGGAGAAAGTCGAAGTCCCTGCCCCTCAAGAGGACATTCCCCAGGGCAGAGACTGACAATAAGCAAACACGTGGACACATAGCACAGGAGGGCGTAATTAGTGAAATTGCTGTTGCCGTGAAGAAGAGTGGCTGGGCGTGGAGGCTGCTTTAAATCGGGGTGGGCAGGGGAGCCCGCTTGGAGAGGGCGGCCTTGCGATCAGACACGGACAAGAAAGGAGCAGCCACTTAAAGACGCAGAGCCAGCGAGTTCCAGCGGGTGGGAACAAAGGCACAAAGACCCTGGGGCAGGAAGGATCTCAGCGAGTTCAAGAACCGGGACACAGGCAAGGGCAGTAGATGAGGCGGGAGAGGCAGGAGCAGCCTTGCAGGAAAGGGTGACTCTATTCTAAGAGATCTGCGAAAGTCTTACGAGAGAGGCAGTGTCATCTGAGTCAAGTTGCCAAACGCCCCGTGGAGAAAGGGTAAGCGGCTGGCGCCGTGGTCCAGGAGAGAGCTGCTGGTGGCTTGGATCTCAGTAGTGGGCAGTAGGGGCCAGAGGGTGGGTGGTGAGCGAGCACCTACAAGGTGCCATGATCCAAGAGGTGAAGAAGACCCCAAGCCCCCACCACAAAGGCTTCTGGAGAGGCCAGGCCAGGAGCAAGCTCACGGGGCTGCTGCTCTGAGCGCTGAGCCGCCTCCAGGGTCTGAGGGTCACAGGGGACCCGAGGGCAGGGGCAGCTCCACCTCGGAGGGGCGAGCTCGAGCTCTTCAGCGTCCTCGCCCACTGCAGACACAGATACAGATGGAGGTCCCTGCAGCCAGCCCCCAGGCTGCCGTGGACCACTGTCAAGGGTGGCGCCCTTGAGTGGGGGCGGGCAGCAGTCGTTGCCCACGGTGGCCTAGACGCAGCACGCAGAGAAGAGAATCAGGCCAGGGGGCGGGTGGGGGGCCGGCTTCCCCAGCAGCTGGGCAGGTTTCCTTCCAGTGATCCTGCGCTGAGCCCTGAAGGATACAGAGGGTGTCAGAGGCAAAGAGAGGCAGGCGTTCCTGGAATACGCATGTCACAGGCGGGCCAGCCGAGGAGGGGAGCTCAGCCTCTCACCTCCGCATCCGGCACCACCGTGGAAGTGGCCCCAGGCACTAGTTCAGACGCCACAGCCCCGGGAGATGGCCTGGGCCAGAGTTGCCCAGCCAGGCCACGCGCGAATTTCTCACCCACAGAAACTGGGCACAGTCATAAATGTTTCTTGTGGTTTAGCCCCTCAGTTCTGGGGTGATTTGTTACAC
Source organism: Dasypus novemcinctus (assembly GCF_030445035.2). Classification (NCBI taxonomy): domain Eukaryota; kingdom Metazoa; phylum Chordata; class Mammalia; order Cingulata; family Dasypodidae; genus Dasypus; species Dasypus novemcinctus. The sequence continues at coordinate 3,156,802 of NC_080676.1, read as the reverse complement.
AGCCATAGGTAACTGAGACTGAAGCTGAGTGTTGAGAAGGAAGAGTGGCTGGAGAGGAAAGCAGGTGTGCTCCCAGGCTCGGCACACAGGGGTCTCCCTCTGCCAGCGGCCCCCAATCTGTCCAGAGACCCTGCCTCAGCCATTCCCATGGGGCTGCTGCTTCTGCTGCTCACGGTAAGCGCAATTTGAAAGCACCTCCTCTAACGTGTGGAGGTGCCTCTGTGCCAGCACTGAGGGGAGTGCTCTCGAATCGGTTTTGTTAAGTCTCACACAGCCCTTGGAGGTGAGTGCTCTAACCCCCGTGCCTACAGCCATGCCTGGCCCACGGTAGACCTTTGTATCAGCTAGCATAGCCTCGGCTGCAGCCATAAATGGACCCCAACATTTCAGGGGCTTAGAGAACAGGAAATGTATTCCTTTCTCACTCAAATCCCAAGGTGCTTTTTTTTTTTTGCTTAGGGATTTTTTGCTTTTATGTTGCAGGGAATATAACCTTGGTTCTGTTTCTCTCACAAAAACAAAACTAAACTAAATTAAGTTGCTCTTTTTTTATTGCAATGAAGCATCGGCTAGATTCTTTTTCTGTGGGTTAAAAGCATAGAACAGTCTAGGGAAAATGCTGTTTGCCATTTGCTTTGCCGAGAGGCACCACACACGTCGCAGAGCATTGTGCTTGCGTGTTACTGGACATTGCTGCCCCCTCACTACCCCCACGTGTACGCCTCGCCCCCCCTCCCCCCCGCCACGTGTACGCCTCGCCCCCATCTAGACGCAGCTCACCCCGCTCCCTGTGCTTCAGGCATGTGAAGAGCCCGGGCACCTGGCACACAGCCGACAAGGGCTGCGCAGGGCCTCTGAGGGACCCACGGGGGGCAGGCTCCACACTGGGGTGCGCACCTGCCGGGGTACCTGTGGAGTGCCTGAGGCTGTGACAGCACAGATGGCTTTAGCACGGCCACTTCCTGCCCTCGGCTTCCCTGCACCGGTTCCTGAGCTCTCTACTGGGAATGGGCCTGAGTGTCTGGACTTCCCTTCCTCCCCCTTCACCCTCATCCTCTCCCAGTGAGCAAAGCCGTGCCGCCCGCAAGGGCCAGGACCCCAAACGAGGGGACGTGAAAAACAGCCCCCCACCCGTCCATCACACTCTCACTGAGCAGTAAGTTTTTGTTGAATAATTATTTTGTCAAAATATGTAACATGTCTTGTGTAATGATGAGTGTAATGGTGATTTAATCCAGAGTAAAAATGTCAAGTCCCAGAGCCTTATAATCACAGAAAATGTTTAAATGTTTAAAATTTTTAATTTATATTTGTATTGAAGAGAATTATGGTAGGAGAGCACTGAAAGACTTCGTAATATAAAATATACTACAAGAGTAAAACATTTTATGAGAGAAGAGAATGGAAATATAATTTTAAGGAGAGAAAAACGAAATAGAATTTGCGATTCTTAGAAAAAGATCTTGTTCATGTACTTTTTCCCCTAATATATATTGGTGGGTACTAAATTGTGATGGTATTTAGATGCTAAATGATACGTTTAAAAGAGCAATTGAGGGAAGCGGACTTGGCCCAGTGGTTAGGGCGTTCGTCTACCGCATGGGAAGTCCGTGGTTCAAACCCCGGGCCTCCTTGACCCGTGTGGAGCTGGCCATGCGCAGTGCTGATGAGTGCAAGGAGTGCCGTGCCACGCAGGGGTGTCCCCCACGGTAGGGGAGCCCCACACGCAAGGAGTGCACCCATAAGGAGAGCCGCCCAGTGTGAAAGAAAGTGCAGCCTGCCCAGGAATGGCGCAGCACACACGGAGAACTGACGCAGCAAGATGACGCAACAAAAAGAAACACAGATTCCTGTGCTGCGGACAAAGAAGACGCAGAGAACAGACAACTGGGGTGGGGAGGAAGGGGAGAGAAATAAATAAATAAATCTTTTTTTTAAAAAAAAGAGCAATCGAACAGGCTTATTTTTCAACATAATTTTTACAAAAATGGTATCATTTGGAACTATTTAAACATCGGATGAAAAATTTTAAAAACTTAAAATCATGCTAGAGAGTAAGCTATTTTAAAAAATGCCGGGCACATGTGAGAAGATAGCTGAAGGCCGCTGGCTGGCCTGGTGTGCCCCACCCATCTCAGGGGGAGCCTGCCCAGCCCCCGAACCCCACACTGGCCATGCACCTGGGCACGAGGCTACCTGCAGAATTCCCCAGTGTGATGCGGCCTCCCTCCAGTGGCTCTGCGCCCCGTGTGCGTACCCCGGAGGGGTGTGCGTCCACCAGGATACAGCCCACGGCGTCCACCCCAACCCTGCCTGGTCAAACAATGCCTTTCCCGAGCGGCTGAAAGAGCAGCCGCTTAGTTCTCGGGAAGCAGCAAAAGGTGGTCCTGGAAGGAGCCCGAGCTCTCCCCTCACCTCCTCTCCCGCAAAAGAGGAGAAGGGCAAACCCGGGAGAACAGGCAGCTCTGCCAGCCTGCACCAGCAGGTTTGGTGAAGACGGGGTGCTGTCTCAAGGGGGGACCGGGCACCTCCTGAAGCACAGACTCAGCCCCTGAGCTTCTCACACCTCGAGCCTCAAGGCTTTCTTTCCAAGGTTTTGGAGCAGCCCCAAGGTACCCGAATGCCAGGGTACCCTACCATGGTGCAGAGCGCTGCCTCACAGAAGCCCCCACCTCCGCTGCCTCCACAGCGGCTGTTCCGGAGCCCAGCCCGGCAGGAGGGCCAGGCCTGAGGCCTCAGGACCAGCTGAGCCATCCCGAGCCACCAGCCTCCGGCCCCCAGGGCGTCACCAGTCCTGACAAGGCCTCCCCCGGGCCCCTGCCCTGGGCTCAGCCCAGGAGACCCAAGAGAGACGAGAAAAGCCAAGCCCCTCCGCTAAAGAAGGCAGGAGGGGACAGGGCAGGGCAGCCCCACCGCTGACGTTCTGGAAATGGGAGGCAGCTAGAGGAGGCGTCAGCTCCCCACCCGCCCCCAAGTGGTTTGGGAGCAAGCTCACCAGAACCCCAGGCAGGCCGAGGGGACACGGATGAGGCTGGAAGCAACCTCCTGAAAAGAAGCACCCCACCTCCCTTCCTTTCCCCGAGAGAGCAAACCAGCACTACCACTCCCCACCCCACCGCCCATCCCCGGCCAAGCTGGAGAATTAGCATCCAGAGAGACTGCGCGTGGGGGGTCCTGGCGCTTACTCCCCCACCCGGGTTAGCCTCCCTGCCCTGCTCTGCTCTCAGAACACGCAGGTAGCCAGGCTTGGCGCTGGGGCGGGAGATTCAAAGCACCTTTCCCTGGGAAGCTGGCCAGCCAAGGAAAGGAATGCCCCATTGCTTTTCTGTGAGACCCACCGAGACGCCAGCTCTGAGCTGGGGCCCTCAAGGGGCTTCCGTCCGCTTTGAAATGCCTTGCTCATAATCGGACCTGACAGCCAAGAATCAAAGTTGCTTGAGGGAAGACTTAACTACAAAACACAGAGACCAAAACAGACAAACATAAGACCGAACTCCAAGGATACAGAGATGACGTGGGAACCAGAATAGGAAAACAATTTTAAATATAATTACTATCCCCAGAAGGATAAGAGAAGGTAATTAATCATGAAACAAGAGGATGGTGCTACCAAAAGAGACAAATGGACAACAAACAGCTCTTGAAAATTAGAAATGGTAGTGAAAATATACAAGGATTAGACTATAAAGAGGAAGAAATTTTCCAGAAAAAGAAAAGATAATGGGAAAAAACACTTAAAAACTAGAGAACCATTTTTAGAGTTCTAACATCCAAAGTACTAGAGTTCCAAAACCTTGAAGAGAACTGGAGAAGAGTTTTTAAAAAAATAATGAGAAATTGCCCAGAGCCGAGACACATGAAGTAACAGATTGAAGAGCCCACCAAGGATCCAGCACAATGGACAAAAATTATCAAGGCACACCAGTGGGAAATTTCAGGACCTCAGGCTTAAAGAGAAAATCTTTAAAGCTTCCAGAGAGAGAGAGAAAACTGTTCACATCCAGGGGTCAACAATTAAAATTGCATCATTTTTATCAGTAGTGACCCTGAAAGCAAGAAGATAATGAAGGAGCTCCTTCAAAATACAGCGAGAAACGTATTTCTAGCCGACAATTTTATACCCAGAAAACTATCTATAGTGCATGAAGGTAAAGACATTTTCAGAAATGCAGTTTGAAAAAATGTGCCTCCCACAGATCCATTCTTAGGAAGCTACCAGAAATTCAATCCAGAAAGGAGGACATAAAGAATCCAGGAAATGGGAACCAAAAAGGAGAGAAGTGAGGGAAGGATCACCATGCAGACCAAGGGCGGCCTCCGGGCGTGGGCTAACTGCCGACCAGAGAGCAACCCGTCCTACCTCGCTCGGACCAAAACAGACCAGCGGTATTCTGTGAATTAGCGTGGAATACATAGGAAGCCAAGCAAATGAAAAAAGGGGGTAAATCTTGAACTTAAAAAAAAAATTGTATATAAGGAAGGAAATACGATCAAGGTACACACTATGTAAGCCAGCTGCCAACAATGTTTACATAGTCAGAATAATATAAACATTGAATAGTAATTCATCCAAAAAGTATCACGTGACCATATTAAGAGGATAAGGGAAAAGAAGTGTTTATGGGTGTGTGTGTTTAAGCCAGCTAGATCCTAATCTGTTGTAGTAGGAAGTAGATAGTACCTAAAACTAAAACAGAAACACCATAATATAGAAGTTTTTTTGTTTGTTTGTTTTTACAAATATAGATCTAATAACAGAACATCTAAAAGAATTGAAAGTGGGGCCTTTTGGGAATGGGTCTTGGTGGGGAGAAGAGTAGGGCAGCAGACTGCTTTTTTAATATCCTAAGCCTATGGTACTGTTGACTTTTAAATTTTTTTCTTTTCTTATTGAGGCCTAAGTGACATACAATAAACTACACCTGTTTAAAGTGTACAATTTGATAAGTTTTGACATACGTATACACCACAACCAAGGTAATGAACTTAGCCGTGACCTCCAAGCTTTCCTTATGGCCCTTGGTCATCCCTGCCTCTCAGAAGCCCTCCTGGGGAGGGAGAGGTGGATGACAGGCGGTCAGCAGCCATCCAAGAAGGGCTCAGCACTCGTTTCCATTTTAGCACACCGAGGGGTATGGATCTGTGCTTGGATGCCGGTTCTCCAGATCCCAGCCTAGGGCAGACACCTCACAGTCCTACTTGGCCCTTAGCACTCAGCTTGTGAGGCACCTCCTCTAGGAAGCCTGCCATGACTTCCACCACGTGCCCGTGCTCCCTTCCTCTATGGTGGGACTCTCCCCGCTATGGTGTGCTTGCCTGTCCTGCCCATGCAGCCAGCAGGCTGGGAGTTCCACAAGGATGGAAACCCCCTTCAGTAGGTAGGGCCTGACTCGGAGCGGGAGCTCAGGAAATGTCTGTTGACTGAATACATGAGAGAATAGCTGCCTAGAAGGGTGAGTGAATGAGTGAGTGAGCGAGTGAGTGAATGAATGAGTGAGTGAGTGAGTGAGTTAATACAGGTGATTTCCCAACGTCAATGACAGAAGGTCGTTAGACCATGTGAAAGCCCAAGAGGCTGAAATGCAAGGAAAGTTTGGAATGACAACTGGGGCCATGAGCCCATTCTTCCGAGGGTCTCAGAAAGGCCCAGAATGAAACCTTGTCCCAAACACTTCCCCCCAAGCAGGGACCCCAGGGCCACCTTGCGAGCCCGGGGACGAGGCTCACTAGAGGGCACTGTTCCACCACACTGGCCCTGCCCCGGCAGCTACGACGACGCCGGCCTGGACTCCTTCCCCCAGGTGCTCCTAGGACCTGCCCACGGCGCTGTGGCCTCCCTCCAAAGGAGAGGGAGGGTCTTCCCGGCAAGGTGCACGCCCACCACGTCAGGCCTCACTGGGGGCGAGGCAGCTTTGCAGACAAGGCAGGAGTGGAGGAAATGTTCCAGAGAAGACCTTCTCTTCTTCACCACCCGAATGCCAACCCCGGGTCTCCTCCCCATCCCCGTCTCCAGCTGGATGGCTGCCCGGGCAGGAATGAGCTGAAGCAGCGTCCGTACGCGCCTCCAGGGCGTCCATCTATTCACTCTACTCATTAGGCACGTTTTGCACGCAGGATGGGGACCCGTGGAGGTTTGGGGCAGTGACAGACCCCAGAGAAGGGGGAAGTGGGAGCAGTGAGGAGAGCCCCCTCCCCAGTGCGGGACCTCACCCTGCAGGAAACACCCCAGCCTGGGCCTGCGGGAGCGCTAGAAACAAAGAGCTACAGAGCAAGGCCAGGGCCTGGAGGTGCAAAGTCAGGGTTCCTTCATGACAGTGGGGCCCGTTTCACAAACGTTCCCCCTCTAAGGAGGCATTTAACCCTCAAGACACAGACTCTGCGAGGCAAACTGTCCTGACGCACATCCCAGGCCTGATGCCTGGAAGTGAAGGGGGTGACAGTGGAGGGAGAGGGCTGGGCCAACAAAACAAACACCCCAGAGGCAGAGGGGAGGAGCGAGGGAACAGGTGCAGCGGCTGGGGCTTTGCAAGCTCTCCCTCTCCGGGAGCTGGTTGGTGCCTTGGAACGTCCCTCCCAGCCCCAGCTTGCTCCCGGGCATTCGCTCCTGCCCCGGATTCTGCTGGGCTTCCTGTTCTCCAAAAACCTGTCAAAGGAAGTACCCAGGGAGGCTGGAAGGGGCGAGTTCACAACTGGCAGAGTCCCCCTTTGATGCGGCCACCTGCCTGGAGCCCCTCCTCCACCAATGGACCATTTGGGAAGTAGGGAGGGGGCATGCCCAGGCCCGAGAGGGGCCTCAAGGGCCGGCTAAGCGCTCCCCCCCCCCCCCCAGTATTCCTGTCGAGCGCTGTGGGACTCAGCTGCAGGGTCAGACAGAGACCATGTCGCAGGCCCAGGCCCAAGCACAGGCTAGGGCAGGCAGAGCACCCGGCTCCCTGCTAAGCCCCGCACACACCTAGGAAGCCGCCGCGCCCCTGGGAGCTGTACTTTCCCGAGCAGAGCCGGGAGCCCGGCTCCCCCTGAGAACTGGGTCACCTCTGCATCTTACCTGGGCAGGATTCCAGACCCAGCTATGCACACAGCCCCGTCATCAGGGAAGAATCACTATCTGTGCCACAGGGCAGGGGTGTGCGTGGGGGCGGGGGGGAGGGATGGGGACTGCTGACGAGGCAGGCTGGAGAGAGACCAAGCAGGGAGGAGAGCACTGGCCCACTGGACGTTAGACAGCCAGGCGGTGACAAGCCTCCCTGCCGCTGCTGAAAGGGAAGATTTACGTGCTGGCAGGCTGGCCAGCCCAGTGCCCACCTGTGCACGGCTGCCTCTAGCACATCCGAGCTATACAGTCATCCTTTCACCCAACTACCCTGCAGAGCCAGCGGGGGCTGCCAGCTCGGGCAGGCGCCAATGCACTGAGGCCTCAGCCTCATCCTTGCAGGTGGAGGGGAAAGAAGGAAAAAGACCTGTCAGTTTCCCACCCAGGTGTTAGGATCCCTCTCCCCTCTCTGTTGCTCGGGCTGGCAGCCCCTCCTCATGCTTCCCAGGCCCCGCGGCCTCCTCCTCATGCAGGGGCTGCAGCAGGCTTGCCCACTCGAGACGACCTCCTGGACTCCAGCTGTCCTGAACTTGGCCTCTTTTTCATCTCATCTCAAGAACGCTGGTCAGGCATTTCGTCAGGTGTCCCCCAGTCCCAGCCCCTGAAAGACAGGACTGGGCCCTGCTGCCTTTCCCCTGATTTTGCAACCCGACTGCACACACGCTCTCCATCAAGTGTTTCAAGGATAACGCTGTCCACAGCTAGGGTAAGGCAGCCTGGGGGCATCTTTCTCTTCCTTCCATATCTAAAATTCCTACCTAGTGTAACCCAGTGGGCAGTGGCACACTGGAACGTAGCTTCTCTTCGTGATGGGGTCCCTGGGGGCGGGGGGCAGGAAGGGGAGCAAGCCTCCCTTAGGCTTGTTTTCAAACAAATGGCTTGTTTTCTCATTCTTCTCAAACCCAATCACTATTTGAAATGCAATATTAGGTTGCCAGGTAGATTGTGCGCACACTTTTGAGGAGGGCTTTATTTAAAAAAAAAAAATTAAGTCCCCGGCTACTGGCGAGCTTTCTGTGCTTGTGGAGTTGTCTTGTCCCTGGCCTCCTCCGGTGACTCCACGCTGGAGCACAAGCAGTGGGGGGGCCCCATGTGGGCTTGTGGAGGGGGCCCAGTGCACAGGGCTCAGGAGAGAAGAGGGGGCACCGGGAGGCCCAGGCGAGGCAGGTGTGTTGGAGAAGGCAGGGGATTTCCACAACGCAGATGACCAGCCTAGAGGTCGGGTGGGAGAAAGAAGGGCCCTGTGGACACAGGAGCGGATGCCACGTGGAGCCACTGGGCAAGCAACAGAGGGCGACCCAAGGCAGGGTCCCGGCCAGGCAGGGTGAAAGGGGGAGGTAGAGAAGGGACTGGAGTGGGGAGGGCAGGTGACCCGAGGAGGCCCGCAGAGCCTGCCCTGCCCTCCTAGGGGCCCTGGATCTGGCGGCCACTGCAGGGCGTCTAGAAGGCGAAACTGGGCCGTGGTGACCTGGCTGCCACCCTTACAGCAGGCGATACTGGGCGAGCTGCTCACCCCCTGCGAGCCTTTGTGCCCGTGGGCATAGCACAGGGATGACAGACCTGCCCTGGAGGGTGACCAGGAGGGCTGGGGGGCATGGCCGGCAAAACACGGTGGTGGCACAGGTGCGCCGCGTGTAGGCGCGCCCACTACTACCGCGAGGGCGAGTCGTACCAGGGCGCCTGGCGGCCGGCGATGCAGTTGCTTAGCTGGGTAAATCTGCCGGGATTTTTCAGCTCAGGTTCACACTTCTGGGGAGACGGGTCTAAGAGGGCTGGCGAAGGTGCGCGTAAACGCGAGCGCGCCGCAGGGCTGCGGGCGGGAGCGAAGGCGGCGGGGCCTAGAAGAGGCCGGGCCGCGGAGGGCAGGCTCCGCCCGGGGCCCGGCCTGGGCCGGGCGGGTCTGGAGCCCCTGCAGTCCCACCTCCCGCGTCCACCCTCCACCCCCCCGCGACTCCCTCCCCGCAGCCGGCCGCGCAGGCCCTCGGGACCCGCGAGGTGCGTCTCCCCACACCGTTCGGCGGGCGGGTCTAGGGAAGGCGGGCGAGGGGCGCGCCGGGAGGAAGCCCCGCACTCGGCGGGCGCGGGCGGCCCCGGCGCGCGGCCCGGCCCCCGCGCCCCGCCCTCGGCCCTCCCCCGGAGGCAGGCGGGGGCCGGGCGGAGGCGCGGGGCCGGGCGGAGGCGGGCCGCGGCGCCCGGCGAGGTTATTTGTGGCTCGCTTTGATCCCAAGGGGGAACCTGAAACTCTCGCATTCCAGGCATAGCGGCCGCCTCCGGCGCGGGCCGACCCTGGGGCTGCGCGGGCGCGAGCGGCAGAGCGGCGGCGCGGTCTCCGGGTGCGCACCTCCGCCGCCGAGCCGCGCCGGGGCGTCGGGGGACGGCGCCGGGCACCCGCGGGCCGCGGCGGTAAGGAGGGCGGCGCGGGCTGCCGGGAGTCCCCGAGGCCGCAGCGGAGCCGGAGCCCGGCGCGCCGAGCGGCCTTGGAGGCGAGCGCGGAGGCTGCGAAGGGCCGCGCCGCGCCGTGCGCCCGGGCCCCTGGGGCCGGGGGCGCGGGGGGCGGTGCCTGGGGTGGCGGGTCGGGGCTGGAGGCGCTGCCTCGTGGCCGAGCTGCAGGGCCCCGGGGGCGCGTGTGCGGAGGTGGGGCACAGGTGTCTTGGCCCCCTCCTCGCCCGGGAATTCCTCTTTGTCTTCCCGGGAAAGGCCTCTCCGGGGCCGCGAACCGGCGCTCGCTGGGGAAGAATGCGGCTGCCGGCCCCCGGTGACGTCAGCGCTCGAGTATTTGGAAAACAAAGAGCGAGGGCGGGACGGCGGGGGGCGCGCCCGGGCGCTTAAAGACCTCTCCGGGCCCCGCGGCCCTCGGGGTCGGCCCGGGCTCGGGGTGCGCCAGGCCCGCGAGCGACCTGACCTAGGTGCTCGGTCCCGCCGGGGTTCCTGGGCGAGCGTGAGCCCCGGCGGAGCCGCGGTGCCGGTTGGCTCTGAAAGGCGCTCGCGAGCCGGGGTGCAGGTTTCAGTAACGGCCCGGCCCTCGGGTGTCCGAAGGGACGCGAGCCCGAGGGCCCGACGGGGACAAGGTCGGGGGTGCAAGGCCCCGGGGGATGGACCCCGCGCCCAGGCACTGTGCGGGTGGGGGAGCCAGGAATCTGTCGGGAGGCTCGGCCCAGACGGCCATCAGCTTAGGACGTGCCCTGCAGATGATGCTCCTTGTGTCTCTGCTCACGCTGGGGTCCTGCGGCTCCATTTCCCGGGTGGGGGGGGGCGTGGGCTGGTGTCAGAAAGGATGGGTCCAGAGGCGCCCGCGGAGCTCCTTCCCCTTTCCCCAGCTCTGGGCAGCTGGAGTCCTGGGCAGGAGGGAGTGGGCCGGGGATGGCTGGGGGCCAGCGTGCCACCGTGGTGAGGCAGGGCACCGGGCCTGGTTTTATGGCCGAGGAGGGGCCGCATTCCCGCTGTTCCCATCCCCCCTGCCCGGGTCGTGCGGCCATGTGGCTTGGTTTTGTCTTCCCTGAATTTAGGTTTGGAGGTTTCTGTTGGGGGAGGCTGTGGAGAGGAGTCGGGGTGAGGTGGACAGCCCACCAGGCTGGGAACCCAGGCGTAGAGGGGAGCCCCTTCTTGGGGCTCCTACTGGCCAGCTCCAGGTCCTGCCTGCAAATGGGGGCCTCCACCTTACCCGCTTCACTCCTCCAGCCGGCACCAGTGTGTGTTCCTAACGTTAAGAAAGGCGCTGAGTGTGCATCACGTATGGGCCCTTTCCAAGGAGTAGCTGGGCTTCCGGGGGGGCGGGGTCATGAAATCGAAGCGCTTGTGTCCATCCTTCCTTTCTCCTGGGCACCCATGCAGTGACTGTCGGCACCCACACCCTGGACTAACCCTATTAACCTTGAAAGGTGGCTGGCCTTTGCTCACCTCCCATTGTCCTGTTGCAGGCTTTCTTCTTTCATTCCTTTTTCATCAGTCGAGAGGTATTTTCTCCTTCTCTTCCTGTTCCCTTTGCAAAGTGACTGCCAGGTCATCCCGACAGGGAGCGCTAGATTTGTTGTCATCTGCCCTTTTTTAAGCGGAGCCGGGGGGCTGTCCTCCAGGGCCTCACTGCTTCAGGGCAGAGTGAGCGATGGGCGGTGGTCTCCGTGAGGTAAAGGGTAGTGGGTTGGCTGAGCCAGGGGGCTCAGGCCTGCTTCACTCGAGAGGGTCCTGGGGACAGCATCGGGCTTCCACCGGGCTGGGCTCGTTCTGTGTCACCTGCCACTAACCTGTCCATGTCCACTCCTGGCCTGCACGGCTCAGGGTTCGATTGGAGCTGGTGCCCCCAGCAGGCTGTTGGATAGGTGGCTAGCCTCGGGGCCGTGGCCCCTGTTGATGGCCTGGGCTCTTGTTGTCTTCCTAGGGATAGCCAGTTCCCGTGACTGTCACTGTAACGGCAGCTGTTTGCTGGACATAGTACACCTGAGCTCAGCAGCCCCTGCCCCTTGCATTGTCAACTCCTTGAGCAGGCAGTTTTCTTCCTATTTCCTGATAGTGGGGCAGCCTTGTAACTTGTCTTCACCAGCAGATAGCAGTGTTGACACTGGAACCCAGGCTTGTGTGAGCCCTCCCACGCCCCCAAAGCCTTGCTCTTTACCGTTATGCTTTGGACCAGGCTGTAATGGAAAGTGCGCCCTTGTCCACCGGTGCTCCCACTGATTGCTCTTCTCCTCCTTCTCCCAGGTGCTCTGGCGTGAGGTGCCACTCGCCAGGCAGTCGTGTGCAAGGCAAGGAAGCATGAGGACGCTGGAAGATTCCTCGGGGACAGTCCTGCACCGCCTCATCCAGGAGCAGCTGCGCTATGGCAACCTGACCGAGACGCGCACGCTGCTGGCCATCCAGCAGCAGGCCCTGCGGGGTGGGGCCGGGGCCGGGGGCACAGGGAGCCCCCAGGTGTCCCTGGAGATCCTGGCGCCCGAGGACGGTCAGGCGCTGCAGCAGGCCACGCGGCAGGAGCCCCAGGGCCAGGAGCACCAGGGCAGCGAGGCGCACCTGGCGGAGAACACCCTCTACTGGACCGGCCCACAGCCCGGCAAGGGCGAGGAACTGCCCACCTATGAGGAGGCCAAAGCCCACTCACAGTACTACGCCGCCCAGCAGGCCGGGCCCCGTCCCCCCACAGGGGCCCGGGAGCCACGCGGGGCCCCCGGGGGCGGCGGGCGGCAGGACGAGGCCCTGCGGGAGCTGAGGCACGGGCACGTGCGCTCCCTGAGCGAGCGGCTCCTGCAGCTGTCCCTGGAGAGGAACGGCGCCCGGGCCCCCAGCCACATGAGCTCCTCCCACAGCTTCCCGCAGCTGGCCCGCAGCCAGCAGGTCCCCCCGCCCAGGAGTCATCCTGCCGAGGGCCCGGAGCCCCGCGGACCCCCGCCCCAGTACCCACACATCCTCGCTCACGAGACCGTCCCTGACGCGCGGTTCCGCGCCCGCGGCAGCCCGCACCTCCAGCATGCCGAAGTCAGGTAACCGCCTGCCACGCAGCGATTAGCCCTGAGCCCCTGGGTTCCTCAGGACAGCCCCCACGTGGGATCACCTCCGATCACACCTTGTGTCAGAGCTGGCAGGATCCCACACCCATGCCCCAGCCCCCGAAGCTGCCCGATCGGCCCCCTCCATCCTCAGGGGAAGCTGACTCCCAGGGCGGGGGGGGGTTAGCCAAGGGCCCCCCGCGAGCTTGCAACGCCCGTGCTCTAAGTCATCATCAGCGCTGTCTGCCTAGCTTGGTACGCAGCCGGCGTCCCCAGAGGACGGGACGGGCTTAAGGGTGAGAGTGCAGGGACAGCTTCCTGAAGCCCGGGGCTGAGAATCCTTGCCAAACTCTTTTCATGTTAAGTGGTGGGGCCTCCTCCTCTGGAGCTTTTGGTTTTTAAAGAAACAAAGTGGACCCTTGCTTCCAGGGGTTATTGAAAGGCATTTTCCCAAGTGCAGGCAGGAAAAGCCAGGGGTCCGCCCTGAGACCCCTCCCTGCTGTGCACCAGGCTGGCAGCTCCCCTGCTTCTGCCGTTTCCTCTCTCTGCCTTCCAGCATCCCGTGGGCCTGGTGCCTTTAGTGGGAGGGAATTTGGGGTCCAGGTGAGCCCCTTTTCTGGGGAGGCAAGGGAGAGGCTGCTGGCCCAGGAAGGGGATTTGGAGTTTGACTCTGAGTGTGAAGGGAAACCTTTGGAAGGACGTCACTTGATTTACCCTTTTTAAGAGGTCCCTCTGGCTGTGTGTGGAGAATGGATGATAAGGAGCAAGAGTGGAAGTGGGGAGCCAAGGAATGTGGGGTCCCAGGCACGAGGCTCAGCCCAGGCTCCTCGCTGGCCAGGCCTCTCTCCAGAGGAGGTGACGGGTTCCTTGCCTGCCCCCCGCCCAAGGTCTGGGAAACTGATTGAGGGGCCCGTGGATTTGCAGCCTCCCTTCCTCTTGTGGCTCAAGGCCATCGTCTGGCTCCCTCTGCACCTGCTGAGTCTTCATTTAGTCACCCGCTTTCCCACCATTCGGTCTTTGCTCTCGAGAAATGGGTGACGTGAGGGCGCTGGAATGGGGGAACCAGTGGACCGGGCCTGGCGGTTTTTCTCCAGCCTCCACCCCACCCCCAGCTCCCGCCTTATCTCCCTCCTCAGGGCTGGCTTGGGAAGGGTTTCGGAAGCTGAGTCGTGGTTTCTTCTTCGGGACTAGCCTTATTGAACCCTGTCAGGAAAAGATAACGTCGCAGAAAGGAAGTAGACTGTTTTCAGGGAACAAAAGGAGAGGGAGGGGGCGGGGAGGGGCACGGGGAAGGGAAAGCCAGCGTGCAGGGAAGGGAGCTGCTCTTTCTGGGAGCTAAGTCATCCCCAAAGAATGCCAGCTGTGTCTGCCTGGCGCGGGGCAGGGGCCGCGAGTCGTGAAGCAACCCCAGGAATGGCCGCGTTTAGCAGCGAGGGGAGAGTTTGCACGTTCCACTGGGGACCCTCTGCCCAGCCTCTCAGCAGCTCAGATGAGAGTGGCTTGTTGGGAACTGGGAGCAGGGACATTCCTTCTTGTAGCCCAGAGTTGTCAGAAGAGCAGGAGAGCCCCTGGGCTGTGGGGAGGGCACCCCGCTGGACTTCTTGGAGGTGCTTTGTGAGGCTGGGGGCAGTTTCCTCTTTTACATGCGGAGCCTCAGAAAGACCCACCGACTGCCCATGCCTCTTGCCCCTTTGCTCCTTCCCTCAGCACTGCCCCCCAGGGTGATGGTACACCAGCGCCAGAGGCCGGTAGAACATCCTTCTCTGAGCTCAGGCTACTGCAGTCGCCCAGAGCTGGCCTCAAGTCCCAGGACAATCTGTTTATGCTTGAAACTGAGCCGGTGGTCCCCTTAGGAGAGGCGGAGGGTGGAGGGTGGGCCTGCCATCACCGCGTGCCTGCGGTGTGCCCAGGGCTCTGCCGGATCCGCACCGCCCTCGCAGGCACCGGGGGGCTGGAGACCTTCCTCGGGATGTGGCAGTAGAATGCCAGCTCCGTGGGGCCCGGGCACTTGCTAAACAACTGAAGCTGGGATTCGAAGTCCTGTTTGTCAGACTCTTACCCCGACATCTGTCTCGCCCCTCTAACCTTAGCCAGAGTTTTCTAAAAATGTTTCTGAGGGGGTGGCGGGACCCGAAATAGGAGGGAAGAAACCTCACGCGCCGTGTGGACAGGCAGTGGCGGAAGGACGGAAACCGATGACTTGTCACAGACACGGGGGGCAGGGGGCTGCTGGGCCCCAGCTGCCAAGTGGCTCAGGGGCCAGGAATGGCAGGTGACGAGCTCAGTAATGATGGACTTGGCCCTCCAGACCCCAAAGGAACCTTCTGTCAACCAGAGCGGCCTACTGTGTGTTTTTTAAAACACCTTCGTGCAGCGTCCTGAGGCGGCCCCGCTCTGCATGGGCCAATTGCCCCCCAGCCTGGGCCCGGGGAGGCTGGGCAGGAATCATGCTGGCCTTGACATCTCCAGCCTTGCTTCTCAGGTCCTCGGAGGCCTTGGGAAGGGGCCATTTGCAAAAGGTCTTTGTTGCTGGTCACTCAGCCAGGGGAGGGGTGACCCTGCTGGGACCACTTGGGGCTGCCTGGAGTGGGCGCCACGGGGATTTCTGACTGGAGTCGCTTCTCTTCTCCCTAGGATCCTGCAGGCCCAGGTGCCTCCAGTGTTCCTGCAGCAGCAGCAGCAGCAGTACCAGTACTTGCAGCAGCTCCAGGAGCACCCTCCACCCCCAGCCGCCCTCAGCCACGGCCCCCTGGGCTCCCTCGGTCCCCCTGGGGTGGAGGGACCAGCCAGCGCCCCAGCCTCCTTGGCCACCCCGGGCGGTGCCCACCTGGCCCAGATGGAGGCTGTGCTGCGGGAGAACGCCCGGCTGCAGAGGGACAACGAGCGGCTGCAGCGGGAGCTGGAGAGCTCGGCGGAGAAGGCGGGGCGCATCGAGAAGGTAGGCCCTGCGGCGCCTTCGAGGGGCCGGCTGGCGGGGCTCGGAGGCTTGTGCCCGGCTGGGCGTCTCGCACCCGCCCTGGCTCACTGCAGACAGCTGGGGCGCAGCCGCGAGGCGGGCAGAGCGGGCCTGGAGCCTGAGCAGTTGCTGGCTGGTGGGGCTTAGAAAGAGCCCATTCACTAGCTCCCTGTGCACCCGCACCCTTGCCCCATACCCCCCCCCCGCAGACACTCCCACAGAGAGCCCTTTGTGCCCCCCATACAACAGCACGCCTGTTCCAGGCCAGCCCTGGCCAAAGAGAAAGCCCCTCCTCTTGGGAAAAAAAAATGAGCAGCTCCTCGGCATTGCAGAGGCACCTCGGAGCACGTGCGGAACCTGCTGGCCGCCAAGTGGGAGGGGCAGCCAGGCCGCCCGAGCCCCTGGGGAGCCGGCCGGGGCCAGGGGAGAGGGCGTCCGAGCCCAGGTGGGCTCAGGATTGGGTCTGGTGCCCGCTTCGTGGCTGAAGGTTTGCTGCTTTTGTAGTCAGGGTCAGCCTAGCTAGCAGTGGCCTCCGTCCGGCCTCCCATGGCACTCATGTCCAGGGAGGGTCAGGGCCTCCGGAGCAGGGCTGGGGTCTTTATGCCCTCCCCTGCCCCGCTGTCCTCCGAGTCCTCGGCGGAGCTGCCCAGAGGACACTGCGCACAGGAGAGCGGTGCTTCCTCACCCTGGAGGCAGCCGCTCCGGGAGCACCTGACCCCGGGTCCACCCCGCGTTTGGGGCCCGTGGTTGGCGGCTCTCCTGCTTGCTGGTCGTGGCTCACTTACCTGGATCTGGGCTCCTGCCTTTCCCTTCTCCCACCCGTCACCTTGTCGAGTAGAGAGTAGCAGTAGATCATCCAGGCCCTGGGGGCCGTCCCCTCCCCGGGAGCTCGCCCCCCCTCCAGCTGTGCTGTCTGCCTCTTGCAGCTGGAAAGTGAAATCCAGCGGCTCTCGGAGGCCCACGAGAGCCTGACAAGAGCGTCCTGCAAGCGCGAGACGCTGGAGAAGACCATGCGGACTAAGATGGACAGTGAGATGAGGAGGCTGCAGGGCTTCAACCGGGACCTTAGAGGTGAGGGCAGGTCAGCACGGCGGGGGCCGGGGGCGGCGTCAGGGGAGCGTTCCGAGTCCCTGTCCTGACAAGCCAGCGTGCGTCGGCCCAGGGCTTGGCCGCCGTCCTTGGGAGCCCCTGGCAGAGGGTGCAGCCCTGCAGAAAGGACCCCAGGGAAAACCCCGCAGGCCGCTGCCCGGCACTCACACCCCTGTCCTTCTCTAAAACAGAGCGACTGGAGTCGGCAAACCGCCGCCTGGCCAGCAGGACGCAGGAAGCGCAGGCGGGCAGCCAGGACATGGTGGCCAAGCTGCTTGCTCAGAGTGAGTACAGGACCCCCGGATACCGGCCCTGGACTGGGCGGGCGGGGGCTCTGGAGAGGAGTCAGCTCTGGTGTGCGTCTCCTGGGGAGGTGTGCTGGAGCTAGGGGCCGCGTGGCACACCTTCTCAGCGCAGCACCTTCCAGCAGCAGGTGGGCACCGGGCGGGCTCCAGGGCGGGCTTGGAGGCAAGTGGGTGGAGGGAGGAGGTGTTTCCCAGGAAATGTGAGGTGACAGAGTGGGGGTGCCCGGCGAGACTGAGGAGCTGGGAGCTTAGTGGAACCGGGCCATCGCCGGGTGATCCAGTGGAGACGCATGCAGGAAGCCCAAAACGGAGCTTCGTCCAGAGGTCCTTGAGGCTCCTCTAAGCAGAGGCCTGAGGCCCCTGGAGGAGCAGAGGGGCTTAGTGCCTAGTCAGCCCTCATTTATTTAGCAGAAATGAGCTAAGCGCCTGGCGTGTGCTGAGCAGAGGCCGGTAGGCACGTCCAGTGGCCAGGTCAGGGAGGGGTGAGCTGGAAGATGGACAGGGTCCCCCACCAAGGGAACAGGGGCACCCTGGGCCTGGAGGCTAGCGGGAGCCGCAGGCCCCGGGGGCATGGTGGGGCGCAGGCCTGGAGACTGACTGGGAGGGCTTGGGGCGGGGGCAGGCCAGAGGGGACCCTGGGCGCCGCAGCAGGGGGACCCCGGCAGCCAGGAAAGAACGCAGCAGCTCTGCACTGAGCTCCCGCTCGGCTCCTGTCATGCACTGTCGTGGCGTTTGGGGTGTTTGTGGAGAAGTGGAGTGGGGCTGCTTGGTGTCTGGGCGAGGGTGGGCTTGGGGGACGAGTGGGCAGGGAACCCATCAGGACACACCTGGTGAGGGGCATAGATAGCAGGGGCTGTCCAGGACCAGCCTGAGGACAGGGGCAGCCCCGGGGGGCAGGTTCTGGGGGTCTGGACCAGGAGAGCTGCTGGGGGAGGCAGGGGGTGCCTGTGGCCCAGTGGAAGAGGAAGGCAGGGCAGGTTTCTGGGAAGGGCAGGAGGTGGGGGAGGCGGGCGGGAGGCGCTTCCGCTGGAACCGCTGCCGGCTGCTCTTGGCTGCGCGGTGACCTGGATGCCTGGCATTCCAGAGCGCTGGGCTGTTCCGCCCTGGCCGCCACCCCCTGCCGCTCCCTCCTGCCGAGCAGGGCCCAGCGCCCTTAGGTCCTTTGGCACTGCTGAGCCTTCGGGAGGAGAGCGAGAACAGGAAGGGAGATTGGAAACAGAGGGGGCCCTGGCTTTCTCGAGGCCAGAGGCCCTGGAGGCAGACCCTTGTGTCCCCCCCGGCCTCCCTTGCCCTCCTGCCCCCCTCGGGCCCCTCCTGGCCCCCCCACCCCAGGGCACACACTTCTTCCTGAAGAGCTGTCCTGCACTGGCCCGTGGCTTGATCGGGGCCCGGGGGACGGGGCCCGGGCCTTAGAGGCCGTTTCTCCGTGGTGGAAGGCAGCAGGGAGTGCTGGGAGCACAGCGCCCGGCTGCCGGACCCTCCCCCCGGCTGGACAAGCCAAACCAGGCTTCCTCACCCCGTGGCGGTCCCCGAGGGCTGCCCGGAAACAGTTCTCAGGGACAGGGTTTCCAGGAGCATGGGAACCGAGCGCTGCCACCATCACCAGTGCCACCTGCCCGCATGGGACACGCTGCCGCCACCTGCCTGGCCCCCCCGGGCAGGCCCGGCCCTCTCTAGGACCCTGGCTCTGCCACCTCTGTCCTCTCGGGCGCTTTTCCCCACCCTGAGCCTCGGGTTCTCTGGCTGTAAGGTGGGACCAACTGTGACATCTGTGCTTCCGAGCTCCTGGTTATGATCAGCCCAGATTGGGGCTCGGGTGGGCAGGCGTGGAACTGAACTGTAGGGCTCGGGGAACCCACACAGGAGGGGGCCTGCCCCCCCCCCCGCCCACGCACGGGTGCTGAGCCCTCCTCGGCCCTGCCTTCAGACACCCAGAGTGGGCCGGGAGCTCCCTGCACGCCTGTGTCCTCCCTGTCCTGCTGCAGGGCCCTGACCAGCGGCTCCTGCCATCAGCGTGCCGAGTGCCAGCCTTCCCTCTTACCAGAACTCGGAGACCTAGAGCTATGCTCCCTAGAGAATAGCCACTTAGCCACTTGTGGCCAAAAAATGATAATTAAAATGCAATCAGGGAGCTGGTTGTGGCTTACGTGGTGGGGTGCCTGGCCCTCATATGGGAGGTCCCGGGTTCAGTCCCCAGTGCCTCCTAAAAACAAACAAGCAAACAAACAAAGAAACCAACTCGGGGTTGGCAATGTGGCACAGCGGTGAAGCACTGCCTTCCCACATACGAGTTCCAGGATTCAATCCCCAGCCCCAGTACCTGAAAAAAAGAAAGAAATCAAATTAAAAATTCATTTCCTCAGTCCCACTGGCCACATTTATTTCCAGTGCTCCGTAGCCACAGGTGCCCAGTGGCTACTTGTTGGGTGGCCCCACAGGAACACTTGCATTATAGGGGGGCAGTCCCCAGGACAGCACTGCTCGAGAGGCAGGGCCCCTCCAGCAGGGTGGGTAGGCACCCTGCTTCTCGGGGCCGGCCTGGGTGCCCAGGGGCAGGTGCCTGGGGGAGGACTCCTGCCTGGAGCGGGAGCTGGAGAGCCGGCTGGCCTGGCTGGGGTCTCTTGGCGGAGCTGTGTGGACAGGGTCTCCGAGCAGGGCAAGTGAGACGCTTTAACCATCGGGCAGCTGGGACTTCAGACACATCTTTGGTCCAGGGGTTCTTAACCAGAGTCCATGAGCTCGGATTGAAATTCAAAGGAACACTGTTACTCTTACAGGGACGTGTTGGTGCGGTCGTGATGCATTTATTAAATAACACACGGTACAGTGTGGACTTGTCAGGGGTCCGTGGTTTTCACCTGACTGGCAGAGGGGTCCATGGGACAAAAAGGGCTAAGAGCCCCTGCTTTGGGCCATGGTCCCTTTTTTTGTGCTGCCAAGTTAGCCTTTATCAGTCCCTGACTGCCCAGGTCTCGGGGTGTCCCCTAGACCATGGAGAGAGATGTAGCACTAAATGGGGCCAGCTGGCTCTGCCAGGGTCCCAGGGCACTCCTTGGGGGGCCTCTGGCCTGAGGGCGTTGCAGCCGGGGGTGAACTGGGGTTCCCATCCTGCTGGCACATTCACTCTCAAGCCTAGCCTCAAAGGACCGGCCTTAGGGGCTTTGGTGGAATAAGGCGTGTGCGTGGCTAGCACGTGGTTCTCTCCCCTGCTCATCCCCCCACTTGAACAGTGATCGGGTCACAGTCTGCCTGCACCCCCCATTTTCTCATCAGTAAATGCCATCACAGTTCCCACCTGGCTGGGCTCTTGTCATCGTGAGCCTCAAGGGAAATTGTGAAGGTGTTTAGGAAAATGCCCAGCACGTGGGCACAGCGTCAGGCTGTCCTGTGGCCGGTGTGTGTCCTGGTGGAGAGGCAGGGCAGCCTGTCGTGACAGCAAGTCAGGAGCCCGGCTCGGTTTCCTCCTCGGTAGGGCAGTGAACCGTGGCGCCCAGCTCCTGGCTGAGAGCACGGGAGGCGGTCGTGCTTCTCGGCGTGCATGCGGAGCCCTTGCGCGGTGGCCAGTCAGGGGGTCGCTGTCGCAGGTATTGCAGCGTGGACGACCAAGCCCCGCTTGCTCCCCACAGGCTACGAGCAGCAGCAGGAGCAGGAGAAGCTGGAGCGGGAGATGGCGCTGCTGCGCGGAGCCATCGAGGACCAGCGGCGACGCGCGGAGCTGCTGGAGCAGGCGCTGAGCAATGCGCAGGGCCGGGCGGCGCGGGCCGAGGAGGAGCTGCGCAAGAAGCAGGCCTACGTGGAGAAGGTGGAGCGGCTGCAGCAGGCGCTCGGGCAGCTGCAGGCCGCGTGCGAGAAGCGAGAGCAGCTGGAGCTGCGGCTGCGCACGCGCCTCGAGCAGGAACTCAAGGCCCTGCGTGCGCAGCAGGTGAGCTGCGGAGACCTGGGCGGGGGTACGAGCCGGCGGTGGCATCCGAGGGTGCCAGCCCCTGCCGTCCTGGGACCCTCGTGTTAGCGGCTGCTCCACGGCCCCTGGGAGCCCCTGCCGTAGGCCCTGCTCTCCTCGGAAAGCAAAGGGGATCTTTGTTCGCCCTTGCTGCAAGCCGCCCCCTTCCCTGGACCACCAGTCTCGGCTGCGGTTCTGCCTCTTGGTCTGT
Source organism: Dasypus novemcinctus (assembly GCF_030445035.2). NCBI lineage: Eukaryota > Metazoa > Chordata > Mammalia > Cingulata > Dasypodidae > Dasypus > Dasypus novemcinctus. Next base: position 3,135,734 of record NC_080676.1, on the reverse strand, counting down.
GTCCAGACTTGGGGGGCTCAAAACCTGAGCTTCCGCCCTCGGCCAGTGGCAGGGATCGGTGGGTTGCTCTCTAGGAAAAGTAGGTTAGGCATGCTGGCGAGGTTGTCATCTGATGGGCCCTTGCTGTGGAAGTCTAGCCAGCCCCTGGACGTCTCCCCAGGGTCAGGCTCGAGGGTCGCCCAGGCCCCGAGTCTTCATTCTCACTTGGGGCCTCCGTGTAAATGGCCTCGCTGTTGGCACTCCTGACGGAGTGCTGGCCGCACCGTCAGCCCACGTTCCCACCGAGGTAGGGGGCCGTCCTCCTGGTTTGCCTGGTTCTCTCCCGGCTCACACCACTTCTCACCAGCGTGATTATTCCCGGCTTGGAGGGTAGTTGATAGGGTCACCCATGCAAAGGCAGACTTGTCTTTCCTGCACCCTTGGCCACAGGACTCAGAGCGGGGCTGTGGGGGATCCCGCACCATCCACAGGGTTCAGGGCGGGGCTGTGAGGATCCCGCGCCATCTACAGGATTCAGGGCAGGGCTGTGGGGATCCCGTGCCGCCCACAGGATTCAGGGCAGGACTGTGAGGATCCCTCACCATCTCAGGATTCAGGCGGGGCTATGGGGATCCCGCGCCATCCTCAGGATTCAGGGCGGGGCTGTGGGGGATCCCGCGCTATCCACAGGATTCAGGGCGGGGCTGTGGGGATCCAGTGCCATCCTCAAGCTTCAGGGCAGGACTGTGAGGATCCCATGCCATCCACAGGATTCAGGCGGGGCTGTGGGGGATCCCGCGCCATTCTCAGGATTCAGGGCGGGGCTGTGGGGATCCCGCGCCATCCTCTGTCTTCGGGTAGGAGCGGGATGGGGGCTGAGCAGGGGCACGGGTGAGCGTCCTCCTGTGTGGCTGAGGTTCCCCCCCCCAGCTGCACCCTTCACCACCGTGCTCCTTTCCCTGCAGAGGCAGGCGGGCACGCCCAGCAGTGCGGGTGGCAGTGGTGGGACCCCGGAGCTCAGCACCCTGCGGCTGTCGGAGCAGCTGCGGGAGAAGGAGGAGCAGATCCTGGCGCTGGAGGCCGACATGACCAAGTGGGAGCAGAAGTACCTGGAGGAGCGTGCCATGAGGCAGTTCGCCATGGACGCCGCCGCCACGGCCGCCGCCCAGCGCGACACCACTCTCATCCGGCACTCGCCCCAGCCCTCCCCCAGCAGCAGCTTCAACGAGGGTCTGTTGGCTGGCGGGCACAGGCACCAGGAGATGGAGAGCAGGTGAGGCACTGCCGGCCAGCCGGCGGGGTGCCGGGGGCTCGGGGCGAGCGGGGCGAGCAGGGTGAGCAGCGGGTGTCCGTCCCCTCTCCTCCGTCCCCGACGACAAGCCCCGCGCCCTGCACGGCTCGGCTGCCCCTCCCGCTTCTGGGTTGCCCAGGAGTGTTTGGCACCCTGCAGCAGTAGGTGCATGTTCTTTTCCGAAAACACCTGCTGGGTCCTCGGTCTGCCCAGGAAAGCCCGGCTGCCCTGGCGGTGGATGCCCCTTATCCCCCGCCTCGTGTAAATAAGCCAGGGCGAGCGTCCATACCGTTTACCATCCCAGGTCTCTGCCTGGGGTTTTCTTTCAAAAAAAAATAATAATCTCAGGCTCCCTGTGATTGCTCTGTGACCTAATGTCCAATTCAGAAGCACAAGCACATCCACTGGTGGTCAGGTGGCGAACCCTATGGCCTCCCGGGAACAGGGTTTTGCCCCGTTGGGTGGGTCTGGAGCCCCCTCCTCTGCCCTGCGTGGAAAGGCCCTGCTGCCGTGGCGCAGGTGCGCTCCTCGAGCTGGGCTCTGAGCGCGCGGCGGTCCAGGGCGGCCGTGGCCTTTCCGCAGGGCCTGGTAGGAGGGCGCTCCCTTCCTCCCGCTCCCCGCGAGCGGCTGGCCCTGGCTGCCCGCGCGGGCCTAACGGGGCGCGGCCTCTTGTCCCCAGGTTAAAGGTGCTCCACGCCCAGATCCTGGAGAAGGACGCGGTGATCAAGGTCCTGCAGCAGCGCTCCAGGAGGGACCCCGGCAAGGCGCAGGGCGCCCTGCGGCCCGCCAAGTCGGTGCCGTCCGTCTTCGCAGCCGCAGCCGCGGGGACCCCGGGCTGGCAGGGGCTGTCGTGTGGGGAGCGGCCGTCGGATGCCCCTGCCCGGCTGGCTACGGGTAGGGCAGGCTGGGGGGCGGGAATAGAGGGGGCGCTGCTCCCAGGCCCCGGCACATTGCCGGGCCTTTCTGCCCATGGCCCAGGCCGGTAGGAGGCAGGGCTGCCCGACCCCACAGGCGCCGGCGTCTACTCTTGACTCCAGGGACCCTGTAGCCCCCAGCGGTCCCGCCAGAGGGGTGCTGAATCCCACCTCCTGGGCCCCATAAGTATTTTCCATCACCCTCTCCCCCAGCCTCCCACGCAGGTTATCCTTCCACGCAAGTCCCCCTCCACTCCTCTTAGCCAGTGCCGCAGAAATTCTGGAACCTCTGCTGGTTTTAAGGTTTCACCTACAAAGAAGTATCCCACCACTCAAAACATTCGGAAACCAAGCCAACCAGTTAGTTACTCCCGTGGAAAACGGCAGTGTTGCTTTAGTCTCAGCTGAGGTTCTTGCGGATCAGGACACCGCTCCGTGCCCCCGTTAGCTCCGGTTAGCTCAGGTTTTGGACACATCTGGAGGTGAGGCTCTAAGCGTCCATCTCTTGCCTTTGCAGCAGTCAGGGCCCCCGCCCCTGCACATGCCAAACACGGGAGCAAAGACGGGAGCACCCAGACTGACGGCCCGCCACACAGCAGCCCTGCCTGTCTGGCAGTGGAGCCCGACAACCTGCTGGGGTGCAGCAGTGGCCAGAGGACAGGCTCACTGGGTAAGGGCCCCCCACCCCACCCCTGCTGGCTCCTGGGCTGGGCAGGGTTGAGGGCGCAGTGGGGCATGAGCTGGACACCAAGGAGCTTTCTTCCCAGACCCCTTCCATTCGTCACCCCACACTCCATGGGGAGCTCTGCGTAGCCGAGGGCCTGTCGGGCTGTCCCACCCCCTGTTCTAAGAGCAGGGGGGCTGATCAGATGCAGAAGGAGAGCACGGGGAGACCCTGACCAGGGATAGCTCCAGCTCAGAAATAAAGCCCCAGTGTGGGAGCACTTCACCTCCCGTTTCCTAGTCTCCTTGTGTGTTTAGCTGCCTATCTAAGATCATGGAGATTGGCTAGTTTGCCTAATGGCACTCTATAGTTGGAAGGCTATTTATTTAGCTGCCTTTCCCCAAGAGCCCTTGCATATTTGCCTGTGCCTCCTGATCTCAGAAAACCGCAGGCACGAAAGGAATTCTGCAGCCTCCTCCCTCAGGGCTCTCACCATTCTCTCCAAGCCTCCCAGCCAGTTCAGACAACGTTATAAACAAATGAGTCCTCCCGGGCCCCAGGCTGAGAGCTCGGCCCATCGGCCAAGCTCTGGGTACCCGGTAACCAGGCAGCTGAGGCGGAAAGAGTCGGCCAAGAGGCCCTGCCGTAGAAACGGGCCAGGCTCTGGGAAGAGCAGCCTGGTAACCTCGCACGAGCCTGTGTCCTCCTCTCTCTGCAGACTCTGTAGCTACATCCCGAGTCCAGGACTTGTCAGAGATGGTGGAGATCCTGATCTGAAGAAGGTGCCTTGGAGCTGGAGCCGTCTCCTGCCCTCCCCTGCCTGCCCCACTCCCGGCCACTCCAGCAGCCCCTCGGATGCTGCTTCCCCACCTTCTCCAGCCAGGCTCTCGTTCCCGTTGACTATCTGGTCCAGAGCTCGAGAAGAAGGGCTGCAGAGGAGCGGGGCACTAGGAGAGCAGCAGCAGCCCAGGAGATTCTGCCCCCCAGGCCCACGGAGAGCAAGGATCCAGCCTTCGCCTGCTGCCTGCGGCTTGCTGCTAGGGTAGCAGCGGAAAGCGCAGAAGAGAACTGAGCCCCTGGGTACCCCCAGTTTGCCTTTGGGCAGACAGGAAGGGGGTGTGTTGGTTTGGGGGCTGCTTTCCCAGGATGGCCGCTCATAGGCGCCTGGTGGGCTGATCCTGTAACGAGGCAACCGTGTTGTCTTCATCCGTCCACCTCATCTGCTCTTCCGTTCCCCACTGCCTCCTTGGCATCCCTCGGAGGTGACGCTCGTGAGGACTGCTGGGCGCTTCAGACTCGGAGAAGCCACAGCCTCACCCCTCTCTCGGAGTGGGCGAGGGGCCGTCTGCGTGGACTGGGTGATGCCGTGCAGTTTGTATATAACTCCCTTCAGTTCTCGGCCCGGCTCTGGTTGATTCGTGGGATATTGACCATCTTCTCTTCCGCCATCTTGAGTCGGCTGTTAAACGCCCGTGGGAACCCGCCGCTGTCCTCTGGAAGTGGCTCCCCGGCTCCTGTCCCTGGGACCGCCTGTCGTTTGGTTATGAGCCCTGAGCCAGATGAGAGGAACCTCCGCCATCAGCGTCTGCGGCGCCCGCGGGGCCGCTCCCACCCCCGGTTCTCTGGAGGAAACTGGAGAAGTTGCCTTGTTCTCATGGGCGTCTGTTCCCACCAGGGGAGTTGGGGGAGGGAGCCCTGCCGTTGGAAACCGGTCGCTGAGCTGCGAGATGGGCCTCAGTGGTCCTCAGGATGGAGGCTCCTCCCAAAACCTCCCGCGGGCTGGCCCCTCGGCTGCCCACGCGGCGCCCACAGCAGGGCCAGGAACCTTGGACTTGAGGTGACGCCCCACGGGGCAGCCTGCCAGCAGCAGCCAGCTTTGACTTGTGGTCCTCAAGGGTCGCCCCGCTCAGCCCCCAGAGCAGGTCGCGGGTTTTAGCAGTCTGTCTTGACTGTTTTTCGTTCTCCTTGAATCTCTGGTTTTTCCTTTACCATTTTAGGTTCTGTATGTGCTTCTTCTCATGGTTCCTCAACATTCTTTTTTAAACATTTGCATTTGCTGGACAATTGCATATTTTTAAAAATCCCCTACTCCTCTTTAAAGCTGAAAAATACATTTGGTTCATGTGCATTGTTTACAAAGCAAAAAAAAAAAGCAAAAAAAAAATATTGTGAAAGTTAAAAAAAAACAAAAAAGCAACAACAACTTAATATATTTTGGATTAATATTTGGTATTTCTTTTAAAGTATTTTTTTTGTGCTGTGAACGTTTTCTGCCAAAGACCATGATGTGTGTGTCTGTATGTTTTAAGTTATCATAAATATTTAAAATGTAAACTTGGCTGTTTTGTTATGCCACCCTATACCAGGATTGCTGCTGCATTCCACTGGGTTTAACAATATTTTAATAAAAAAAAAAATGACAAGTGACGTGTTTGCCTGGGTGAGAGCCATCACTGTGAGGGAAGGAGGGAGAGGAAGGGCGAGGACCTACGGCCCACATCAGTCCCTGACACTCTCGGCACCCAAAGGTGCCCCCATCCCGGCCTCCTGTGCTCCTGTGTCCCTGGGCTCTTAAATGCCAGCCGGGCACATCTGAAAACAGCCAGTTCGGAGTCAGGGTCACTGCCGTTCCTCGAACAGGAGTGGAGGGGCTGGTTTCAGTTTCCAGCCGGGACACCTGCAGGCACGGCAGGTCGGTCCTTGGCGAGGCTGGGAGGATGCACGGTGTGGTGTCTTCCAGGACCGCACCAAGGCCTGGGGGCTCCAGGGCTGATGAAGGGGTGGGGGGCATGAGGGCGTGGTGGGCTTTCTTGCGGCCTCTCCAGCAGGGCCTGGCAGGTGGCAGCCTCCCCGGGTAGCTTTGTCCCAACGTGCTTGGACTGCGTGCTCCCATGACCCCGCCAGTGGAAGTAGGCACACGGGGGTGGTGTCTCTCCAGCCCCAGCAGCCGGCGGCCACCAGAGCACCTGGAGCCCTCACCTGCGGCCATCGCAGGGACAGGTCAGGAGGGGAGGAAGCTGGACCCTAGAAGCAGGGCAGTGTTCCTCTCCGTGGGTGTGTCCCCAGGCACCCCTCTCCCACCAACTCTTTCCTGGTGCTCAGGAAAACTCAAGTGCATGAAAGAAAACGGGTGTCGACCTCGAGTGTTCTAGAACTCGGAAGTGTCGGTGCCTCTGTGGGCCCGCCAGCACACCAAGGCTCATCAGAAGGCCACAGGCCTGCGGCAGGCGGTCACCCCGCCCCGCTGTGCGCGAAGCATCTTCCCGGCGGTGCAGGGGTTCAGCAGCACGTCGATGCACGGCGGAGCCAGGATGCTAGAGAACCAGAAGTCCAAAACAAGGTGTCGGCGGGCCCTGCTCTCCCTCCTCTTCCTACTTTTTGGGTGGTTGCTGGCCATCTTCGGTCTTCGGGGCTTGTAGGTCATCACTCCAATTCTGCCCCGTCTGGGCGAGGCCTTCCCTGTGTGTCTCTGTGTCTCTTCTCTTTTCCTTTATACCATATGTCCCTTCTGGATGAACGGGCGGTGTGCTCCAGCCGGACCTCAGCTTATCTAATTGCATCTGCAATGACCCTGTTCCCAAATAGGTCGCATTCTGAGATACTGGAGGTTAGGACATCAACGGGACACTAGTTAACCATTAACGGGAACCGGGAGCTTCCGGATTGCGCTTGCAGGGCCCTGGGCTCTCACCAGCCCTGTGCCCACCAGGCGCTGAGGAGTCACTTCTCAGAGAGGGGGTGGAAGGGGCTTCTGGGGGCACTTGGAAGTGCAGCCTGGTGACGTGCAGGAGCTGCGGGCCGTGCCAGGCGGGCCCCTGGCGGGGGCTCTTTGCCCCATGCTCCCGGGCACTTGCAAAGGCGCTGGAGGCCTGGGCTGCGAACGACGGAGTCCCTGGCTCCTGCAAGCGGCTCTGCTGGGCTCCGGGGCAGGAGGCAGCCCCCCTTGCCTGCCCCCCATCCCCCCCACGTCTCCTCCGACAGGGCTGGGTGAGGGCCCTGCAGGGAAACTCCAGCACCCAGCAGTGCCTGCCTGAGCCTGCAACGCAGGAACCCACCCCGCGTGGAAAACCAGAGCAGCCGAGCTCGCAGCACCCCTCTCAAAAATTGCCATCTAATTCGCAGGCCATGAAAGTCACCCTTTTAAAGTGGACCTCTCAGTGATGTTCTTTGTTATGGCAGCTTTTTTAAGCCAGAGGTCAACCACGGGGTCATGACCAAACGGCCCAGCGGTGGGGCGTCGGGACACGGTTAGCAGCCTTATTTGATCTGCTGCATCTGTCCAGCTCCTGCTTCCCAGGGTGGCACGCTGAACTTTTAATAGCTGAGTCTTCTGCCCTCCCAGACCTGGCAGCCCTGCCGTGCCTTCCCTGGGCTCTGAGCCGCAGCCCTTCACCGTCCTACCTCCCAGGTAGCGGGGGTGGAGATCCTGGCCTGAGGTTTGGGGAGGAGACCTATGACCCATGACCCCTAGGTACCTACTCTCTGCTCAAGGGTTTTCAGAGTCAAGGAGCATTGGCAAGGGCGGGTCCAGTTCGGTGGGGCCTGAAGCCTGTATAATTTGGGGGACCTGCTTTTGGAAGAAGAATGCCAAACGCTGAATCCAAAACTTATGTCCAGGGTCTCGGAAGGGGTCTGTTCCAGTGAGTGCCCAGAGGCATACGCTTCATCAGCTTCACAGTAAACCAGTGTCTGGGGCATTGAGATCCGTGTGTCCCCAAAAGAATGATAGTCCAGGTGGGACCCATGATTTGGGTTCATCCTTATCTCTCCTAAGAGAGGTTTGGAGCCGAAGAACAATGAGTCTGCAGTTATCTACCGTGACCCTATCACCTTCTTTGGGGCAGAGGTACCCACGGCAATGTGGCACTGGGCCCCGGCAGGTGTCCCCCAAAGCCTGGACAGCAGGCTGGCCAGCTCGCGGAGCGCCGGGCCTGCGGCTGATCCACGCCCGCACCCTGCTCTCCCTCGCAGAGCAAGCCTCCAGCCCTAGCCAGATGGTGGGGTCACAGCTGGAGAGCCCAGCCGCTGAGCGGCAGCAGGGACTCATTCTCTCCTCCCAGCGCCTGTTGACAGCTTTCAATTCCAAACGGCCGCAAAGCAATGAACTGTCCTAAGATAATTGCCATTTGCAAATCCAAAGGCCCCTGGAGAGCGGGGTTGGGCCCTGTGGGTGCACCAATTTGCCCTTCTTTTCCAGCCGCAGGGGCCCTGCCCAGTCTCAGCTCTGCAGCCTCGGCTTGCCTGCACTGTGGAGATCCTCACGGCATATTGCTTCAGTGGCGAAAATACCAAAATCTCAAGCATGGTGTGACTAACTGCACAGGCCACAGATTAGGTTCACCCTGGAAACTGCACGAACCTTCTTGAGTTTTAAAAGGAAGAAGAGCAGGCCTCCTCCCCAGGAGCTTTCCTCGTAAGCCCGCGTTCCCTGCCTCAGCGCCGCTGACTTCTCTTTACCCCATCCCGCTTCTCTGTAAGTGGCTGTGCCATCTCTTCCCTCCTTCCTTCCTCCATCCTTTCTTTCACTGTACAGCTGTTTCCTGAGGTACCGTGGTGAACAAGGCGAGTTCTGTGCCCAAACCCCTTTGTGCTCCCAACATCTGTCTTGCCTCCTACCCCACCCTGAGCCGCCCACGGGGGTGCTCGGGAGCGCAGGGCAAATGAACACGCTCGACATCCCTGGCCAGGCTCGACATCCCTGGCCAGGCTGCTTCCCTGGCTGCAGAGCCCACCACCCCCATGGCCCACCTAGCTGCCCCAAGCGACAGCAGGATGCCCCGAGTGCTGTGCCCCTCTTACCTCTCGACCTTGGCACATGCCTTTCTCCTCTGCCCTCCTCTCTGCCTGCTTAACTCAGAAAGTATCCATCAAAATCCAGCTCGAGCGCCGCTTCCTCCTGGAAACCTCCTTTCTCTAGCTTCCTTTGGGCTCCCACAGGTCCATGAGAGTGGACTCGGGGGACATGCAGCTTTGAGGGAATCCTCAGGCACCAGCTGCTGGCTGTGCTTGGTTGAGGGGCAGCAGATAAGGAAGGCATCACTGACCTTTTCTTTTTTTTTTAAAGATTTTTTTTATTTTTTCTCTCTCCCCCTCCCACCATTGTCTGCTCTCTCTGTCCATTTGCTGTGTGTTCTTCTGAGCCTGCTTGTGTCCTCATCAGGCAGCTCGGGAAACCGATCCTGGGACCTTCCAGAGTGGGAGAGAGGCGCTCAGTCTCTTGTGCCACCTCAGCTCCCTGGTCTGCTGCATCCCTTATTCTCTCTCCTCTGTGTCTCTTATTGTTGCGTCATCTTGCTGCGCCAGCTTGCTGTGTGTGGGCCAGCTCGCCACACGGACCGCTCACCTTCACCAGGAGGCCCTGGGCATCAAACCCTGGACCTCCCATATGGTAGACGGGAGCCCAGTTGCTTGAGCCACATCCACTTCCCACAACCGACCTTTTCAATGAGGCAGAGGTTTATTCCTTGTCTCTGGGCTGGAGTCACAAGTGGCCCCCCAAAAAGGCCAAATGGAACCCCTTAGTAAGTTTTGGCCAGAGCCTAAGTCTCTCGCCCTCGGCCAGTCCCCAGCATTCATTGGAATGAAAGCAGCGCTGGGGGTGGGTGGAGTCCTGGGGTCAGAGAGGGAGAAGCCGAGCCCCAGGGCTTGGGCTGAGGTGTGGAGGAGAGGCGGGGCAGGGGCCGCGTGTGTGAGCCAGAACCGGCTCTGCTGGAGGGCCGGCCCGAGTCACGCCCGGGCACTGCCAACCACATGGGCCAGAGCCAGCCCCAGCCGTGGGAATGGTGGACCCAGAGCTCCTCCGTCCCCGGGAGAGCCGTTCCTGCCCGGCCCTGCCAGGCCTGGGCTCCCTTGGCCACGGGCCAGGGGCAGGGGCAGGGGTGGGAGTGGAAGACGTGTCATCAGCGTAGCAGTGCCCAGCCAAGCCCTGCGATGGTGGAGTCCCAAGAATAACTCCCAGCACTGCAGACCAGGGAGGCTGTGACCAGAGCCAGAAAGGACAGGGGACAGCGACCCCAGGCCAGGCAGGGACGAGGAGATGGCCCAGCAGGTGCTGCCTGCCTCCCTTCTCCCCCGGAGCCGAAGCCCCACCATCAAGGGAGAGGAGGGTGGGGACGCCTTCTGGGGAGTGCAGGGGCTTGCCTGCCAGCCTCCCTCCCTCTTGTTCCTCAGCTCCCCAGGGAAGGAGGCCCCTTCCTTCCCCCAGGAAGGACTTCTGACTCCAAACCTGTCAGAGCCCCTCAAGTCTGGGCTGCGTGGTCAAAGCCTGAGCCCTGGGCCTGCTCCTGCGCCCAGGATGGCACTCAGGGCTCTGGCCCTGGGGCCCTGGAGAGACGCCCTGCTGCCAGGAAGCCTCGCCTGCCCACCCACCCAGTGTGCAGCGGGATGTGCTCCGGCCTCTCGGACCACCCCATCCCCACTTGCTCTTTCAGAAGCATTCCGTAAGCGCCTACTACGTGCCAGATGCCACTCTAGCAGCTGGAGAGAGAGGGAATAAAGCCAGTGATACTCCTGAAGGGAGTTTCCGTTCAAGCAGGGGTGGGGTGAAGGGAAGGAGATGAGCAGGACATACATTTTACAGGATGGATTAGAAGAAGGGTTCTCACACTCCGGTGAAAAGCCATTTTATCTGTGTTCGACCTGCGTTTGGGTTTCTCGGCAATGTCAGATTCCTACCGATGCTGGTATCCGAAAGTCCTCCACCTTAGTCCTTTCTGAGCGCTTCTTCTCAGGGGCACTGCTCATCCGCAGCACTAGCCCAAGGGCTGCGTCCTGTGGGAAGAGGCGGAAGAGCTCAGAGGAGGGGCGGAATAGAGGAGGGCCGGCGAGGCCAGTCTGCAGCAAGGTGGTGGGGCTGGGGGAGAGTGGTCAGTTTTAAGGGGTGGTCATCAAGAAGGCGGCGTTTGAACGCGACTTAGGGAGCTGAGGCAATGAGCCAGGCGCATCACTGATGGAGGAGTTTGCGGATAGAGGCTGTGATAAAAGGAAGGACGTTCTGACGAACTTAGACTGTGGTTGGAACCTCCTGGAGGTGTGAGGGGCCGGGGGCAGGAGGGGCGGGAGCCCTATACTGTGGGCGTGAAATGGGGATCCTTGGACGTGCAGGCCCCAGAGGATGTGCTCCCCTGAGGTGGCTCCTGCACCCTGGGTGGGCCTGGGATGCTCCATCTGCCCTTAGGGCTCCACAGAGATCGGGAGGGTCTCCCAGAGCCACTGGCGGCTCAGAGGGGAGACACTGACCCTCTCCCCGGTCTCCTCTCTCTCGTCGCTCAGGAGCCAGCTCTCCACCTCTGATCTGCGGACCCCCAGAAGACCTCAGGCAGGCCATTCCCTTGTAAGAAGACCTCGCGGGCAGCGCTCGGCGCGCCCACCGCCAGCTTCGTGCGGCAGCGATGCTGCTGGCTCAGGAGGTGCTTGGGGCCCCGTTCCTGTGTCCACAGGGAGGCAGGGCCGTGGCTGCCGGGAAGGCGCCACTCGTCCCCCTTGTTTCTGCATCGAGCCCAGGACACATGAGCACAGTGGACACGTGGCAAGGTGGAGAGTCCCTCCTCTGCTGGACACACTTTCACACACGCACCCCCAGCTGCACACACACACTTCCCCACCAAACACAGGTAGGCATGAAACACAGCCACAGCGTGGCCACACGCACAGCTGCCCCCAGGCACCATCGTCAACTCCCCCCACACACATGCACACATGACACACTCTTAGGGGCTGCACTACACCCCACCAAACACAGCCCCCCCATCAGGCATGCTCCTAGACTGACTCTTCCTCCAAGAGTTTCTACTCGGCGTCCGCCGTGAGCAGGCGGCAGGCGATGGGATGGAGTTCACCACGCACCCAGGTGGCCTCACCGACATGGCCCCAAAGGAGCAGCAGACCCAAGAGCTCATGCCCTCACCAGGAGGCCCGGCTGGGGTGGGGTGGGAGCTCTCAGGAGCTGACGCACGCCCAGGAGCAGACAGCTCTGTGCATTCCTGACAACTAGGTCACCGTAAGGAGAAGTGCTGGCCCACGTTCCGGGACCTAAGGCCGCCTGAGAAGGTCTGGGGAGAACCAGCCGGCGTGAGGCAGCAGGTGTTCAACAGGCATGGTCTCCCACTAGCTCAGCAGGCAGTCAGGTCTGCGCAGCGCCAGGGAGGATGTGTCCGTGGCTAGCGTGCTTTCCCGTGCCGTGCAGCCTGGGAGAGGCAGGGCGCCGCAGTTTAAGAGGCGCTGCAGGCCTGCACGGGCGTGCGAGGCAGGTGGACGCATTACTAGGACGGTTGTTGCTGCGCACGATTGTGTGCCAGGCATTGTGCTGTCAGCCCTCGTCTATTATCCCACAGGGCACAGTCCTGCAAGTGAGACATTACGACTTCTTAGGTAGCTGGCGCTCGGAGGGCTTCAAATAAATGACTCTAGGTCTGCAAGTAGTAAGGGCAGAACTGGCATTTGAGTCAAGGCTGACTCCAGAGTTCAGGCTCTCTCCACATCCCCATGTTGAAGCTAAAATTTGCATTTTCAACTGTCACAACCAAAAGGACCCTAAGGAGATATGACAACTAAATGTTGTGTGGCATCCTAGATGGGATCCTGGAGCAAAAGAGGACATCGGAGAGAAACAGGGGACATCTGAATCAAGTATCACCTTTAGCTAACAGCAGTGCATCAATACCGGTTCATTAATTGTACAAATGTACCACACTAATATAAGATATAGAGGAAACTGGTTGTGGGATATTAAAGGACTCTCTGTAGTATCACTGCAATCATTCTGTAAATCTAAAATTGTTCTAGTTTTTTCTGTTTATTTTTTTAAAAAACCACTTGTTCTTTTGCCAGAAACAGGAGAAAGCAGGTAACGAACTTCAAGTCTCAGCCTGTGCCCAAAACCTGAAGCATGGTCTCAGGTGAGGCTGCCCAGGGCAGACCCTCTGGGAAGAGTCTCATCCACTTGTCTCAAATTCAGAGGCCATTTTGCACTTCGTACCACTGAATTCCCATCACCTACACAGCTTGAAATATGGACATTAATTGCAGGACTCTTACCATGGCCGAGGTCACCAGAATCCCCTTCCTAAATGAGGCAAAGGGGCACTGATGACAGGCAGAACCAGAGAGAAGGGCACGGATCTGGAACTTTGCATCTTGGCCGTGAACCACTGAGGCGGAGCCAGGGCATCACGTCGTCCCCGCCACCCTGCCTGCTCCTGTCTGCCGCCGCAGCCCGAGAAAGTTGCTCTCTCCATTTTCACAACTGTTCCCGCTGTAATGTGGTTTCAATGTAAAAATCTTGCCCTTCTTTTGTTAAATTTATTCCTAGGCATTGCTTTCTTTTTGATGCTATAGTAAATGGAACTGTCTCCTTGATTTTATTTTTGTAGTGTTCATTGTGTGTGTACAGAAATAAAATTGGTTTTTGTATATTGATCTTGAATCCTACCACCTTGCTAACTTTTTTTTTTTCCTTTAGTTCTAGGGGTTTTTGAGTGGATTCCTTAAGATTTTCTATATACAAAATTGGTCATCAGCAAATAGAGGTAGTTTTAATTCTTCCTTTCTAATCTGGATGCATTTTACTTTAATTTTTTTTACTGGTCTTATTGTTCCGGCTAGAGCCTCTGGCTCACTATTGCATAGAAGTGGTGAGAGAACCTCCTTGTTTTACTGCTGACCCTGGGGGAAGCGTCCAGTCTTTTACCATTAAGTATGGCATTACCATTGGGTTGTCGCAGAACCCCTTATCAGAGTGAGGAAGTTCCTTTCTAATCCTACTTTGCTGAATGTTTTTATCATGAAAGTTTGTTGGATTTTGTTGGAAATCCCTTTTCTGCATGATCTGTTGAAATGATCATGTAGTTTCATTTCTATATCCTATTAATATGATTTATGACATTGAACTATTTACAGTTGTTAAGCCAACCTTGCATTCCCGGTTCATGGAAAATAATCCTTTTCAAGTGTTCCTGGATTTACTTTGCCAGTATTTCATTGAGGATTCTCCCCAGTAGAAGGTAGGCCCGGAAGGCTGTGGCCACATCTGCCCTGCTCACTGTTGGAGGCTTAGTCCCGCCAGCAATGCTGGGTGCAGAGCAGGCAGTGACCTTAATGAAGGAATGAACAAATGAATCTGTAAAACACAGGCTCTCATGAGCCTTCAAAGAGCTCATGTTAGATCTACTGGCCATAATATTATCACAAACATCTGAGTATGCATGTAAACCGTAGCGATGGGGGGAGTTACAAAACAACCCAGGCTCAGAATGAAGCCCTTGCCAGGGAAGGAGGTATTGGACAGTTTGGTCCAACACGGTTAGGGCTGGCTATTCTCAGGGCCCAGACCCCGGAGGCAGGGACTTACAGGGACGTGGGGCTGTCCCTCCCCATGCCACTCCCCCCAGCCAAGGCGAACACAGCAACGTCTCCAGAGCGTCATGCGTGCTGTAGGTTCCTGAGAATAAACATAAGACAGGTGAGTGAGTGTGCCGTCGATAGCAGGGTCTTGTCCACCGTGGGCTGGCTGGGATTCTGAACGCTGCAGCAGCCAAGCGCGTGCCCGCTGGCAGGTCTCGCCTGAATTCAAGTGAGCTGGCTCCCTAAGCTCATCCTAAAACCAGACCTGCTCATCCAAACCGCTTGGGGCTGGCATGCCAATTAAATGAGATGATGTACGAAGACCTCTCAGCACGATGCTTGGCGTAGAGTACTTGCTCAGTAAACGGGAACATAATCATCATTTTTAGGGTGATGTTTATGCTTTTTAAAAACTATTCTAGAAGGAAACCCACTGACATCCAGTCTGTCCTGTAGCTTCATTTTACTCATAACTTTAAACATCTGAGCAGTCCTCCCAGGAGGGCCCACTTAGGCCAGCCCAGCATGAGGCATCCCCTCAGGAGTAGCGGTCAGGGTGCCACCCTCACCGCCTTACACCTACCTGGACACAGGTGACAGTTTCCTCAATGCACGCAGAAAGAGCATTTTCTCTTATCTCTCTGAGTAGCAGCTTTAGGGACAAAGAAAGATCTCCTTCTTCTGCCCCCTCAATCTCTTGAACACATGCCAGGCTGGCTTTTAACTCACACAGTAAGTACAGTCCAGTCACAACACAAACGCCGTGGCACAAGAGGGCACCTAGTAGCACAAAACGGGGCCCTGCCGCAGGACAGGTGCACTCGTCCTTGCCTGCAGCTCCAACAGTGGAGCCATAGCTCCCCTGTCCTAATGGAGTGGCAATTCATCTCTGCATTCTGGCATCGTACTTCTCTAGTTTTTTTTTTTCATTTTAAAAACAATTTATTGAAGTATATCATGCATTCATGAACATACATAAACAATAAGTTTAGAACAAAAATACGTATCATAAAGGGCTCCTGTATATCACCCCACCACAAATACCTTGTATTGTTGTGAAACATTTGTAACAAATTATGAAACAGTATCCTCAAAGTGTTACCATGAACTGTAGCCCATAGCTTACTTTCATGAATTTTTCTCTGAACCCACCCTATTATTATTTTTTGTTCATAAACCATATAATTTATATACAGTGTATAATCAATGGCATTTGGAATAACCACCGAGTTGTACATTCACCGCTACAATCAACATGAGAGCATTTTTATTACTCCCCCCCAAAACAAATAAAACAAAAAAAGAAATGGCTATCACATACATATGCCAGCACTACTAAATAACAAATTCTATGATGTGCTTTCACCATTTCTATTTATTTCCAAACATTTACAAACAACCTTTTGCTGATTCTGCACAGATTAAACCTCAGCTTTCCATTCTCTAACCACATTCTTTTCTCTGGTGACTTATGTACCAGCTATTAAGTCTGTGAGTTTGCGCATTATATTTAGTTCAAAATAGCAAAGTAATACAATATTTGTCCTTTTTCCCCTCCCTTGCTTCACTCAACATAATGTCTTCCCAGTTCATTCGTGTTGTCATATGCTTCACAACTTCACTTCTTATAGGTGAATAATATTCCATTGTGTGTTTATCACACCACAGTTTGTTTATTCATTTGTCATTTGATGGACACCCGGGTTGTTTGCAAGTTTCGGCAATTGTGCATAATGTTGCCATAGGCATCGGTGTACAGATGTCTGTTCTTGCCACTGCTCTCATTTCTTCCGGGTAGATACCTAGCACCGGTATTGCCGCGTCACGTGGTAGATCTACACCTCACCTGATTAGGAACCGCCAAACAGATTGACAGTGGCTAGACCACTCTACAGTCCCACCAACAACAAATAAGCGTTCCTGTCTCTCCACATCCTCTCCAACACTTGTGGTTCTCTGTTTTGTTAACAGTGGCCATTCCAGGCGGTGGACTTGGCCCAGTGGTTAGGGCGTCTGTCTACCACATGGGAGGTCCACAGTTCAAACCCCAGGCCTCCTTGACCCGTGTGGAGCTGGCCCATGCGCAGTGCTGATGCGCGCAAGGAGTGCCCTGCCATGCAGCGGTGTCCCCCGCGTAGAGGAGCCCCACGCTCAAGGAGTGCACCCCGAAAGGAGAGCTGCCCAGTGCGAAAGAAAGTGCAGCCTGCCCAGGAATGGAGCCGCACACACAGAGAGCTGACACAACAAGATGACGCAATAAAAAGAGACACAGATTCCCGTGCTGCTGACAACAACAGAAGTGGACAAAGAAGACGCAGCAATATAGACACAGAGAACAGACAACCGGGGTGGGGAGGGAAGGGGAGAGAAATAAATAAATAAATAGATAGATAAGTCTTTAAAAAAAAATAGTGGCCATTCCAATAGCATAAAATTCCAACTCGTAGCTTTGACTTGGATTTCCCTAGTAACCACTGATATTGAACATTTTTTCATGTGTTTTTCACCATTCGTGTTTCTTCTTCAGAAAAATGTCTACTCAGATCTTTTGCCCTCTTTTTCATTTAATTGGGTCATTTGTCTTTTTATCGTTGAACTGTAGAATCTCTATATATCATGGATATTAGACCATTGTCGGATGTGTGATTTCCAAGTATTTTCTCCCATTGACTAGGCTGTCTTCTTACCCTCTTCACAAAGCCTTGGAGGTGCAGAGGTGTTGAATTTTGAGGAGCTCTCATTTGTCTATGCTTTATTTTGTTGCTCCTGCTTTTGGGTGTAAAGTTTACGAGACCCCCACCTACTACAAGGTCTTTAAAGTCTCCCTGTGTTATCTACGAGAAGTTTAATGGTCTTGACTCTTATGTTTGTCTTTGATCCACTGTGAGTTGATTCTTTTTTTTTTTTTAAAGATTTTTTAAAAATTTATTTCTCTCCCCTTCCCTCCCCGCCCCCGTTGTCTGCTGTTTTGTGTCCATTCGCTGTGTGTTCTTCTGTGCCCGCTTGCATTCTTGGCGGCACTGGAAATCTTTGTCTCTTTTTGCTGCGTCAGCTCTCTGGCTGTGCAGCGCCATCCTGGGTGGGCTGCGCTTTTTTTTGCATGGGATGGCTTTCTTTGCGGGGCGCACTCCTTGCGCATGGGGCTTCCCTACGTGGGGGACACCCCTGCGTGGCACAGCACTCCTTGTGTGCAGCAGCACTGCCTGTGGGCCAGCTCACCACATGGGCCAGGAGGCCCTGGGTTTGAACCCGGGACCTCTATATGGTAGGCGGACACTCTATCAGTTGAGCCACATCTGCTTCCCTTGATTGATTCTTGAATAGGAAGTGAGATAGGGGTCCTCATTCATTCCTTTGGTTATGCATATTATTAATATGTGTCTTCAGGCAGATCTATTTGGTTTTATTCTTACTGCAGTATGCTGTGATTCCTGGACAGGTATATTCACGTCTTTCATGATGCTGGGAAATTTTCAGCCAATATTTCCTCAAACATTCTTTCTTCCCTTTTCCGTTCTCATCTCCTGGATCTCCCATAACACGTGCATTGGTTGCTTTGTGCTGTCATTCAACTCTCTGAGCCCCTGCTCTGCTTTCCATTCTTCTCCCTCTCTGCTCTTCTTTCTCTTTGATTTCAGTTTTTCTTTCCTCTATATTGCTGATTCTTTCTTCCAAGATTTCATATCTGCTGTTGGGTGCTTCTTTTGTATTTTAATCTCATTTATTGTGTCTTTCAGTCCCATAAACACTGTTACTTTCCTGTCTAAGATTTCAAATTTTTCTTTGTGCTCCCTCAGTGTCTTCTTAATGTCTTTTATTTCTTCAGCCATGTTGTCCTTCAACTCCATGATTTGATTTAGATTTATGTGAACCTCCTTGATTCACAGTTTCAAGTCCTGTGTCTCATCTTGAGTTTTGGTTTGTTCCTTTGCCTGATTCAAATCATCCTTTTTCTTAGTATGGACTGTAATTTTTTACTGATATCTAGGCATATGACTCTGATGCTGCGTTTACTCTGAAGTGCCGTTTTCTCTCTTGCCTAGGGATTTACTGGTAGGTAACTCTGTGCTGCTACTGTTCTTTGGCTCTTGTTTCAATTTGTTCTAGATATTTAGGAGTGCCCCTGTTTAACTGCTCGAATTATGGCTAAGAACCCAGTAATGGGGTGTAGGCCAGTTTCCAAGGGCCATGGAGAGGGTGGCAGTAAAGACACCTACTTGCCTCTCTCATTTATTTATTTTTCCCTTTTCATGCATTTTTCTGGCCTGCCAGCAGCTGGCACTCTTTAACAGACCTCTCGGCTCAGACCCCAGGTGCTAGGGGAGCATGCACTCCGCGTGCCTCTTGAAGCAACGTCCACAGGGCTGGCCAAGCCTCACAAACACAGTGTCTCAGAAGCTGTCCTCCTGCCTTGGCAGGTTGCACCCTCCCTGCCTCTGCCTGCTCAGCAACTAGCCTCAGGCATCAGGGTGGGTGTCTGAGAAGGTAAATTGTCTTTAGCTCCCTGCTGACTCCCAGGTTAAACAACGCCAGTCCCCACCTGGCCTGGAAGTGTGGGACCCCTCTATTGCAGCAGATCGAGGTCGCTGGCCAAACTCTGAATTTGCTGTAGGCTTGGTCTCTCCCTCTTCCTTTTCTTGAGGAAGCAGGTCCCCAGCACCCCATAGCCCCTGCAGCCCACATTGCTGTTTGCTCCGAGGGTGGGGAGATGGGCGCAGCTGCTGCTTCTGCAGCTCTACTCACAGGACTCTCCAGCCAGCTGAGACTGCTCTACTTTGTCCCTCTCTCTTCTGGGTCGTGTCCCACCTTCCTCTGGTGTCCTGAGCCCCAAAGCAGCCCTCCAGAGAGTCTCCGTCTGTCCTCTAGCTACTTTTTCTGGGAGGGAAGTGATCCTTCTGCCTCTCTAATCCTTCATCTTCCTGGATATCGTGTCATTGGCATTCAAATCTCCTAGCTTCACACCAGTTTTATCAGAGTAATTCAGAAAATCAACCAGGAATGTATTTGCCATGCTTTCAGCATCCAGGCTCCTTGCAGTGCTGGCTGTGGACCCTTCTGGGAAGCAGCTCATTGGGGTGGACAAGCCAGCCTGAGTCAGGGCTTCAGCCTGTGGACCCCAAGACTAGGCCGAGCTGCGCCCCTCAACCCAGGTGAGAGTCGAGCACCTGCTGTGGGACCACACCCCATGTCCCCTCACCAACTCCTTACTCACAGAGTGGATTTCAGCATGGACACAGCCGGGTGGCCTGAGGCCTCGAGGGAAGTTGAAAAGGCCATCGGAGGGAGAACGGGGGCATCGGAGGAACGTGAAGGCCTGTAGACGGCTGTGACGGCTTGAAAAGGATGTTCTTAAAGCTAAGTCATTCTTTTGGGTGTGGACACATCATACGTAGTATCTTTTTGTGAGTAGGATCTTTTTTTTTTAAGGCGCTAGGGCGGGGGATTGAACCTGGGACCTCATATGTGGGAAGCCAGGGCTCAAAGCTGAGCTGCACCAGCTTCCCTGAGTGAGTAAGATCTTAATGTGAGATGTGAGCACCCGGGCCTCTCCTGTCCATTGTGAAGTATGGCTTGAAGAACCGCCACTTATCGGCTCCATCCTGGAGCAGTTTTTGGTCACCCTGGGAAACCGGCCTTGATGGGACTTCCTTCCCTGCTCTTTTGACTGCCTTGTGCTAAGCACAGGTACTTTGGGATTTTCTGTAGCTGTCTGAAAAGTAAGTGAATCCCAGGTGGTGTGAATTCCAGTGACCTCCTCCTAAGGACTTCCAGGAAGACGGAGAACTAGAGAGGCAGAGGGATCACTTCTCTCCCAGAAAACTTAGCTGGAGGACAGGTGGAGACTGTCCAGAAGGCTCTCCGGGGCTCAGGATGTCAGGGGAAGGCAAGACACCACCCAAAAGAGAGAGGGGTGAAGGAGAGGAGGGTCAGCTGGCTGAAAAATCCCGAGAGCAGAGCTGCAAAAACAGCAGCGGGTGCCCTTCCCGCCACCCATGGAGCACACAGCAGGCTGCAGCAGCTGTGGACCGCAGAGACTGCAGACCCAAGAAAGAGCAGAGGGACACAACCTACAGCAAATTCAGATTTTGGCCAACAAACCTGGTCTACTGCATTGGCGAGGTCACGGGCTTCTGGGCCGGGTGGGGCTGCAACTTTAGCAGGGAGCTAAAGGTAATTTGCCTTCTCAGACACCCTCCCCACTTTCCCCGGCTGCTGGCTGAAGAGGCGGCGGAGGGTGTGGCCAGGCAAGGGAGGGGAACAGCTTCCGAGAAAGTTTGTTTGGAGGCTTGGCCAGGCCTGAGGACACTGCTTTGTGCCACCCACTGGCCTGAGAGTTCACAATGGGTGTGTTACCCCCACCTCCTGGGGTCTGCGCTGAGGGGTCTGCCGAAGAGCACCATCCACCGGCCAAACCAGAAAAGCACCATCCACCGGCCAAACCAGAAAAGTGCACGGAAAGGGAAAAATGCTCATACATAAATAAAAGAGGCAAGCTGGTGCCTTTATTGCCTCCATCTCCAAGGCCTTTGGAAACTGTCCTGCAACATATCCCTGGGTCCTTAGCCCTGTTTGAGCAGTTAAACAGGGGCAATCCTAAATATCTAGAACAAGCTGAACCAAGGGTCAAAGTACAGTGGTAGCACAGAGCTACTTACCAGGAAATCTCCAGGCAAGAGAAGGAAACTGAACATCAGATTTAACTCAGCATGAGAACCATATGCCTCGATGCCAGCAAAAAATGGAAAAAGGAAAATTTGACTCAGGCAAAGGAACACACCAAAGCTCCAGAAGAGACACAGGACATGAAACAGCAAATCAATGAGGTTCACACATATCATACAAATCTCCTAAATCCAATCATGGAGCTGATGGACAAAGTGGCTGAAGAAATAAAGGACATAAGAAGACCCTGAGGGAGCAGGTATAGGTGGTTGAGCGCCTGCTTCCTATGTACAAGGTCCTGGGTTGATCCCCAGTACCTTGTAAACACAAAACAAACAAACACAAAAAAAATCCACTCAGGGTTGCTGCTGTAGCTCAGAGGTGCCGGTTCCCACACACAGAGTCCCAGGTTCATTCCCTGGCCCAGTAGCTAAAAAAAAAAAAAAAAAAGATGACACTGAGCGAACACAAAGAAAAATGATTGAAATCTTGGATAGAAAAATAACAGAGTTTATGGGAATGAGAGACACAATAAATGAGATTAAAATACAATAGAGGGAAGTGGATGTGGTTCAACTGATAGGGTTTCCACCTACCATATGGGAGGACCTGGGTTTGATCCCTGGGGCCTCCTGGTAAAAAAGAAGAGAGATTGTGGTTGTGCAGCACGCCAGTGCCCACACCAGTGCCCGTGTGTGAGCCAGTGCCCTGCACAGGTGAGTCACGCAGCAAGATGACGACACATCAGAAGAGAGACAAGGGGAAAGTCAAGGTGAAGTGCAGCAGAACCAGGAACTGAAGTGGTGCAATTGACAGGGACCCTCTCTCCCAATCAGAGGTCTCGAAGATTAAATCCTGGTGAATCCTAGAGGAGGGAAAATGAGAAGAGAAGACAACACAGACAGCAAAAGCAGCAGGATGGGAGGAGGGGAAGGGGAGAAATAAATAAATATTTTTAAAAAATACTATAGAGGCACATGACAGCATATTTGAAATCATGAAAGAAAGAATAAAAAGCGTAGAGGAAAGAATGATTGAAATTGAAAAGAAAGAAGAACAGAGGGAGAAAAGAATGGAAAAGATGGAGCAAGTGCCCAAGGAGTTGAATGATGGCATGAAGCAACCAACATACATGTTTCAGAAGGAGATGAGAAGAGAAAAGGCAAGAAAGAGTATTTGAAGAAATACTGGCTGAAAATTTCCCAACGCTCATGAAAGACATGAATATACAAGTCGAGGAAGCACAGCATACTCCAATCAGCTTAAATCTAGATAGACCTACACAAAGACACATCATATACAGAAGGCCAAATGCCAACAATAAAGAGAAAATTCTGAAAGCAGTAAGGGAGAAGTGAAACATCACATCCAAGGGACATCAAATAAGACAGTGGATATTTCTCTTCAGAAACCATGGAGGCAAGAAGACAGTGGTATGAAATAATAATGGTACTGAAAGAGAAAGATTGCCAGCCAAGAATTTTTTATCTGGAAAAACTGTCCTTCAAATATGACAGTGACCTTAAAATATTCAGATGAATAGAAACTAAGAAAGCTCATAAATAAGAATCCATCACTGCAGGAGACCCTAAAAGGAGTCCTGCAGCCAGAAAAGAAAAGACGAGAGAGAGAGGCTTGGAGGAGAGTGTAGAAGTGAAGACTGTCAGAAAGGGTAACCAAAAGAGTAAAAAGATGGACCTAAATAGTCTATGACATATGAAAACCAAAGAATTAAATGGCTGAATAAGTAATGCCTTTACAGTAATAACATTGAATATTAATGGATTAAACTCCCCAATTAAAAGACAGGGTGACAGAATGGATAAGGAAACATGAGCCATCCTTATGCTGTCTGCAGGAGACTCACCTTGGACCCAAGAATGCAAATAGACTAAAAGAGAAAGTTGGAAAAAGTTATTTCATGCAAATAGTAACCAAAAGAGAGCGGTAATACCTATACTGGTGTCAGACAAAACAGACATTAAATGCAAAAAAGTTATAAGAGATGCAGAAGATGCTAATAAATATGCTAATAAAGGAGACAATCCACCAGGAAGGAAAAACAATCATAAATATCTATTCACCTAACCAGGGTGCCCCAAAATACATAAGGCACTCTCTGGCCAAACTGACATCTTCACAACAATACTCAGAGACTTCAGCCAACCACTCACATCAGTAGATAGAACTAGACAGAAGATCAACAAGAACACAAACAACTTGAATAATATGATAAGTGAGCTGGACCTGACTGATATATACAGAACCTTGTATCCCAAATCAGTAGGTTAAACATTTCTCAAGTGCTCATGAATCTTTCTCCAGAATAGAACATGTGTTTGGCCACAACATGACTCTCCATAAATTAAAGAAGATTGAAATTAGACAAAGTACCTTCTCTGGTCATGATGGAATGAAGATGGAAATCAGTAATAGGCAGGAAAGGGGAAACTTTGCAAATACGTGGAGGCTAAACAACACAGTCCTAAACAATCAGTGGTCAAAGAAGAAACTGCAAGAGAAATGATTAGATATCCCAACATGAATGAAAATGAGAACACAACTTATCAAAACTTACGGGATACAGCAAAGGTAGTGGTGAGAGGGAGGTTTATAGCCCAAATGCCTATATTAAAAATGAAGAAAGGGCTAAAATCAAAGATCTACCTGAACAAATGGGGAAAGAAGAAAAAGAACAGCAAACCAATCCCCAAACTAGCAGAAAGAAAAAATAATTACAGCAGAAATAAATGAAATTGAGAACAAAAAAAATAGAGAGATAAAATCAACAAAACCAAACACTGATTCTTTGAGAAAATGAATAAAATTGACTAACCCTCAGTAAGACTAACAAAGAAAAAAACAGGGAAGATGCAAATAAATAAAATCAGGAGTGAAAGAGGGAGACATAACTCACCCCACAGAAGTAAAAATTATCAAAAAAGGATACTATGAGAAACTATGTGCCAAGAAATTAGACAACCTAGATGAAATGGACAAATTCCTAGAAATGCACAATCTGCATGGGCTTTACAAGAAATACAGGAACTCAACAAACCAATCACAAGCAAAGAGAGTGAGTCAGGCATCAAAAATTTGTCAACAAAGGAAAGTCCAGGACCAGATGGCTTCACAGGTGAATTCTACTAACATTTTGAGAACTAATAGCCATCCTCTTCAGCCTCACACCCAAAAACATGAGCAACCAAAGAAAGTATGGATAAATGGGAACTCCTCAAACTTAAACACCTCTGCATCTCAACGGCTTTGTGAAGAGGGTAAAAAGACAACCTAGTCAATGGGAGAAAATACTTGGAAATCACACATCTGACAAGAGTGGCTCAGTGGTTGAGCACCGGCTTCCCACTTACGAGGTCGCGGGTTCAATCCCTGGCCCTGGTGCCTCAAAAAAAAAAAATCGTAATAAAGAGATCCTACAACTCAACAATAAAAAGACAAATAATTTTTTTTTAAAAAAAGGGCAAAAGATCTGAATAGTTTTTCTGAAGAAGAAATACACATGATGAAAAACACATGAAAACGTGTTCGATATCACTGGTTGGAAGCCAGGAAACCTGGAAGAGAAGGGAGAGCCCAGCAGGCACCACCATGTGCCTTGCCATGTGACAGAGGAGACCAGAATTACCAGCAGCCAGTCTTCAGGAAGAACATAATGTCTTCATGTGGCCTTGATTTGGACATTTTCACAGCCTCAGAACTGTAAGCTTATATGCTAATAAATTTCCGTTGTAAAAGCCAGCCCATTTCCTGGTACCTGCTTTGAGAAACTTAGCAAACTAGAAGATGTGTGGACAGCAAAGCCTGACAAGCCCACTGCGTCCGGCAATTGAGAGGCTACAAGACTGTCCAGAGCACTCTTAGCTAGACAATGCCTCACACGGGTCTGTACAAGGATGTTTGTTACCTCATTGCTTACAACAGTGAACCACTGGATGGGAAACGGACTTTGGCCCAGTGGTTAGGGCGTCCGTCTACCACATGGGAGGTCCACGGTTCAAGCCCCGGGCCTCCCTGACCCGTGTGGAGCTGGCCTAAGTGCAGTGCTGATGCACACAAGGAGTGCCCTGCTACACAGGGGTGCCCCCCGCGTAGGGGAGCCCCACGCGCAAGGAGTGCTCCCATAAGGAGAGCCGCCCAGCGCGAAGGAGGGAGCAGCCTGCCGAGGAATGGCGCCGCCCACACTTCCCGTGCCGCTGACGACAACAGAAGCGGACAAAGAAACAAGACACAGCAAAAAGACACAGAAAACAGACAACCGGGGGAGGGGAGGGGAATTAAATAAAAATAAAAATAAATCTTTAAAAAAAAAACAAAAAAAACCACAGTGAACCACTGGAAAATAAACCTGAGGTGCAGCCACAGAGATAGATAAATGATGGTTCATCCAGGTACAGGTTGAAAACTGGCAGCTCGCAAGCTTAGGCCTTTAAGGAGAATGGACTTATGTCAAATATTAAAGTTTCAGAGGGTTTATGGGGGGAAAAATCCAGATTTCCAACTCCTTTGAGCTCCATAAACTCTGGCAATACCAGCTCCTTATTTCCACTTGGCACAACTTTGGTTGGAGCAAGGAGCGCTTGCCTCTCACAGGAAGGAGCCTCTCCAAGGCGGCCAGGGTTTGTATGTGGCGAAGGCACTCCTGCAGTTTCCTGCCCATTTGCATCAGCTTTGGGCGTAGATCTTCTATGAGTGCCATATTAATAATTTATTCTTTGTTGTAATTAGTTTTGCTATATATCAAAACAGAAATGAAATAGTTTATTTGGAAAAAGAAAAAGGCCAGGAAGCGTATGTGGCTCAGCCACATGGGAGGTCCCAGGTTTGGGTTTCTGTGCCTCCTAAAAGAAGACGAGCAGATGTCACCCCTGCCTCAACGAGCAGATGCCACAAGCCAGCAGATGCTGTAGCCCACAGGGAGAGGATGTGGATCAGGCCGTTGGGCACTTGCCTCTCATGTGGGAGGTCCTGGGTTCGGTTCCTGGTGCCTCCTGGAGAAGGTAAACAAATAATGAGCAGACAGAAGAACAATTTCTATGGCAACTGCAACTCTCCTAAGTACCACTGATATTGTAAAAAGAAGCATTTAATAATATACAATATATAATTTCTCATGTTAAGATACTGTGTGTACTAGAGTCGAATTGCAGCTGCACAGGGAAATGCCATTTTATATTTTATGAGTATTTCTGCTGTAATGCACAGTATTGTATTTGTGCCACCATTGTTCGTATTTGATGCACAAAGGTGCTTCCCTGATAGGGTTAAAGGAGTTCAGTCTGTTGCATGATAGAGGGGGTCACAATTTCCCTGAGGTTTCTCAAATGATAGAGTCTATTTTAAAACATAGAATTATTGCCATTATTGAGCTTTTTAAAGCCAACATTAGTTTTAAGATGACTGAGGGGACTTGGACTGAGTGAATTCATTCAGAGGATATTCTAATTCCCAGCTAGTGTTTCGAGGATTTACTAGAATAACATGGAAGCGCTAACACTTCGTGTTGTCTAAAATGCCTTTTGCACACCACTCACACCTGTGGGTGAGTTCACGAAGCCAGGTTTTTAGCAGGCCTCCACCAACAGCTCATCGTCAGTGGAAGGCAGTCATGTCCGGAAGCATTCACGTTGCTTCTCGTGAGGGTTTTTGTTGTTGTTATTATTATCCCTGCACCTGAGATAAATGTGTTAGAATTTCACGTTTCCCTCTTATGTATGCATCACTATGGAGTCTCTCTCCAGAATTCTCAAATATTCTGTATCAACTCTATTGTGATTCAGTGTAAGAGACATAGAGTGAAGTGTAATCATTTCTGGAGTCTGGAGAAGCACGACCTTTAAATATTAAATATTTAAATGAGCAAGCACTGATTAATTCATAATGTTCTGAGCAGCTCATGAATGTTTAATATACCTATATCTTGCCTTCAATATGAATGTTTAATACCTACATCTTGCCTTCAATGTGTGTTATTTAACTGGAATCACGGTCACTGTAGGACAATTTACCGTTCTTACTTCCAGGCCCAGTTTACACAATGATTCATTTCATTTTAGGGAAGTGTTATTTTGAACCTCTCATCATTTTTGTTTACTATTTTGTAAACTGTAGAGTAGAATGAAAAATTAAAGCTTAATAGTTTATGTGAAACATTCTAAACCATAATCATCTTTAAAGGCGATAGTTGAGGTTAAGTTTGCAGAGTCTCAAAAAAGCAAAAATGCCTCAGTGATGATGTTACCTTGATTCTAACTTGTAGGTGCTCCTTTACTCTTTCAGGAGATGTTGTTCAGCCAGGGCCGTGGGGAAACGGCCACGTCAAGAGGGAACGAGAGGATGCTCCCACTGCTTTCAGGAAGGCTAGAGGTGGAACAATAATTACACAATTACTCAATTAACAATTAAGCAATTAAACAACCACTTAGTTACAGTTACGGTAAGGGCTAAACAGGAGGAGTGCAGGAGTTTGTGGGAATGTTTAACAGGGTTTGTAATCCGGTCAGAGGGCATCAGGGGAAAGCTCCTGCGATGGGATCTGAGGGTAGCGGCAGGGCGGGCACGAAGAGCCGCGGCGCCAGGGCGCAGAGCAGGAACCCCCCGGGCCCAGCGGTCAGTGGGGAGGGGGCAGTCACCTGACTCCGGTTTGAAGAGTCCAAAGCAGGATTACAGGTGAGAACTGGTTTTCTCTGTGGATTAGGATCAGCTGCTGGAAAGAGCCCCAGGGGCCTGGGCGTGGCGTCGTGTAATCTCAGTCCGTAAGGGCGGATTAGGAGTGTGTGAGACCCAGACGGCAAAGGAGGAGAGCAGGGTCTCTTTGGCAGCAGGGCTGTCCAATGCCAGTCGGTTTTGTCCTGCCATCCTTTCCCCCACTCAGTCTTCCAGGGCTCGCTCACCATCCTGACAATGTCTGGTATTTAACAGTGTTACTCAGAGATTCTTGCTATTTGCAGTTTACCGTCTCAGACTTCTGCAATGAGTCTGCTTAACTCGTACAGTTCTTCTAGCAGTTTCACACGGGCGGGCACATGGAGCTACATGTGGGGCCAAAAGAACCCCTTTTCAGAAACCTAGGGGAGGGGAGCAGATGTGGCTCCCGCAGTCGAGGGCCCACCCCCACAGGAGGTCCTGGGCTTGGTGTCTGGTGCCTCCTAAAGAAAAAAACAGACAACAAGGCGACAATGAGAAGGGAAAAAAGACAAGAAGCAGACAATAAACACAAACAGCAAGCAAAAAAAAAAAAAAGACAAGGAGCCAAAACAACAAACAGGCAAGGGAGCCATCTCAGGGGAAGAAAATAAGGGGGGAAAAACCCAGGCAGAGAGGAGCTGATGTGGCTCAGTGGTTGAGCACCAGCCTCCCACACACAAAGCCCCTAGTTCAGTCTCCGGCCCTAGTACCACCAAAATAAAAATAAACAAAGAAAACATGGGTGAGGACTTTTGGTTTCATGGAACAGAATTCTAGCCCCATCTGCTGTGCTCCCAGGGAGTCCCCAACGGCCCCCAGGTGAAGGTGCCTATGAAGGCTCGGGCTGTGCGCGGGGTGGGGTGGGGTGCAGAGGGCGTTCTAGAAAAGGCAGGAACAGCTGGTGCAGAGCACGGAGTGTGGGCGGCTGCCCTGCCCCGCACGGGCAGCTCCAGGAGCCGGGTTCGAGGGAGGAGAGGCAGGCTCGACTCTCGGGGCTTGGGAACCAGGCGGCAGCGCGGCTGCTGGGGCCGAGGCCACGGCTGGCCTGCCCGGAGGCGGGGGTGCAGGGGTGGAGCACGGCGCCAGGCAGGGGCGCTGGGGGCCTTCCAGCCTTCGCTGTCCAGCCTGCCCGTCGCGCCCCGGGACGCGAACCTGGGGATGGTCAGCGCCGAGCGGGGCTGCGTGGCGCGGACAAGCTCCCGAGAGCACCAGGGGCTGAGCCCATCCGGGGCAGCCTCCCCGGCAAGAGTGAGCCCTTGGTCCTGTGGGGGAGCCCTCCGTGGACGCCCCCTCGGCTGCGGAAGAGCAGGGGGTGGCCCCGCCTGGGGGTCCGAGACCCCGAGCGCCAGGCTGGGGGCCGCGGGCACCCAGCAGGAGGGCCCTGCCTCCAGGGTCAGTCGGGTGGCACCGACGGGGACACAAGAGCAGGTGGGACCGTGTGGACACGTGCACCCAGAGCTGTGGCCCGAGGTCAGCGGGCAGCCCGGAGGCGCTGGAGGAGATGGTGTGCAGGGAGGGGGCAGGGGCCGAGAGCCAGAGGGCGGTGGGGGCTCAGGCACGCCTTCCCCACGCCCGGCCAGGCCCAGCTCTGTTTGCCCCCTGGGCCCCGAGCACCCTGTCAGCCTCCTGCACAGTGGGTGACGCGCGACTCTGCGCGTGGTCACCCACCGGGGCCTGTCCACGCGATGCCCCTTCTCCAGCCAGGGCCCGGTGTGGGGCGGGGGGAGCTGTCAGTGAAAAGTGACCCCTGAGAAGCTCCTCGAGGACTGGGAGAGCTTGGGGCCGGCAGCGCAGAGGGCTGGACCGCGGGACAGGGTGGCAGCAGCAGGCTCGAGGAGACGCCTGGGTCCGAGAGGCCCAGGGAGGGGACAGGGGCAAGGGGGGAGGCTGCGGGGGCCGCGGGCGGGAGGGGGGCCTGGGAGGCTCTTCCTGAGGTCCCTCAGTGGCCTCCTCAAGGGCATGACCTCTGGGGAGGCAGGAGCTGTGGGGCCGCAGGAGGGACTTCCAGCCAGGGGGGGGGTCAGGGTGGGGGCAGGACCGAGTGCTATGGCTAGAGGGTCCTCAGGGGAGAGATGGTGACGGGAGGCCAGAGGGGGGTGGCCAAGGCACTGACCTTGAACGTTGTCCTGATGGCCCACAGGGGCCAGAGAAGGGTTTGAAGCAGGCACCAGCAGAGTCACTTTAGTTCTTTTTATGTTTTTTTTTTTTTAAGATTTACTTATTTTATTTACCCCCCCCACCCCCCATTGTTTTGAGCTCGCTGTCTGCATCCATTTCTTGTGCGCTGTGTCTGCTCGTCTTCTCTTTAGGAAACTTCGGGAACCTGGGACCTCCCATGTGGGAGGGAGGCATTCAGTCACTTGAGCCACCTCCGCTCCCTGCTTTGTTGTGTCTCTCATTGTCTTTCCTCTTTGTGTCTCCTTGTTGCGTCAGCTCACTGCCCATCGTGCCAGTTTGCTGTCTTGCTCGTCTTCTCCAGGAATCACCGGGAACGGAACCCGGGACCTCTCGTGTGGTAGGCGGGAGCTCAGTTGCTTGAGCCACCTCCACTTCCCGCACAGTCAGGTTTGAATTTGGGAAGAGCTGGAGACTCACATGGCCTGCCTGCCCCCCCCCCCACCCAAGGTCCACAGCACTGCGCACTGCTGGAGTTTACCTGGCAGCCCCCGCCTCCGGCTCCTGCAGGGTCCCGTGGAGGACCGGCGAGGCAGCTGGGGCAGGGGCGGGCAAGTTGCCAGGAGATGCGCCCCTCCCAGCAGCAGCCCCTCCAGCAGATTCCCTGCTGGGCAGTGACCTTGGGAGGGACAGGCCAGGAGGGGTCCGGCCTCAGGCCTCACCCAGCACGGGGCCCGCTCGGAGCCACTGGTTTCTCCCGCCTTCCCGTCCAGCCGGCCTTCCCCCACTGCTGGTCGGGCCTGTCCGGCCACGTTTGGGCCCTGCCCTCACCTGTACCTGCGTCAGAGCCACCAGCCTCCCACCCCGGGCTCAGAGAGGGCCCCATGGCTCCCTGGCCCCCTGGGCCCTCTCCACTGTCGCCAGCTCTCGGGGCGGTGCCTCGAGCACACCAGCCAGCCCAGGCCCCCGCCCTGTCCCTCCAGGGCCGCGTGCCCCAGTCGCTTGGCCAGAGCCAGACGTCGGCCACACGGGGCCAGGGGCCGCCCTCCTGGCTGGCGTCCCGCACCAGCCGAGCCGCAGCCGGTGGCACCTGCTCTGGGACACAGGGCCACCCTGCCTGGGGGGAGATTTCCACCATGGGGGGCAGGCCGCGCGGCCTGCAGCTCCCACAGCAGGGGTGAGGGGCGTCAGGCGCACACAGGCCGTCGTCGTTCCCAGCAGCTCCTCTGCGCGGGCGCAGGCCTGGAGGGCGCGGCAGGTGCTGCCTGGGGAGCTCGAGCGTGCTGGTGGCCCGACGACAGCACCGGACACGGGAGCTGCAGGTGCTCAGCAGAGGGGGCTGCGCCCGGAGGGGCACGGAGCAGAGGTGAGGTCTGGGGGGTGGCAGAAAGCCGGCGGAGGGGGCGCGGGGGAGCGCGCAGTTAGAGACATGGGAGAACGGAAGGCGGGCGGCCGGCGAGGGGAGGAGAGCGGCGTGCAGGAGCGGCCACCGCCTCTGGTGGGCCGATGGAGAGCCGGGGCAGGGGGCCGGGACCGCGTGGGCCCCGGAGACACACGCCGCCCCAAGGGACCCCGAGGCCAGATGGCCAGGGGATGGCCTCCGCCGAGAGCCCGGGCGCGCTTCCCGGGATAACGCCCTCCAAGGTGTCACTTCTGCCTCCGTCCGTCCGTCCGTGAGTCCTCCACCTCCGGCTACGGGGCTAGAGCCCTGCGTCAGCTCCGTCCTCCAGGGAGCCCAGCTTCCTTCTCATCGCCCGCACGCGGGATTGGGAGTCTGAGGTTCAAAGAGGCCAAGGGACCTGTCGGAAGGGGTGTGGCACCCCAGGGATACAGCCGGCCTCGAACCCACAAAAGCCCAATGCCCAGACTCGGGGGGACGTAGAAGAGTGACACGCGCACGCAGCCTGGGGAGTGCGGGGTTCAAGAAACTCAGGCAGGCATGTTGCCGCAGGACTTTTCAGAGCCTTTAGCCAGGGACTGGGTGCAGGGAGACGTATAGAACAGAGAATCCCTGATGCTCTTGGTCATGAAATCCTTTGCCCCCAGGGGAGCTGATGTCCCCAAGGAGCCCGCTCCGGGGCCTGGAAGCTGGACGGTAGAGTCAGAGGCTTGCCTTTGGAGCCCTCCTGCTTTGCAGTCTGTAAGCGCACCTTGCTGCTGTCCCTTCTAGTTCTGCCCTTGTGCTGGGGGGGCTGGCCTCCGACTGGAGGTTTCGTGGGAGCTCGGGCCGGGGAGAGAGGGGAGCCAAGTGCCCCGAGGCCCTGCCTTCTCGGGAGGCTTCTTGTCTGCACCTGCTTGAGGCCCCGGTCACCTGTGCGGATGTGCCTGAGGCCCAGGAAAGGACATTCCCAGATGGAAAAGCCGCACCAGGCCCCCTGGGGCGCCCGCGTGCTCAGGGAAGGCGTCCGGAAGTGGTGGCAATTGTCGTGAGAAATGGCGGGGGAGGGCTAGAGCAAAGCCACGAAGGCGGCAGCTGCGCTCCTGGGCCGAGGCTCGGAAGAAGCCAGGAAAGGGAGCGCAGTGGGCGGGCCTGGAGGGCAGCCGGGCGTGGGAGTGGGTCTGCTCTGTGGCGTCTGAACCGTGGAAGGTGCCCGAGGCAGGGGCCTCGATCAGAGCCACAAAGAATCCCCCCCCCTCCATTTCATTCCCGGAGAAGGGACTCCTCGTCCCCCCTCCCGGCCCCTGCCAGCACCGCTCCCCCCGCACCCCGTGGCCCAGCCCTGCGGCGCCTCCTGCCTGCCTTCTGCTGGACAGTGCCCGCTCTGGCCAGCGCCTGCCACTACAGCCTTGGGCTGCCCGCTGCCGGCTCCTTGGCTGGTGTCCCCGCTGCTGCCCTTTGGTCCCTGCAGACCCTCCCACTCCCCCGGCTGAGCACCTCGAGCTGGAGGATTTCCAGGACCCCTCTCCCGGCGGAGTCCTCCGCGGAGCCATCCGGGGCCCCTGGCTCCTGCTCGCCAGGCTCTGTCCCCAGGGCGTTTAAAGACGTCTGTGAGCTCGGACGCCCGGGGCTTCAGAAAACGCTGCGGCAGGGCATCTCTCTGTGACCCCAGAGAACACGAGTGGGGCCCTCTTCCCAGCCCAGCCTGCTGTCCATCCCCTCAGCCAGCCCGGAGCCTGGCCCTCGGGCCACCTCGCTGGGATTCTGGACACAGCGGGCAGGGGATGGCGGGCAGAGCCAGCTGGAAGACGCCTTGTGGCCTGAGGGCATCCGACGGCAGGGACCTCGGCCCCCACCCCTGGGCCAGGGAGGGGCTCGCTGGGCCCAGGCCGCCCGGCCCCTCTGCCACGGGACTGGGCTGGGATGATCTGTCTGTCCCTCTGCCTCCCAGGGGAGCTCCGCCAGCCTCGGCTGGGGATGTCCTCAAGGCCGCACGCCTGCCCCCCATGCCCGGCCCCATGGTTGACCCGTGTGCTCTGCCACCTTCTCTCCCTCGGCCTCCCGGAAGGGCCAGAAACCCGAGGCGTCGTGCCTCGGCAGCCCCTTCCCCCGGCCTGGAGGTGTTTCCGGGGGTCTTAGAAGCCCACGCTGTCGCCTCTGAACAGCTCGGGACGCCAAGTGCTGCCTGCAGACCCAGCCCTGCTGCGGGCCCCGCGGACGCGCGTGCGCCATGGCGGAGGCTGGACCGCTGGGCTGGCTCGCGGGGACTTCTGTCTTCTCCCCTGGGGTCCGGGCCGTGGGAAAAACACGAGGTGACAAGAGCAGAAAGGAACGGTCTCGGCCACACGGTCTAATTGTATATACACCGAACACAGTTTCAAAGAAAATCAAGTAACATTAGAGTGGATGAGCTAGGAGGAGCTCGGGGTTCATTTCACCCCTTCTCCCTGGCCCGCGCTTGCCACATTAGAGAGTCTGACTTCTCTGTGTTATTGTTTGTTTCATTCATTCGATGACTAGTTGCTGAGCATCCACTATTGGCACCACAGTGAGCAAAGCAGAGAGGCTCTGCGGTGCTCACCGTCCACGGCAGGGAAGACAGCGGTGGACGACAAATAAATAAGGAAATCACAGAAAATGTCGGCAGGCAACAAGCACCAGGGAAAACACAGGCAAAAGAGACAGTCAGTAGCTAAAGAGCAGGGTTGCAGGGCCTGGGGGCAGGTGCGCGTGGGCCGAGAGGAGCTCCCCAGGGAGCCTCCAGGAGAGCAGCTAGGCGGAGGCTGGGGGCCTGTCGGCTGGAGCAGGGGGAGCGGGGCGGGGGCGGGGGGGGTGTACGGAGCCCTGTGTGATGATAGGCATGCTGCTTTGTAAGCTCACAACTTATTGTGTATGTATGTTCGTGTATGAATGATACAATTCAATAAAGTTTTATTTAAAAAAGAAAGAATGCCTTCTCATCTTGACACACTTGGCACCAGCAGGCCAGTTGGGGCGGGGGCTGTTTCCGGGTGGAGCACAGCAGGTGCACAGCCATCCCCAAGGAGAGAACCGCCCCTTCCCAGGTTCCAAACGCTCCAGGTGCGCAGCCCCCGCGCAGCCAGCCCCAGGGCCGCCATTTCAGGAAGGTGTCAACCTTTGTCTATCCAATTCACGGCTTACAAATGAACTGAACGCATATGGCCAACTGCTCTTTTCTTTTTTCAAGTCAATGTTTGGAATTGTATAAATAGTTTTCCAGAAGAATGAGAAGCTTTAATCCATTGCTGTCTATGTTCCCCAAACATATCAGTACCTCTTATCTCAGTCTCTTCCGATAAATCCATGTATCGGCTCAGACCTGAGGAAGGAGAAGCTCGGCTGGCCCTTATCCTTGGAATTCAAAAGGTAGATTTCAGGAATCCACAAAGCAGATCGCCTTTCCCTCCGCCCCGCCCCCATGCATTTCCGCTCTGGGAGGACTGCTGAGGCACGAGGCTCCCTGGGCAGCCCCAGGCCCCAGAAGGGAAAGGGCTCGCGAGCTGGAGGACAGAAGGACAGAGGCGCGGGATGGCTGGGCCCCAGCGAGGCTGCTCCCTTTTCCTGGCAGGGGCCCGCCCACATTCCAGGGACCTGGCCCGGTGCCGCCTGCAGGAAACGCGGGGCCTGGGGCCGGTGGTCTGGGACCCTCCCTTTCCTCCCGCTGCCCCGCCCCGGGTGTCTGGCCCCTTGCTTCCCGGTCTCCCGCTAGCAGGTGCAGCTGCCAGAGATTTTTGCATGTAAACAATGAGGAATCCCTTATCATCTATCTTGACATAGTTGGAATAAGTACGGACGCTTTTTTTTTTGTCTTCCCAGAATTCAAGAAAGGCCAGAAATTCCACAAAGCATCTGACCCAACTCTATTTTCTCCTTCCTCTTGCTTTTCTACTTCCTAACCCCGTGACCTTGAAATAGCAGCCTGAGGAGCCAGCTTTCTGCTGGTGGCTGAAAGGAATCCCTCGAGTGGAGTGGGGCCAGGGCCCCCTGGGGCACTCCTGCGAGCGGCGACTCTGTACTGTGAGAGAACAGGTAGTTCAGGCAACCACGGGGGAGGGATGTGGCTCAAATAGTTGGGCGCCTGCCTCCCACATGGTAGGTCCTGGGTTTGGGTCCCAGTGCCTCCTAAAGAAGGCGAGCTGCTGCAGCGAGCTGACGCAATAAGCTGATGCAATGAGGAGATGCAATGAGGATACACAACAGAGAACAACAAGTAGGGAACAGATGCGGCTCAAGCGATTGGGCGCCTCCCTCCCACATGCGAGTTCTGGGATCGGTTGCTGGTGCTGCCTAAAGAAGACACAGAGAGCAAACAGCAACACACAGAGAGCAGGCAGCGAGTGCAAACAAGGGGTGGGGGGAATAATAAATAAAGAAATCTTAAAAAAAAAAAGTCCACCAGCCAGGGTTCAAATCCTGGCTCCTCCACCTCACAGCATGTGGCAAATGTCCACTCTCTGAGCCTCGGTTTCCTCACGTCTAAGATGGTCAGTAATTTCTTTCTCATAGGGTGGTTGTGAGGACTAAATGAGATAATGCACAGAAGACACGACATAAACAATTGTTCTAACTCTTGCATTTTCATTATCATGGAATACCTCTCGTCTACCCACTACTTTGGGACCCTGAACTAGACAACATGTGCTCCTGGAACCCAGAGACCACCACACCACCACGGAGGAGGCGGACAGGGTATGTGTGATGGGATGGTGTTCCAGAAAGGCAAGAAGGCAGGATTAACCCTTCCCGGAAAGGTCAGGGTGGTTTCACGGAGCAAGCAGACCTCTGAAAGGTTTTGAAGGTTGAATAGGAGTCCTTCAGCTAGACAAGGGGGAGAGGACATCACAGTGGGGAGATAGCACCTCCCACCGCGTGGCCAGCCATGGCCACCGCCAGGGTACCACCACCCTGGACTCCAACTCTCTGTCCTGGCTGCGGTCAGCGCGGTGTTGGGCCGCCGGGCTGGGGCGAAGGCTGAGGCCTCCGCCAGCTTCATGCCCACCACCCTGTCGGGCTACGGCACGACCTTCATCGTCAAGGACGAGCCCAGGGCGGCGAGGGCTGTGTCGCGCTGCACGTGAGCGCGCAGGGCGAGCGGACCCAGCCGGGCTGCAGAAGGTCTCGTCCACACCCAGGAAGCGTGGCCCGGCTGAGCCCGAGGCTGCGAGAAGCTCCATTCCTGCGCAGCGCCACGCAGAGCGGGCCGCCGCCAGAGGGGAGGGCCAGTGCCCGCCGCTCCTGCATCTCCACGGTGTGCTCACCGGGACCTGGCCAGCGAGGCTGCGGCCCTGCGCCCCCGAGGCCGGCGTGCAGGAGGCCCCGAGGCTCCCCAGCGCCCGCGCGAGGCCGCCTTGCCCGGCACCCTGGCTGGGGCGCAGGGCCTCCCCGGCCGGGGGGCAGGAGACACCGCAAGAGGCAGCGCAGCATTGCTTGGCCTTGGGCCCTTCGGCCCCAGGGTCGGAGCCTGCATCACTCAGGACTGCCCAGGCAGAAGGGCCCAGGCTAGCTTGCCGCGAGGCCCTGCGGCCGATCCTGCCGGACAGCAGCTGCGCCCGGAGGGAGCCTGGAGCCCGGAGGGAGCCGGTCCAGGGTGGAGGGATCTAAGTCAGGAAGAGGATGGGGGGGAAACAGCCAGGCAGGCCGAGCCCCATCCTAGGGGCTTCGAGACTGGCCGAGGAGAGGCTGGACCTGGCGGCAGAGCGGCGCCCTGCCTCGAAGGCGCGGGCAGCGGGTGAAAGCAGGTTTCCTCCGGAAAGCCCTGGCTGGGCCCGGGGGAAGGACGGGAGGACGACCAGGAGAGGGGAGGCCGGGGGACAGGTGCCGGAAGGTGCAAGCTCCAGCCTCCCCGCTGCCTTCCCGACGGTTGGCGTAGCCGTTACTATGGCAACTGTTACTCCTTCCCTTAACCGTAGCTAGTTTTTTAACGTTTTTATACTCGCTGTAGTGTTCTGTTGTAGCTACTGCTTCATTTCCCCCCTAATATAGATGAAAATCCTTGGCTGCCCAAATGAAAAGTGTCCACTTGACCCTGGAAATCGCCCTTGTGTCCGTCTGACCCAGGCTTCGGGCAGGAGCGCAGGCTGGGGCGGCAGGGAGCAGAGAAGGGCCAGCGCAGGGCGGCACAGCCAGGCCGGCCCCGGGCGCCCTGCTGCAGCCTAAGGGCCTCTGTGGCTCGGGGGGCAGGGGTGCACAACACGGTTGCGGCTCTGAAAGCGGGGCCCGGCCCAGCCTCCGGCGTCCGTGGCTCTCGGCCGCCTTCCCCCCACGGGCTGCAGCCCGGCCCGCGCACAAGCAGGCAGGTGTGCTCCACCAGAGCGAGATGCACACATTCGGGGGCTCGCTGCGGACAGCGGGCTGGTGCCGGAGCCCTGGGAAAACCCAGCGGGGGAAGGAAGGCAAGCGGGCGGGAAGAGCACCAACCGTCGGAGTTAGGGATTTAGCTTCGCCAGCATCTTGCGAAGCCGGAGCTACTGCACCCGATTTCCAGATGACCTGCCAAGGCGATTTCCAGGAAGAAATCTGGTCCAGCTCGGTTTGCCCTGAAAGCCCCTGCTTACTCCACAAAACCAGTCCACACAGCAGACGTGACGCTTTTAATCCCCCTCCCTCTTGTCTGCTCATGTGCAAAGAAAATTGAGTCACTCCTTCTGCTCACTTCACACGACACCGTGGGCATCTGCACTGTTGCTAAACCGTCTTTAGAATCACCGCTTTGACGTAGCCGCCCGCCCGTGGACCTACCGTGATTCAGCCAGCCGTCACCGAGCAGCGTCTTGGATTCTGCGCCCACCCCGCCCCTGCCCTCCTCCAGGCCGCTCCCGCGGGTGAGTCGGGCTCCCACCGCCCTCTGTCTGGGAGGTTATGTAGGTCACTGGGACCTGATCGCACCTGCCGTGGTGCAGCAGGTGAGAGCTCCTGAGAAAGTTAAGGCCTGGGCCTTCCCCCTCCTGCCGCCCGCCCCGGCTGCTGTCCCCCGCCCACCCAGGGCCACAAAATCGGAGGTGGCAGGAACTGGGACCTGGAAGGCAACCTGGGACACCGTGGGATCCTACTCTGGTGACAGCAGCACCCCCCCCCCCCGGCCCCCGTCCACCCTGGCTGGTCAGGAATGACCCAGCCCTGGGCCGGGTGCCAGGTTCATGCAAAGGGCCTGGGGGAGGCTTGGTCACCACCCCTCCAGGCACCCCCCCGGAGAGCGCTCTGTTCCCTGCTCCCTCCGGAAGAGAGGACCCAGGCACATCCCAAAGTGACTCCCAGCGGTTCCCAGATGGACTCTAGAAACAGAAACGGCCCTGGCCGGGTGCCGGCAGGCGCGAGGCCTTACGGGAAGGGCCGGGGCCCACATTCTCAGGATGTTTCTCCTTTTCCCTGTTTGCGAAGCAGATATCAGGGAGGCTGGGCTCGGATTGCCTCACCGTGGCCGGTCCCAGGGGAAATGGTTCGCATTCCTGGCATAGCTGGAGGGCTGTGAGGCAACAAAGAGGACGGCTCTGAGGCCTCCGTGGGACCGAGGAAGATGAGCCACCATCGCGGCATTTTCTGTCCTTGGACGGATTCCAGCGTGGAGCATGCTGGACCTTCTTTTCAGGAAGGCAGGGCAGCGGGGAGTCTCTAGAGGGGCTATGGGAGAGAGTCATCACATTCCCTTCTGTAAGCCCAAGACGAGAATGCGTTTCAAGGCTTTTAAAGGTCATTGTACCCAGGCCCCGCCTAGAAAAGGACACCGGCCGAGCCGCTGGACGGTCTGCGGCTGCTCGCAAAGTGCCTTTCCCCGAGCAGGGGCCCTCTGTTTCTTCTGAGTATTTTGGCACTCTGGGTGCATGTTTTCTTTTAATACAGGACCTCCATCATTTGAAAACAAAACCAATAAAGGTATTTTTCAATAAGTAAAAATATAAACAAGGCATTTAAAAAATAAGTATTTGAAAGAACTACAAAGAGGCCACAAAGCCAGGGCCTTTCGTCTCCCCGCCTTGACGGTACCCTGCAAGGTGTAGCAATCGCCTTGTCAGAAGGGCACGCGGTCGCTCCCGTGCCCCTCCCGCAGCCCCTCGCCCCTGTGCTGCTCGGGAGGGGGGAGATGAGCGGCCTCCCGAGGCTGGGGCCACGCTCGTGCCCTTTGGTGACCGGCAGGCTGGACCGTTCCCAACAGCCACACCTGCGGCATTCCTCGGCCTGATAAACAGCATTCCTGAGACTTTGGGGAGAGAGTGTCAAAAGGCAGGTTGGACTTTATTCAGGCCTTGCTAATCGGCGGCCAGGAAATGCAGGGAGAGAAAAATCCCCTTCCGGGGCGCCCCTGTGGTGGCGCTCAGGCACCCCGCGCACGGCGTGGGCAGATGCGGCCTCGGGAAGTCCCGCAAGGGGCACGGGCTCTCTGGGGACCATGGCCAGACAACAGGGGCTTCCTCCGCCCCACCCCTCCCGCCAGAGCGCCCAGAAGCCCCAGAAGAGGGGCGCTGGTGGCGGGGGGGGGGGGGGGGGGGGGAGAGCGGCCGCTCGCCGCCTGGCTGACCGCCCTGTGACCACCTGCGGTGAAATCCGCAGGGAGACCCTCTGGGCGCGGGAGACCCGCGGGGCGTGCGGGACCTACGGGGCCCAGGGCCCCTCCCGGGGGCGGCGGCCACCAGGAGGAGAGAATGAGGCCGCCTGGGAGAGACGAGCCCGGCAGGTGTGGGCGCTGAGGGTGGCGGGGTGGGGTCCCCCACCTGAACTTCCTGCCGGGCGGGGGCACACAGCCGGGCTGCACAGCAGGTGCCACCGCCAAGCTCGGCAAAACGCCCGGCGCCCGCGACGCACACCAGGCCAATGAAACCGAACTCTTTGCAGGAGGGACCTGGGGATCTGCTTTTTTCCAGCTTCCCAGGTCATTAAAATGTGCACCCAGGGTGAGAGCCAGTGCTTTCAAGGAGTATCTAATGCATCCCAGGCTCATCAAACGAAGTAAGTAGGGCAGGTGAGTCACCCAGGCACCTTTGCCAGAGGCCCTTGTCACTCCCCCGTCGTGCTCACCCCTGGCATTCCTCGAGCCCGTGCCCATCCCCTCCTCCCGGCCCAGCCGCAGCAAGCCCCTTCCTCTGAGGGCCCCCTGGCGGAGGGCCTGTCCCGCTCGCCAGCACAGCCACGCGGGGCCAGGGCTTACGTGGCATGTTCAGTTTCCTTCAACCTGCCAGCCCCTACCTCCGTTCACTGCGGGTCCTCTACGCTCATCGGTGGTTTTTTCTGGCGGACTTCCATTTCAAGCCCTCTTGGGGAGAGCGGTGAAGGAATGCTGATGCCAACGAGCAGTGTCGTGGCTGATGAGGGACTGGTCGTGGCGGCACGTGGCGGGGCGGGAGTGGCTGCAGCAAGAATGGCCAAGAGAAGCCTCTGGACACGCACGAGCAGCCCCCGTAGAAGAGCCTGTGCGCTGCGCCACCCTCAGAGTCTCGGTGTTCGCCCAGCGGGTGGGCGGCAGAGGGGGCCTCCTGGCTCAAGGCACTTCACATCTGTCCTGCGGTCTTGTAAGGAAACTCGAACGTGGCACCCGTGAGGAGCTGACATGGCAATTGGACCTCGAAGGGGTGGAGAGAAATCAGAGTGTTCCAGCCAAAGAGACCGGCGCACGGAGCCCGCCAGGACCGCAGATGGCAGGGGGTCCAGAGGGCGGGCTGGGCAAGGCGTGGGGTGGTGGAAAGAGGCCGGGAAGGGGGCCCAGGCCGGGGTCGGAAGAGGCTGGAGTCTGGAGTAGGGGTCTGGACCAAGGTCTGGCCTCCAATTTTTTTTCTGTTAATAAAGAACCTGAGGAAGCGGATGTGGCTCGAACCATTGAGCTCCTGCCTACCACACGGGTCCTGTTCCCGGGGCCTCCTGAAGAAAACCAACAGGGCGGCGAGCTGCCGCGGGAGGGTGATGCAGCAAGAGACAGAAGAAGGAAGAAGATAATGAGAGACCCAGCAAAACAGGGAACGGAGGTGGCTCCAGCAATCCGGTGCCTCCCTCCCCCTCGGAGGTCCTGGGTTC
This sequence comes from Dasypus novemcinctus, assembly GCF_030445035.2. Classification (NCBI taxonomy): domain Eukaryota; kingdom Metazoa; phylum Chordata; class Mammalia; order Cingulata; family Dasypodidae; genus Dasypus; species Dasypus novemcinctus. The sequence goes on along the minus strand of NC_080676.1, from coordinate 3,094,665 downwards.
GATTCCTGCTGCCTCTTTAAAAAGGAAGATGAGCAGACACAGACACAGCAAATGCAAGCGATGAGGGGGTGGGTGGGAATAAATAATTAAAATAAATCTTAAAAAAAAAAGAAGAACCTGCAGGTCCTCTTCTGAAGACTGAGACGCGATCTGATCCGATTCCTCTGGAAACGCACAAAGGGCAGGAGGCCCGGTGGAACCCCACGGCGGAACCCCTGCCACGGCCAGGCCAGAGATAGGGCAGGGTCCACTGCGTCTAAGCCACGGGACCTTTATAGTCACCGCACAGAGAAACAGGTGAAAAACAAACAAAAACCCCCTTTAGACTCCAGACGAACTATATTTCAGTTCTTTTTTTTTTTTTAGGAGGTATCAGGGATTGAGCCCAGGACCTTGCACAGGGGAAGCAGGTGCTCAACTACTTGAGCTACATCTGCTTCCCTCAGTTAATTATTTATTATTATTATTATTTTAATTTCTCTCCCCTTCCTCCCCCCTCATTGTCTGCTCTCTGTGTCCATTTGCTGCGTGTTCTTCTGTGTCTGCTTGCATTCTTGTCAGCGGCACCAGGAATCCATGTCTCTTTTTGTTGTGTCATCTTGCTGTGTCAGCTCTCTGTATGTGCAGCCCCATTCCTGGGCAGGCTGCACTTTCTTTCGCACTGGGTGGCTCTCCTTATGGGGCGCACTCCTTGCGTGTGGGGCTCCCTTACACGGGAGACACCCCTGTGTGGCAGGGCACTCCTTGCGCGCATCAGCACTGCACATGGGCCAGCCCCACACGGGTCAAGGAGGCCCGGGGTTTGAACTGCGGACCTCCCATGTGGTAGGCGGATGCCCTAACCACTGGGCCAAGTCTTCCCTTAATTGTTTTTTTAAACAAAGGAATGACTCTTTAAATCTAAATTTTCCGTGTCAATTTTTAGCCAAAAGCCTTGAGGAGTCTGGGCTGTGTGGGCCTTCCAGGAGGCTGACGCTGAGGGCCTTGGGAGAGTAAGATGGTTTACCAGGCAGGGGAGAGTGATTCACCCGGCGCCTTCCCGCACAGGCGCTCCTCTGGGCTGGAGGGGCCCGTGGCACCTGTGACACAAGACGGCGCCGCAGCCGCGCCGATGGGACGCAGAGCCCTGCTGAGGCCCCGCGCGGGCGCTGGCTGGCCCCGCACTCCACGCGGCTCCGTCTCGGCTGGGCGGCTGCGGAGCGCCTCGCAGGAGCCAAGAGCTGGGGCTGCGGCCCGGCCGGCCCTCCGGGGGGGCTGAGCAGCGCCTCCAGTCCGGCACGGGGCCCCTCACCTAGGCCTCCGGTGGGAACGGCCGCGCCCCGACTGCACAGGGCCCCCTTCTCTCTCCCCCTCCCGCTTCCCTGGGCGGAAGACTCTCCCCGGGGGTCTGCTCTGTCCGCCCCGCCGCTCCCCACCAACGCTGAAGCCACTTCCCTTTGTCTCCTCACGACAGGCCAGGAGCGAAACCAGGAGGTAAACGGCCCCCTGGGGGAAGGTCGGGACAGCCTGAATCACGAAGGCATGATCAGAAAAACAAGCACAAGATACGCGTGGGGTAGATGGAGAAAAAAGGAGATGGGGAGAATGGCACAGAAAATGCGGCAAAGTGTTAAAACTGGTGGATCTGGGTGTCGAGGTGGGGCATGCTGGAGTCCTCTTTGTGGGCTTTATATGATTTTGGCAGCCGTCCTATAAATTTGAAGTAATCTCAAAACAAACATTTTAAGAGAAAAAATACATACAAATGGAAATTTTATAGAAAAGAAATACAAATGACCCTTAGAGGAAAAGACGCTCACCCTGACTCAGAGTAAAAGAAGTTCAAGGGAAAACCACACTGAAATGCCAATTCATCTATCAGATTGGCAAAGATCAAAAAGTTTAATTCAAGGCAGCATTGGCTAGTGTGGGGAAACAAGCACGCTCACCTGCAGCTGGCGGGAACGGGAACCGGGGAGTCCCGCGGAGGCTGGCCTGGCAGCCCCCTCCGTGACAAATCCCCAGGGCCTGCCAGAGGTGGTGGAGCACAGCGATTACGGGCACAGCTGGGAACCAGGACACCGTGGTTGAATCCCAGCTCTGCAAGTCGTTAAACTCCCCTGGGCCTCAGTAGTCTCCCCTGCAAAATGGGATGGCGATCGCACCCACCTCTTGAGATAATTGTGAGGATTAAAATGCATTAATTACCGTACAGCCCTTGCAACAGTGCCTGGCTCTTAGAGAATGCCGTGTAAATGTCAACTATCTTTATTATTTAATTGATCCAGCCGTTCCATATCTACATCCTATAGCTATGCTGGCACATGTGCTAAATGAGTGTACCACGTCCTTCGCTACAGCACTGATGCAATTGAGAAGACACTCGAGACAATCCAAATGTCCATTAACAGGCTAAATTAATTATAGTAAGTGTGTCTACTGGAATACTATGCAGATGTTTAAAAAAGTGAAGCTTTTTAGGACTAATCCAGTGCATATAGAATATGATCCTACGTTTTTAAATAGGGAGGGTAATATGACCACAAGCCCATGGCCCCTTATCCAAAATATTGAACTCCAAACCCACTAAAATACAAATGTTGTCTCATTAAAATAAATTTGTCCCTTTGGCAGCAAAGCCTGAAGTGACTTAAGGCAAATTATGGCTTTATCTATCCTATTTAGCGCAGAAATATTAACGTGAGTGATTGCATTCACACTTGCCTGGGAGCATTACATAAGTGCACACATGACCTTTGTGAAATCTGTGAATTCTGAATTCCAAACTACACCTGCCCCTAAAGCTTTCAGATTAAAATGTCTCTTGAAGGTTACACAGGAAACTAGTGCCGGCTGCTTCTGCGCAGCTATGTGACTGCACTGGGAGGGAGGATTTTCAATGTACTTGAATGCAAGAATTCAGAGTCTATGGCTATTTTACTTATTCGAGAAATAAATTAATACGATGTAAGACCTCCCAGCCCAGGCTGCCAGGCCGTCCTAAAGCCCGAGCCTCCCCTCGCCCTGGCACCGGCTTGGCAGGCCGCCGGGGGCTCAGGCCTGGGAACAGGGCTCTAGGGTGGGGGCAGGTGGGATGGACACCTCACTGTGACTCACGGTGCTGCCTGGGCACGATGGCAAGGCCTCCTCCCTAGAAAAGCGGCGATAATGAGAGTGACTCAGCGGGGAGCGCTGGCTGGCCGACGGGCGCACGGCGGCCAGGTCCCCTCATCAGGCTCCTCCTGCCCGTCGGTCCCCGGGAGGGGCAAAAGCCAGACCTGCCAGACTCCGCAGCCGCATCCCTGCAGCAGAGACACGGCGTGAGGACGTGTGGTCCAGCTGAGAGCGGTGGGGTCAGCAGGGATGGGCGGTCGGGGGGACGCACAGGGAGGTCCCTGCAACCCTCTTGTCAGTGGTGCAATTCAGAGCAGCCCAC